>NC_050478.2:106064241-106381241 GCF_012460135.2 Molothrus ater | reverse complement strand
TAAAGCTAAAACTCGTGCTGCACAAGAGAGGACCAGAGGTACAGAACGCGAGAGACTCCTCTACTTCTAGTTTTTAACAGTGTTCAGTGGACTGCCTGAACTGTGGCTTAGGCCCAACTCCTAAGAACTGAAGAGCAGCAATGTTCTATGACTATCACACTGTAACCACCACAGACTTGACTCCTGCACAGATTCAACTAGAAGATACCAGCTGCAGCTTTGGACATAGCTTTAAACTCAGGAAATGCTAAGTGTGGCTCAAGTAACAGTATTATAAAACTAAATGCATTAACAAGATTACTAAAACACTTCTGTTTTCAAGAGGTTGCATCTTTTTCCTTCAGAAACCTAAACCAGCTGTAGTGAGAGTTGAATAGCATTTTGTCAATAAAATTAAGGTGATGTGTATGAGAATGGACTGCTAAACCACTGACACTAATTTTAAATGCAGGTCAATGCAATTTTTGTCTCTATTTTTAGGGGGAAGCCATCACAAGTTGTAATATTTTTAGTACTATTTGCCAAAATGTCTTGTATATACTTTATTATAAAATAGCCATTTTGTAGTTCAAAAATCTACTTAAATGCAATAAATTAAGTTTATACATTTCAGTTGAAGAGTCTTTCAGAATGTTGTGGGTTTCATGAGAGCATGTTCTCCAAAAACTTGTTTGAAGAAGGTGACATGTTCTTCACAGTGCTCACCTACAGGAAACAAAAAAAAAGTTCCACGTTCACATTACAACTCCCAAACCAAGTACCAAGATTGTTTAGTTTCACTTACCTTCATTTATCAGTACTAATTCTTATCGTTAATGTGTTTGAGTACCAGAGTTGAACAAACAGAAAGTATTGGAATACTGAGGTATTTCCAGTCCTGTGACTGGTATTCTTGAGGTGAAGCAGATGTTTGATCTAGTTCATGGATCTAACCAGCAGATTCACAACCATGAGAACCCTTTACTGTCAAGATGCAAGAGTGTGGGGTGGGATTCTGCACCTACAGAATGTCTGGTGGTTACAAACATGTTGCTGGTGCAAGCAGTTTGGTTTGGCTTTTAATGAAAGAACTGTAGCATAAAACAGGCCTTGAATTTTTGTAATTAGTGGAAATAGACAATTGAACTCAAAGGTTTCCCAACCTGGTTACTGACTTCAGAAGAAAGCACTAATTGGAGATAATGGCTCTGCTAACCAAGCAGTGAGAGCAAATGCAAGTCAAACAGGTTCATCTGCAAGTTTGTTTAGTTCAGCCTCTTTACTCCTGGGTGCAGTAGACAAAGGAATAAGACAAGTTAATTTGGAACTGTGCTTAAAGGTGAGTATAAAATATAGGCTAAACTATGCCCAAACTTTTATCATCTAATACAGGCTCAACTGGATTGCACACCTGAATATCTTGGTCAAACTGTTTCTTGCTTACCTGGTGTGAAGCTGGGGTTTCCTCGTAACCGCTGGTTTCTTTGTTCAAAGAATCGGAATATGGTGTAGAAAAGCATCTCATCCTCTGCTTGTTTTGCTGCATCGAGGAATTTGCGGGCTGAAATGCTGTCGTGTCCTCCAATACCCCTGATGAATCTCAAGGCAGCCAAAACTTGGTGTTTGGACAACAGAACTTCCACTATTTCATCATTTGCTGTGGAAAGTCTCTGTGAAGTCAATCACAGCTGTAAGGCAATGCTTCTAATGCATGGAAATGATTGATGCTAGTTAATGACTTCAAGCCTGGTCAGGGAAGCTGTTTGACCAGTCTAACCCACATGTGACATGGAGCTACTAGAGTCAGAAATGCTTACTTTTAACATGTCCAGTGAGAGCTGATGTGCAGGAGGGTAAATGCTTTCCAGGGACAGTAAGAGACAAGCCTAAGGCAAAAGTAGAAATAACCTTAAAATTCTGAAGACTTCCCACCTCCCTCACCAGCTTATTGGAGCTACTTGTCTTACATACCAAGGGCTTTGAGTCACTGAGCACATGGTACTGCAGAAACTGATGGAGCATGTAGAACAAGTTGTGCTGAACAAGGGTTTTGATGACCAGCTCATACAAGTAGTGCTGTGAATGTAGGAAGAATACAATCAAAGGCATGTCTCTATATGTGTTTTTACAATCTACAAGTCAATATTGTATAGAGCTTACACATGTGACCAGGACTGGACTAAAACTGCATGTAATTTCATGGAAGGGGGCAATGTACTTAGCACATAAGTGATTTACCTGAACTGCAATCTGGAACTGGTTGAGAGAACGAATGTATTCCATCAAGACAGCTATAGTGAACTTGTGCGGTGCTTCCTGGACAAAGAAGCAAGTGTTAGGTGGAATTTCCATGGCTTCTCTGTTAATAACCCCATAAGAATAGGCATCAAAATACCCTAATCCTGACAAAGCTTCCTGCAGCCAATTTCAAGCCATCAACTTAGGTTGTCTGATCTGAGACTGCTGCCAAATTAGCCCTCAAATTTATTTCATTAGCCCTTAAAATTAACTTACCTTCTTCTCTGTAAAAACAGATAAAACATGTGTGTACATATCAGACTGGTCAATAACTGCTTGAGTGCGGATAGGACGTTTCAGGAGTGGATTACTTCTACTCAGGCCTGTTTCTACCACCTAGGAGGAAAAAAAGGTCTTTTAAATAGAAAACTAATGTAGTACAGTTCTGAGTCAGTCTCAATTGTACAGACTCTTTTCTCATTCAAACACAATTATAAACTTGTGTTAACAAGGAAATTCGTATCTGTGGTCATGTTATATCAGATGCATCTTGTTCAATGAGGATTTCATATTAAATTTAAAACTTCTTTCTAAAGTTATATAAATACAGCTGCTCTTACACCTCAAAGCCAGGAGATGAATCTAACTACACTGACACAGGCCCTCAGGCTTAGAAGAGTTTTAAGTATGTGACTGTACTCTGAGTTAGTGTTGAATTTGGTACTTTAACACAGTAACAGATGTATCAGGACTGCCTGTTATGCCATGATACAGTGTGCAGTGAAATCAGTGCTCTGGAAACCAGGGTAGTAGGCATTGATTCAGAGTTGCTTTTTCAGCTTCTACCTTCTCTCTGCTTTCAAGCACATACTTTCAAGTATGTTAACTCATCACTCTGGAGATGAGCTATGCAGCACCGGCCACACAGGTGTCAAGTGGGAGTCTTAGTGCATTTTCCATGGCAGACTTTTACTTGTGAGACTGAGGCAGTCAGGACCTCTTGAGGTAAGCCCAAATTTCCTAAGTAGAAAGGAGCATGCCTTCACCTTGATGCCACCTGAAAAGCAAAGAGCATTGTCCTCTCTCTGTAAGCTGCTATAGCTAACATGGTTTACCATTGTATAGCTTTGCTCAGCTTCCAAGTACTTCTTATATTCATGATTCAGTTTGTCAAAAACAGTTGCAATCACAGACAGTGATCCTCTCTCTGGCTCACTGAGCACTGAAAAGATAAAAAGAAATAACTATGAGGAGAAATAACCAGGCACCTGAAAGTTGCCTTTTTCAAAAGGTGATCTATACTTTCTATCTAATTTTTAACTTTTAAGAAATACTTTCAATCATGTCAGGTGTATTTGAATTGAAGTGGGGGGAAAGTTGAATTTTTCATGCTGTTACATTCCTTCAGAATAGTGACTGAGGGTCATTGAGGCAAATGACATCCCAAGGACCAAGGCAGCTTCAGAGGTGATCTCATATCTAAGAACAGCTAAGCTAACTTGGGTGAGTGTATGAATAAGCAGTATTGTACTTTCAAGATACAGAAAACACACTTGAACTTACTTTGAGAGCATACAGACAGGATAACCATTTTGCATTCTTTTCTTTGAAGAAGGAAATCCATTAGTTTTCCTTTATCTAGCAAGAGGTTAACTACAGGTTCAAGTTTCACTTGAAGACTCCAGAGGTAACCTGGATTTGAAGGAGTAAACAAAGTGAATTGTCTTGTACAGTATAGGCTAGACATACAACTTTTCCACCCTTAAATGAAAACACATTGAGATTGTTTATTTGCCTTTCTAAGCCCATATTTTAGAGCAGCATTACCCTTGAAAAGTTGTGGTAGAGATAGCTAATCCTCTAGTTAACACTATCAAGAGCAATCAACTCAGCAGATGTACCTAGTAAGTCCCTTCAGTTTTAAGCTGCTTTGTGCACTGCAAGTGTAAACCAACCATCCTGATATTGAATATTGTAGAGTCCAAGAGCTCACCACTTACCTTCACTTGCACTGATGATAATATCAGGTTGAAAGACAATCCAAGAAGAAGAATCTAAATGTTAAGGTTTTAACACCTATATTAACATTGATGCTAAACTGTTTCTCCTGAATTTACTTTACTATAGAGAAGCAGATCCCATTAACATACTTCCATTTATTGTCACTTCTACTCCTGAGGCTTTGAACCATGCTCTTACAATGATATCTTCAATTTTATGGTGTACCTATTCAATAATTTCATACACATGTCTCAAATAATCAGGAAGTGTGGTATTATTCTAGACTTCACTATTTACAACTCTCTGAAAGCATTATGAGGCTATTATGAAGCATATTTTGTCTTGAAGTAAATGTGCATAATCAGCTACAACTGCTCTGTTAAGGAGCCAAGGTAACAAATGCTACCTTCTTCCCTGCTTGTTACATAGAATGAGGTTCTTACTTTTTGAGAGGATTTAAAGGATACAGAGTTTACATGGAACAGGAGCCTGACTTGTCACAGAAGCTGGGCCTGCAGAAAAAAGAACATCAGGTGAAGAACAGTGGTAACTCTGGCAGCTCTCCTGTACCAAGTATTTTATGCTGCAAAGGTAAATATGGATTGTAACACTCTAGCATGTAGTCAAAAAGAAAGATGCATTTCTCTGTGTAGCCAGATCTACAAAGAAAATCTGACACTGAGAAGGCAAATAAATCCTTCAAAACATGATTGTTTTGTTTCTCAGCCAAGTGAAATAATGCATGTAGAAATATTCCAGCTCTAGTACTGTAATTCTAAATACACAGATTCCATTTGCTGTATTTAAATGTATACTCTTTAAAAGGAAGAGTGGTTGGTACATTCTGATCCTAACCTTTGTTTAATACAAATCTGCATCTGCAGATTTATCATACTTGCTATCAAATGTTAGAGCTTTTAATGTGCAATCTTTTTGTATAGAAGCATCTTTTCCTTCTACAAAGAGAACCTCACTGCTTTCTCACCTGCTAGTGAAACTATGCTCAGGCTATTTTTATATTCCCAGTTTGAGGGTAACTACCTGTCACACTTCCAGGACTGGAGAACAGAAAGGTAATCCAAGAAGAATCTAAGCACTGGAGCCCTAACACTGATTGTAGCATTAAACTGGTCCCAAACTTGATTCTGAGTTTGTACTGTCTTTCAGCCTCCAACTTCTTAAGTCACACAGTCCTGACTTAAGCCAGCATGAAGTGCTTTTGAGCACCCACAAGCTTTGAGAGCCATGGCCAAAAAACTCCCCACACCCAACACTTTTCAAGTGTAAAAGCAAAGTACTATAGGAAATGTGCACCTTAAACAGCAACTCTTCTGTAGTTGGCACACACATTTGAAACACCAACTTCTGCTCAATTGCTTCTTACCTTCTTCCTTCCTCACCCTCTCCAATATGTATAACTGAAGTGTTAGTAACCTGAAGCACTCCTGTATGTGAGCTATTGCATTTAAGTACTCTTGCTAAGTGTTAGGTTGTTCATTATACAGTGGTTCTACCTGCTACAGGTATTTGATAGGGTTGTATTGATCGAGGTGGAAGAACAAACTGATGGATGGTTGTGGACCCATCAAATTCTCCTTTTAGCTTGATGTCAAATATAACTGAAGTCTGCAATTAAAAAGAGGAAGTTAGTATTGACAAATGTGAATCACCACCCATTTGCATGCATTCAGTCTGCTTTTCACATTTCCATCTAGTATTCTCTCTTAGAATCATAGAATGGTTGGGGTTGGAAGGGATATACTGGGGTTGGTGACATTTTTCACTGATCAGGCTGCTCAAGGCCCCATCCAACCTGGCATTGAACCCTTTCAGCAATGGGGAATCCTGTTCCAGGGTCTCACCACCCTCACTGTAAAAAGCTGCATCCCTTGCATCCCATCTAAATCTCTCTCCCATTGGTCTAAAACAACTGTCCCTAGAACTGTAACTACATACCCTAGTAAAGAGTCTCTCTCAGTCTGTCTTGCACTGACTGACACTGCACAAACTCTGAGGAAATTTGTCTATCTTCCTCTGATATCCTCATACTTCTACCATTCAGTCTTGTTCAACTCAAGTCACTAACACTTCTACCCAGTATGGACCACCAGGGAAAGCAGCTTTGCTTTCAGTGCCAGTGACACTTCAATTACTGGTGTCTCCCAAAGGCAAAGTGAGTAATGTTTTCTGGGTTTCTATAGTCATGTTTATAGCTTGACCAAAACACTGGGGAGAAAGTGCTCTGGATTTAATGCTAATGTGTAGAACTAACATGAAATATAACTGAAACATCAACTAATCCTCCTAAGGAGGTAAGATGCCCCACTTCTTGAAGTTTCCAAGAGAAGATAATACAAGAAGTCCAAGCCTTTTCCCAAGTTAAGAGCAGAGTACCACTTTACCTTACCCACTGACCAAGCCTTGCTGCTGAGACTACAGACAAGAAGTTTTACCTGTGCTGCCAGATGCACAAGAAGATTTGTGTTCATACAAGTTTTCAGAGAGCCAGGCCTTCAGACTAAAGGAGCTTATGTTTGTGTCACAGAAACATTTTCATTCAAATGTTTGTGATAAGTTTCCAAGGATTGATAATTTAGTATCTAATTTAACTCTACTTCTTTATATAATGCCTTAAAAGCCTACAGAGTGGAACAGCAAAGCATCGTAAGAAGCTGACAAGAAGCAAAAACAGTGTAAGAAAAAAGCAGGCATTACCAGCAGCCCTGATTACGTGTTAGCCCATCAGCATAAAAGGATAAATTTGAATCTCTTACAGTGTTCTGGTTTTGTTCCTGCAAATATGCTGGCTTTTGGCCAATCTAAGGCCAAATAATTTCTAAATTAAATTATTAGGTTATTAAAACCTGCCCCTAACTGCCCAAAGTTATGGCACAACACAATATAAATAAATCAGACCTCAGTATCCTGATGATGTACTACCACCAAGTTATCCACTACATTCAGCGCAAACTTCCCAGTTCTGTTCAGCTTTAAAATATGTGTCTTCTTACAGGAGCCCTCTCTATGGAAACAAAGAGAAATGAGAACTGGTCAAGAAGCCATTTTGTCCTAGTTTTGCTGGGACTCAGTTTATTTTCTTCCTAGGAACTGGTACAGTGCTATATTTTGGATTTAGTATGAGAATAACACTGGTAAGACACTGATGTTTTAGCTGTTGCTAAACACTGCTTACTCTAAGTCAAGGACTTTTTGATTTCCCAAGCTCTGCCAGCAATCAGGTTTGCAAGAATTTGGGAGGGAGCAGGCCCAGGAGAGCAGACCTGAACCGGCCAAAGGGATATTCCATATCCTAGGACATCATGCTTGGTATATAAAGTGGGGGAAGTTGGCCAGGAGGAACAGATCAGTGCTTGGGAAAGGCTGGCTGGTAATTGTTACTGTGTAACTTGCTTTTCATGGGTTTAATTCCCTCCTCCATGCGCTTTTCATTACTACTACTATTATTACTTTTTGCCTTATTTCACTTATTAAACTGGTTTTATCTCAACCTCTGAGTTTTACCTTCTTCTGATTTTCCTGCCCCTCCCACCAGGGGTTTGGGGGAGCAGCTGGTGGTACTTAGTTGCCGATTGGGGTTAAACCACAACACTGACACAGATGAGAACTGCCACTAACATTCTTCATTCTGCTCTTACCTGGGTAAGTGATAGAGCACTACTTCTGCTCCTGTGCTGTTGGAAGTCCTTGAGTGATGCCTCAAATAGAGAACGTAAAGCTGCCCGTATCTAACAAGACAACAGGATTAAAGCATTCTTTTCAATTAAGAGCTCTACCAGTCTCTTAGGTGATCTCATCCCTTCTTCTGGGATAAAATGTTTGACTTTAAGTCAGGTAATCATTTAATTAAAAGTGAAAGATTAAACAGTACTTGCATGAGTATAGGCCATGCATTGTGATTTATCAAGTCTGGCATCTGTGAACGATTCCTCTACCAAAATTTCAACAAAGAAATGAAACATTCTCCAAATTTCTGTGGTAATCCAGAACAATGTCATGTAAGACTTCTCCATTTGCTGCCCCTCCCCCCCTTGCCCCAAGAGGGTTGTTTAGATGCTTTGTTCAAGGCAGTAACTGAAGTGCTTTAAAGCAACAGCACTGCTAAAACAAGTGCAACCATTGTAATGTCCTTCCCTTCTTTCAGCATTCCCAAACTGCCCCACCTTCCCAAGAAAGTGAGATACATACATTGTAGCCATAGCAATATCTCTTTCGGAAAGGCTGAGCTTGGATGACTTGGGTGCTGCAGGCAACTCAATTTCAAATTTTGATAGTTTTGCCATGGTCCCACTCTGTAGAACGGCAGAACAAGAACTGTCACGACCTGAACCGAAAGGGAGGAGCCGCCTTTGCCCAAACGCTGCATCACCAGCGCCCCCACGAGGCGAAGGGCGGTCATAGCCTAAACGAAAGGGTTTTGCGCTTTCTTTCCTAAAAGAAACCCCAAGTGATTCTCAACACACACTTCTGTAACTTCAGAAGCTTTATCGTCTTCATTTTATGACTTCAGCTACAAAAATATTTCTATTTCAATTCAGTCAAGAAAAATATATATTCAAATCTCAAGTACAATTGGTCTCGAGATCTCAGATCTTTTAACCTACTTTCCCTCTTCCAGAAAAGTATATGCTCCAACTCTTAAAAAATTGCTTCCTGGGAAGGAGAAAATATCACTACCTCCTACCAGTCACAGTCTCCTTTAGTTCCTGCCTACTACTTAGAGCACATCTCTTCTCCTGCCCAAGGCTTCCGCTCTCCTCTTCCTCTTTTCTATGGAATTCATATTTAAGCAAGTTTTCACAGTTTCCAAAGCTTCTACTGAAATTAACTTCCTATTCTTACTGATTCATTCTTGAGAGCGAAGTGTGAGTACTACAGAACTATTTCCTTTGCTAGATCTCTATTTTCAAGTGCTTTAGTACAGGACCTTTCTCAGGAGATCTTTAAATATGACCTTCTGAACACGAGATAAAAATTATTTAGCTTCAACCTACAACTTGACACAAAATGTGAAGGAGGGGGAACCATAACCTAAGCTGAGTTATTAAAAAGAAAACTGTGAAAGGCTAGTAGGTTCCTCCCAGCCACCTAAGGAAACATCATTTCAGGATGCAGTACAGACCCTATACAAGATTAACACAAACCAGGAAACTCATGTGAATAAGATGCTTTTCAATCTCTTCCCTTAAACTGCCACAGAAATCTTCCTAATCCATTGACAGGAGCAAGACAAATACTGTAGTTCTTTTCCTAATTTTTAAAATCACCTGGCTGCATCATTAACTGAAAACAGATTCTGGTTTTCACAACACACTTTTTCCAAGACAAAAAGAAAAATATTTTCCCAGTAACAGTAAGTGTTGCCCACAGCAAAGAACACCAAAAGAAATAACTACGGTAGACAAAGCCCCCTCTGGCTTGGGACAACAGTTGTTTCTTAAGTGCTACCTTATTTATCTCTTTTTCATCCAGTCATATCTGGGAGGTTATAATTATAATCACAAGAGAAAGGCTCTTAATTTTTCTTTATCATACTACAGACAGCAAATGTTCATATTAAAAGTAAATCATAAATACCTATTTAAGTGAAAAAAAAATTAAAGACATTTAAGTTGTCAAATATTGAGTCACCACCAATTTTTTCTTTCCTTTCTCAAGGTCAACTGTCCAGCCCTGTCTGGACACACATCTTCCCAAAGAGCATGTAAGAAAGAGTGAATTACCTAATTCTAAGCCTTCACATAGAAGCTACGTGATAGATTTGCTTATTGTCATACAAGGATATGAACACATGCACCTTTTGGAAGAAATTCAAGCAATAGAACATTTGGATGAAGAAGCAGTTAAGGAAAAAGTGAAAATGACAAGTTTGGAACATATCCCTTTACCTTGAAATAGAATGGCTGCAGGACATTTCCAAGGACAGTGGTTGAAAGAAGGATAACAGAGCTCTCTGGACAATACATGTACCAATTGACATTAATACTCTGATTCTTCAGGAGCTTTAAACTTCGTTTTTCTGGCAATACCTAGAAACACAGAATATTAGCATTATATTACCACCAGGATTCCACCAGCATAAATGGTAATTAATGCACAGGAGAAAGGAATGTTAAGCAAGAAAGAGACACATGTAAAGACGATTACCATGCTAGAATTAAAAATCAGAAACCTGAGAATTACAGCTGAGGCCCCACTTTACTGTAGCTAAGGAAAGAATACACATCAAGTACTAATGAGCCTAAAGGTGCTGTGCTTTCCCACTCATCCAGATCTGGGTATAAGTTCTGTGCACAGTGGAGAAAACACCTGGCTTGATACAACTAGTGAAGTTTTAATAAAAGTTCTTCTAACAATATTCTTGCTGCCTTCATTCCCCAGCCTCCTTAATCTTTTATATTTTAAGAAGTATGTAAATCAATTCTCTTCTCAAGGGCTTAAATATCGTCTCTTTTAAAAGACACTTATTTGATTTAGTCCTTTTACCTTATGAATGTTGACATTCATAAGCCTTTCAGGTGCTAAACATACATTCTCCCCCTCAATCAGCATGAAATAATGCTGCTTTTTCAGTTACTTTCTTTAGTACTAGTTATTAGTAACTGTAACCATGAGAAACATTCTGTCTTAGCTCTAGGACTGAAACTATTGAAAAGTGCACACCTTTTTTTAGGAAGTGTTTGAATATCCATCATCATGAATGTTAGAAAAAGTTATTTATTCATCAGACATCTTTAAAAACACATGCAAAGGAAATTACATGTTACATAAAGGGACTCAACGAGGTCAACACAGGAGAAAGCTACAAGTTGCAGAAGGGTACTAGCTGGTCAATTATTAGTTCTTTGCCACCTTTTAAGTATTTACACATCTTCCCCAATGCTGATTTGTTTTGTGTGAAGTGGTATTTCACATTAGATTTAAATACTCATTTCCATACAAGCCAAGAGCATCTCAATCTAGAGTTCCCAAGGCTTAGTTGAGTACTCCTTTATACAACATCTTAAAACCTGTAAATGATAAATTTGCCCTGACCTAAAAATGTATTCTTCTTAAAAAAAAATTAAATTGTAGTCTGCAAACCAAATAGCAAAAATTGCTTTTTTAGCAGCACACTTTCTCAGTTACAGAGACAACAAAAGAATTCAAATATGCTGTTACAAATTTACATTTTCACATCTCTGAGCATGTCCTACAGGAGTTATTTGTATTACCTGGTAGAATTCAATTCCTTGATCTGTGATGAAGACAATTTCTGTAGAACTTGTCCAGCAGAATCCTAGAATATTGGCATTCTTTGTCTTTTAACAAAAAAGCAAACAAACACTCTTTACTTGGAAAAATTAACTATTCAGGTAAGCTAATATTACTAAATGAAGAACACAAGACCAAAGGCAATTTAGGTATCCAGTCTCTGGAGTTAATACTTTTGGCCAACCTGACACCCAGCATGCATCAGTTGCTTTTATAAAGCATTCCCAAACTACACATGAACACAATTACTGTATGACCCAGATATTTTGGCAGCATGTAAGATTTACAATTATTATACAATTTATTATACAAGATTCACAATTTTATTATACAATCAAATTTTATTTTCACCCAAGATAAAACTAAGTTCCTCTGCTTCAAATTCTACTGCCAATTCAACCAGTTCCTGACATGAAAAGCAGGAAAAGATGTTAAGAAAAACTAAAAACTAAATGGAAAAATTTGCCATGACTTCACTCAGAATCTACTCCTATTACCCTCAGAAGTTTCATTACCATAAAGGTTTTGCTAGAATGGTTTACTTAAACTCATAATCCTAAATAATGAAGCAGACAGTGTTTCAGCTTTAAAGACTACAGAGATTAAAGGATCTGTGTAAATCAGATGTATAAAAATTTACTTTAGCATGCTATTACCCAAAAATGTAATTTGTTTTAGTTAGAAGTTGGAAAATATCAAGCAATGACAATGATACTTGTTTCTGGTAAATAATCATCAATAATTAGAAGGATTATTAAAAATAGCAAACATAATAAGAAAACTAGTTATTACTTACTAGCTTACCATTACTGATTAGTGACATTAGAAAAGAACGTCCACATTAACATATGTGGCACTAATATAATCATTGTCCACTGTTTCTGTATCATCAGCACTTTGTCTCTTCTCCTTATCAAACCTTGACATTTGCTGCCCCCACAGCATTTCTGATCCCTCTAGGAAACAATTACATTCACAAGACAGGGAAGTTTCTATTGGTATGGCTAATACCTGTTTGTTCACTCAGTTTCAACAGACAGTAGTGCTGACATCTCTCATTTCCCTGATGTTAGTGTTTAGAAAGGTACCTCAGTTAGTTCTCTTGTAGTCACCAGCCTAACTAACATCAGAGTCTCACTTAAGCATTTAGGGTTGGGGCATTTAACTCACCTTACATTCCTGTGTATATTCTAGCTGAGGGCTATCTGGAATAAAATTCAAAAAATCCTGCAAAAACATCCATTGAGTGGATTAGCAATTAAGAAGCACAGACAAGATACATACATAGATAGCAAAGGACAGATATTAGTTTATCAAATTGTCTTAGATGCAATATATACACAGAAGAAAACCTTCTGTTCCACCTCACCCTCACCAGAGCTGGTTCCCCATTACACTTTTTGTTTAAATGATGATACTAGCAAGACAACAATGCTGCCTGATTAGCCTCTCAGAATGATGGAGGAATTTTCACTACAGCTGTTGCTAGCCAACAGACTTCTTGAATATTTGTCTCAAAGAATTGTACCCTGGAAGTAGAAGATTTCCAGCTCCAATTCCCTAGCTGCATGGTGTACATTTCTTACCACACTTTTCAAAGTTCTCTGCACAGCCAGAATCTTGTTCCCCAAGGAAAATTTGATGCACTTCACTTCTCCTTTATCCTCCATCCTATACAAAAAGAAACAGAAGTTATGGAAATATAATCTAAAATAGTTTCTTAAAGAATATACCCTAAAAAAAAACAATGATGGAGAAAAAAAAAAGTGTAATGCAAATGCTGTTAAATACAGATTATTACTCTTGCCTGACTAATATATTCAAAATCCAGACTGACAGCAAATGGCAGCTCGCTCTTCAGGAGTCCTGAACACATCCATTGCAGAATCATGGCTAAGCTCACACAAATTAGCACCTGAAATCACTGCAAATGCTCAGCTCTGTTGGCCTGTGATGTGGAACTGGAAGACTTGTGGGACTATCCAAACCTGCATCCTCAGTTCTGGACACCAGCATCCTGCAATCTGCTGTGTAACTTCCAGAACTACTGCTAGTTGACTCAAGCCTCCTTCCTTTCCCACTAGGACACAGCCTCTGAAAGAACTTCTGATGTTAAAAGAGAGTGAGGCTGTTTTCACACCATTAAAATAAATTTTAAAAGTATTCTTACCAAACAAGCATCAGCACAATTGGCATGAATAAGGTATATATAGTTCCTCCAGCATATGTTATTAAGTCAGGCCAAAGAGAGAGACAGTCAAGTATGAAAATAGTTGGAACAGCATGAAGTTTACTAAATATTTTCAGCTCCTTCAGGATTGACAAATGTAATCCAATAAAAAAGTAAAATAAACCCAGCAACTTTCAGGACAGGCCCTGTGCAATATCCAAGAGATCACAGTAAACACATTTTGATTACAAATTGCTTCATCCATATTTGGATTGATATGGAATAAAGGAACACCTCCTTACTTATGCACAGCAGAGTACAAAGAGCCATCACTTTTCACAGAGACATATATAAAATAGTTTACTGTTGTCAAATTCTGCAAAAATGTTTTCACAAGAAATGGAAGACACAGAAGAAGCCCATTCAGATGAAACAAGGAATAGAACATGAGAAACCCACATCTAGGTTTGGACATTGTGCTTGAATCGCAGACATCACTTGCTAAACTGTATCCTTGGATATGTCATTGCTGCTCTAGGAATCACTCTCTCATATGTATAGCATGTTATAATAAAAGACTGTTGTTTAAAAAAAAGAAGTCAAAGCCTAATTACTTTTTCCCCCCAGAAGACCATAGAGAAGGAAAAGCATACCCTCTTAATTGCAAGATTATATCTAAGAACAAGTCAAAATATGATCACAATTACTTGCCAGTTTTATGCCTGAATTACAGTGGATCAGGACCAATCACCACATAATTTGAAGATTGCATCATTCTATCCCAAGATAAAGGTGCCTTACCTGAAGGAAATAGGATTTCTATCCTCCAAACCTTTAACAACAACTCCTGTGGCTCCACCAGATCGAACAGCAAAAACCTACAAAAAAAGTTTGGAAGATATATTTAACTCTTTCAAAGTCATAACCTTCACCTGCTTCCTCTTCTATAAGCCACACCTTTATTTTTTTAACTAGACAGAATTTTTGTTCTTCTGCAGATCTAACAGTTCACGCTGAGACAATCTGGAATTCCAAGTTTACTTGACTTGTCAGATTGCATGGTACAGCAACAGTCTTGCAGGCATATTCTGAACTACTGGGCAAGTTAAAACAGTAAAAATCTTTATAAACCTTTATCTTGGCTTTGTTTCTTTTATATTTTCCTAGTAAAAGTATCTAAGACATCAGGGCATTGTTTAAAACAAACAGGACCTCAGCTTTGGGACTGGAAGAGATGTAACTCAATGACCCAGAGCCTGATCCTGTCAGAACATGTTATTAAACAGAATAATTTAATAGTAATAGATTTTCATAGAGATTTTCAACAGATTTTACCTAAGGAGCTTCAGCCAATATTCCCTACAACTGAGAATTCCTTTAGCCCAGCTTCACATACATATATGTACAAAACCTGCTAGAGATATGACATGTGTTGAGCTAGAATAAGATAGTGGAAAAAAAAGAAAAAAAAAGAAAAAGAAAAAAAAAGTTACGCTGCTATAAACTATACCTAGCTTGGAAAAAGAACATCAGGCAAATACCTTATTGGCACTTGTTGTATGTGCAGCAGCACTAGGCACACAGAGCAGGGCTCAGGGTGACAGGGACATTTTTCTGTAATATCAGCCATGCTGTCAGTCTGCTATGCTCAGGCAGGAAATACACATATCAAGATTATAAATTGCAAGCAAGTCCACAGCCTTACTAGAATGATAAATACTTAGCTTAACTTATTTTTAGTATTATGGAGACAGAAAAAGAAGGTAACACTCTCTTAATCTCTGCAAGATGAGAAGATTGCACGGACACATTTCTCACATGGGAAACTGTCATTGAAATACTGGTTACAACTGATTCAGAGACACACTGGAATTCAAACTATTTTATATAACAAGAAAACACAGAGAAATAAATTTACACTGGAAAAAATGACTATTTCAAGTGAGCTCTCAACAACCAGTTTCTATATAGTTATATCACATCCACACTATGATACAGTGTCTCCTGACAGGGTATTTCAAGTGGCCCTCACAGATAATGATTTATAAGAGGAAATATCTGGAAAGTGGCCCAGTGCAAAAGGACCTGGAGATGCTGGATGACAGCAGCTGAACAAGAGCCAGCAGTGTGCCCAGGTGGCCAAGAAACCAATGGCATCCTGCCTATATCATGGATAGTGTGGCCAGCAGGACAAGGGCAGTGATTGTCCCCCTATACCCAGCACTGGTGAGGCTGCACCTCGAAGTGCTGTGTCCAATTCCGGGCCCCTCAATTCAGGAAGGACATTGAGGGGCTGCAGTGTGTCCAAAGAAGAGAAACAGAGCTGGGGAAGGGTCTGAAGCACAAGTCCTATAAGGAGTGGCTGTGGGAGCTGGGTTTGTTTAGCCTGGGGAAAAGGAGGCTCAGGGGTGACCTTATTGCTCCCTACAGCTCCCTGAAAAAGGCTGCAGCCAGGTGAGGGCTGGCCTCTTCTCCTGGCAACCGGCGACAGAACCAGAAAACATCACCTTAAGCTGTGCTGGGGAAGGGTTAGGTTGAACATTAGGAAGAATTTCTTCGCAGAAAGGGTGATTAGACACTGGAATATTCTGCCCAGGGAGATGGTGGAGTTACTGCACCTGGAGCTGTTTAAGGAAAGACTGGATGTGGCACTCAGTGCCCTGGTCTAGCTGACAAGATGGTGTTCAGTGAAAGGTTGGACTTGATGATCTCAGAGACCTTTTCCAGCCTAAATGATTCTGTAATCATTCTGAACAGAGTGCAACAGCAAGAAACACACCCCAGAAATATTGCTCCCTCTCCAAACATGCCACTGATCATGTCCACACATGGGGCAACGCATGCCAGCTACATGGGAAGAAAGCTTGAAGGTTCTGACTCCATGAATGGTGAGGTCAAAGAACAGATAGATGAATCAGACAGTGGAATGTACCCACATCTGTATAAGGCTCATAACAGCTTGTGGATCTTAGCTGTACTGAGCTGAACTCTCAGGAGCCCATATGGATATTAAGGAGAACCTGCTTAAAAGCACTAAAGCCAAGAAACAGCCACTTGGGTCTGTGCCACAAAGAAAGCTGTAATTGTTCATTTTTTATGAATATATTGAATTTCAGGAATTTAAAAGGATGTAAAAAAATTCAGGGAAATTAAGCTAAGAGCAAAGTGACAAAGTTTGCAAGTCAGGTGGGGACACTTGGAACAGAAAGGAAAAGTGCTGCCTCCGATGAATTCCAGAAAGACCTTACGGCAGTGAGAGAAAGGCGGGTGAAACCCAACCTAATAAATCGGTAAAGGAAAAACAAAAAAATTCTACCGCCTCTAGCACGATGACAGGTCTTGAAGGGGAACAACTGGGCTCATGCCCGGCGGCTGAGGGACGGGAGGGAACCAAAGCCGGGCAGAGAACCAAAGCCAAGGCGGGGAGCAGCAGCAGGGCCGGGCTGACCCCCAGGCCCGGCCCCCCGGCCCGGCCCGCGGCAGGGTCCCGCCGCCCCCACCTGCTTGTTGGCCTCGTCGAAGAACACGCAGTTCACGGGGTTCGCCTTCTCGAAGTGCACGGGCCGCGCGCACAGCGCCAGGTAGCAGCCGCCGGCCTCCGCGCCGCCCCGCGCTCGCCCCTCGCCCTCTTCTCCTCCTCCTTCTCTTCCCGCTGCTCCTCCTCCTGCTGCTGCTGCTGCTGCCGCCGCTCCCGGCGCCTCGTCCTCGGCCGGCCCCGGCGGGTCGCGGCCCATGGCGGCAGCCATTGCCCACCCCGGCTCGCAGGCGGCCGCTTCCTGTTTACACTCCCCTCGCGCGTGACGCGGGGCGCTCCCGGCTTAAAGGCGCAGCGGCTCGGGAGCGGGATCAGGGACTGGGAGCGCTGCTGGAGAGACCGGGATCAGAGACCGGGAGCGCTGCTGGAGAGACCGGGAGAGGGATCAGGGACTGGGAGCGCTACTGGACAGACCGGGACCGGGACCGGGACCGGGAGCGAGATCAGGGACAGGGAGCACTGCTGGAGAGACCGGGATCAGGGATGTGTCCAGGACTTCTGAAAGCCAGTGTAGAGAGGTATCGGTGAGATTAACAAATAGAAACGGAAACCTGGGAAGCTTCAAAATCTGCTTCAGGAAAGGCGTGGATGCTGACAAAAAGACGTGGGATGAGCATAGCGTTACAGTGAGAGACCACATTGTAAATATTTAGGAGGGCACAGATTAGAGGGAAATAAGGGAATTAAGGTGCCGGGGTAAGCTCTGACTCCAACTCGTGTCACTTATCAGGGCACTGCTCTAGCTGGGAGGATTTATTCTGCTTTTAAAAGCAAAGGTACTGGATTTTAAAATGTCAGGCAAGCAAAACCACTGTTTTTCTTAACCAAGTGTGAAGGCTGCAGCAGCAGACTGGGGCTTTTGGCCCAGCCTTTTATAATGATTTTAAAACCAACAAACCTAAAAAAAACCCAAAACTTTTATGTGGAGAAAAAAAGGAAACAACTGCTGCTGAGATCTGCCTTTATTTGTCCACAATTACTGCATCATCACTGTCACTATTGATCCTGCTCAGGAAACTACTTTTTAGTGTTGCAAAATAGTTCAGGAAAAATATTAATAAGCATTATTGAAGTCAAAGTCTGGCTTGGTCCTCAGCATTTAAGCTGAACGTATATTTTAGTTTGGACAATGAAACAGTGATGGGATTTTTTTTGTTGATGCACTGGCTAATGCCTTAGCTCACTAGCTGTAAGCCCTACATTATGATCTAGGAATTGTGTGACAATATCAATTATGTATTTGCTTATTGGTTTAGAAAGGAAAATTTAAAAGAGGGGGGGGGAAGACTAAGATCGTAACAATTTTAAAAATTTCAGATTAAAATGGTATCACAGTTTAGTATGAGAGAAATAGAAATTTAAGTACCAGGTACTAACACAGTATCATGAAACAACTATTGGATAACTTGTGACCCAGTTAGTCCACCTGCACAATTTTCACATCAGATACTAAAGAGATTTCACATAAAGGTACTAAAATCACAAGAATTACAACAAGCTATTTGTTCTGCAGAACCCTCCTGCATCATCAAACAATTCTGTTAACTGCAGATGACAAGTACATCCAAAGCATTTGAAGTACCTTAAAATTTATAATTTTTTTTCCAAAGCAACAAAATTTATTGCTTTTTAGCCAGAAGTTTAGTAAATCCAGAGTGAAAATTTAAGAAATTCTACTGACATTTACCCTTTCCTACTTCTCTAAAAACCAGCGTGGACTTCCTCCAACTGCGATAGAAACTGAGGTATCTTTGAGGGGAAATCAGCAGATGAGTAAATAACACACACTTGTAACTCATCTGATAGTAATAAACCTAATGGCCAATTTCAAAACTAAGATTCTATTTGCCCAATAATAATCCTGGAACCTTTTATTTCAAAGGAATCCAGGAAAATGCTTCTTTTAGCAAATTCTTGTTTCCAACTACTTGGAAACATGCCCAGGTGTCTTAAAATCTCAAAGCAAATTCCTGAGCCAATTTTACTGCTGGAAGTGAAAATATATTAATATATAAGATATACTATATAGTGTATAATAGCTAGTATATAATATATTTGGGCCCAGTAGCTTTAAATTAGACTCAAGAAAAATTGCTTCATTTATTTGGGGCATGTTTGGTTTTCTTAAGCCTGTGCTAGACAGATTTAGCAAGGCATTAAAAATGACAGTCACAACAGAGGCTTTGGCCCAAGCACAGAGATACAAGCAGGGGCTTGTTTCAAATAGCTCAAAAATCACCCTCCTTGCTTCCTGTTATTTCTGCCTTCTTCCTCTCTCTTCATGCAAATAGCTGTAGCAATCAAAAACTTCCTTGTACAAGAACATTTTAAAGCATTAGCAACTGTTCTATGCTCCTCCCTAAGAAATGTTAATATTAAAACTAGTTTTAAGCCAAGAATAGGACTATCTTTATTTTTTTTTTTAAAAAGCCTTCTCCTCTGAAGGAGATCTGGCTATCTTTGACAACAGCAGCTTGTAGTCTTCCTAAAAAGGTTAGCACTTCCCTTGCAGGACCTAGTCTGTCCTTTCCCTGATACCCTTATTTTGGGAAACTATTTCACTGAGAAATTCAGAACAGACTTAAGGATCTGAAAGATGCAAGCTCCTTTATTTAAAAAGTAAAGGGTAAATGCAAGATACTTGTCTGATTTAGGAAAAGGATCTAAGTGTTGGGATGAAACTGGCAAAACCAAGGTTGTTTACTGTTCATGTAGTACCCACCCAAAGACTCATTTTTATATTGTTGTAAGGAATTTGTGTGGTCTTACCCTAAGACTGCTCTAGTGAAGCACCAAAGATCAATGAAGGCCTCCATGATGCAAAGAACCATGCAAGAATACCACCACAAGATCTTAAATTTTTACTTCACCACCAGTTTTCCAACAAAAAGAGATTAAAAAGTCACTTTCACAGCACACTGTGAGGTCACATGTAGCATCACTATGTTCTGCTTGATAAAGAGCAGCATCAGAAACTAGAAACCAGAAATCAGTTAAAAAGAAGTTGATTAGAATTCCTTAATTCCAAACTATCCTACCACATCAGTTCATCTTTAAATGTGTTTTTTGGAGAGAAACATCAGTAGATTTATAGAAGATGCTCACAAAAAAAAAAAAAAGACTGACATTAAGAATAAATAGACTGTGGAAACCAGTATCAGTCATCATTATTTCTAAACAAAGCTTTTTTTGCTTACAGGTGCAAAAAGAATACTCATATTTGTCTGTGATTATCTTTAGGGTAAGAACATTTGATGCTCCAGACTGATATTCTAGGTATAGACAGGATTATTATAGTTTTGTTTTTGGCTTACACCAAGTTCTTGGAACCATTTGTGTAGTAAGAGTGAAGCTACCTGAAGTGACTCCTTATTATATATCATTGACTCAGGATTTCCTGGCATGTCACCAAGGAAGTCCTCTGCTGGTTGGATTTCAAATATGTTTCCCATAAAATACCCAACAGGATTTACAGAGATTATTAGAGCCACATTCCCTGTACTTCAAATGAAAAAGTCCAGACTTCTACATTTATAAATATATTACTTTGCTAAATTAATATTTTCATATGATTGCAGTGCATAGTTTGCTTTTTCATTTTACCCTTGGTGGAGATGGATGAATAACACTGTGTCCATAAACAACATTTCATTAGTTTTCCAAGTTGCATTAGGAAAAAAAAGAGAGGGACTCTTCTACTGTGCTTTCCCACTAGATACTTTGGACAATATAGATGGTTTTAAGATTATTTTTTTTAGACTAAAAGATAAGTAAGCTCTGAATCGTGCAAAATATGACCATCTGAGCTACATTAGTCTAATGTAACTGGGCAATTGGTGAAGTTGTCAGTCTGTTCAAAGTGGTAGTGACAGTCCATTCTCACAGTGCCAGCCTGATGTGTGGGACAAGTTAAAAAAAAAAGCAAACCACTGAGGCATCACCATATGCTTGCTGTGTTTTCCATTTTGGTATTCCCAGCCAACCATTCTCTTGACATTGGCAGTTGACATTTACCACTGCACCAACGTAGTTAGAAGCAGTAAATTTGTGTTTTGTTTTGTCAGCAGCTACAAACTCAGTGCTATTCATCATATATAGGTGGGTCTCCATCACTAGAAAACGTTGACAGTTTCTTTCCATGATTCTGCACGTGATCTTCATTCATCTTCTCCAAAGCTTCAATCTAGAGAGGCAAAAATAAAACCATGCTGAAATCATAAAACCATGCCAGCAGCAGAAGGCTTCTAAACAGCATTAAAAAGTAGCTTTTGAGGCCAGAGCAGGTATGTAAAATGTTGCTATTTCAAAGATTCAGTCACATGTAGCAGCTCAAATAGAGCCAGGTACACCTTGAAATATCTGTTCTCAACAAGTTACTAAAATGAGCAGCACTCCTTTACAGTTTGAAGCTATGTAACTAAAATGCACCAGGGAGGAGGACTGGATGATTTCTTAAGATTTCAGCTGTATTTCTCAAAGTACAGAAGTGTGCCTCCCTCCAATAACACAGAGACTGTGGAACTGTGGCACTGTGTTCTCTTTATCTCTTTCTTAGTTTGACCACCTACCCCAGGAGTCACCTAAGTACAGCTCCCACCTACTCCATGCTGGACTAGCACAAACCTGCAATGTCATTAGTAATTAGGGAGAGTAGAATTGCCACATTGCCCTTACTTAAGTAGAAAATATGGAATGTCTGACAACTAGTTTTTTAAATCTGATATCAGGACACAGGCCGTGAGGAGTTACAGCCAAATGTTGAAAGTTAAAAGCCAACAGTGACCAAGATTCCTAAGTCCATACTTACATAGCATGATTTTAAGCTTCAAAATTAGAAATGCTAGCCTAAACTTTAAATTCAAATAAATTAACATCTAAACCATGAAAAATTAGACGTAGAATAATTATTATTTTTAACCCAACTTTCCTTTTGTTGTACAACCTTTAATGTATGTAAGGCAAGACAACAGCTTTTAAACTAAAACAGATCACTAGATTTGCCTTAATGCTGAAATGAAGCAACTATATTTAACATTAAGTCTTTTCTGCTTGGGAGCAGGGAGATCAAGAAAGGGGGTGGAGAGGTCTGTCAGTCTGAGTTTCTGGAAATGTTTGTACTAAGTTGAAATACTCAAGGTTTTAAAAAGAGATGCAGAATGACTGCTGAAATTTTACTGACAGCAATCACACAAACTAAATCTGGAAAGTTAAGGTATTATAATAGCTACCATAGCTAACCAAATTTAAATTGTTAGACAGAGAAAGCTATACCTCTGCTTGGAAGTCTACTTCATTGTCAGCTGTAATATTTAAACCTGAGACAGCGTTGAAGAGTTCACGCTCATTAAGTGCTTCTGCCACGCCTCCTTTCTGGAAGAACTAGTCAATATAAAGAGCACACATTAAACACTTCACTACACAGAACAAAATAGTCCTTTGACTTTCCCCAGTTACTACATTTACCCAAAATTACATTTTTGTTTTTGCTGACCCACAGATAAACGTAACTGAAAGAAGTTTTAAGTTCTAGTGGTATAATTTTACTTTTCCACATTTTTGTCACTTTCAGAGAAGGACACTATCAGCATGGAAAATGTGCAAGAGTAATCTTCTACATATCTAAGATATCTTGTATCTTAGAAAACATGCAGCATAACAGAAGATTGTCAGACAAAGAGGTCTTACCTGTGAAACATTCCTACAGTCTCTGAACAAAAACTCAAGTCCATGAGGATGGGTTGGCTCCACAGACTGACTGACATCAATGAGCCAGACCTGTAGTCACAGAGAAATAGCAATTCACTTTGTATTAGTACTTCACAGTAGATAAAACTTTTCCCCCACAAATTATGAACAAACTCACCTTCCCATCATGCCAAAGCATGTTGTATTCACTCAGATCTGCATGGACCAGGTTGCACTCCCTATACAACTGCTGCATCATCTGCAAGGAACCAAAGTAATGAAGGAAGTGTGCTATACTCCAAATAAGTACTGCTAGCATGACTTAAAAAAAAAAAACCAACAAAACACCAAAACAACCCCAACCTTTCCCTAATCACCCACATAATTTACAAGATTTTTATCCAAGTCTTCAATACACTGCCATCCAGGGGATTGCAATTTTGGCAAAATGCCAGCAAACTAAGCTTTTATCATTGAGCTTAGCTTTGGCAAAGTCAGAAGAGCTACTCTGGTAAACTCAAGTCAGCTCTGCCAAGCAGTCCAAGTGCAAGAGACAGATAAGCATATTCTCTAAATACATGTCATTTTCACTCCTATCACATGGGAAGAAAGTCTCACAGTTGTAGAGACTGAGTCCTAACCAGAACACAAATTCACTTAAGACACAGCTGTGTTGCTCACTGGTCTCATTCAAGACCTAGACCACTCCTGTTACCAAGCTGTGGGGCTGGTTGCCTGGTTGGGTTTTTTTAATATCTATAACATAATAATGAGTAGACAGTTAGCAGCTGGTGTGTTTGAACCAAGCAGATAATAGGAAATTAAAGCATCCACCATGCAATGTTCTAATTAATTCTCCAGTTTCTAGGTTTGCTGAAAAGGAGGCGGGCAATCCACTGGAGAGTGCTTAAGCATCGTAAATTAAGTGTTTGGTAAGCCCAGAAAGACTTCAGAGAATTTTCTAAACCACATACTGCTTCTGTAAAAGGAGGACTACTTGCTCACAACTCCTCTGCTGCTAAGCATCTGTTTGTGATCAAATTCCAGTATGTTTTCCACTCAGATTAAGATTAAATTTAATTCTATTTTTTTCAGTGCATACTTTCTTACTGATTCTAAGTCACACATTAAACAGCAGCAAAATAAGACTTTGGACTTTGTATCTTGACAATTAGGTAAGCATCCTGAAAAGTAAATAAGCGCTCATTTGTCCTTACAGTCATTCCTTTAAAAGAAAATACAACCCAGAATTGGAGGAGAAATCAGCATCATCTTACACTAAGAATCTGATAGTAGGCCTTTTTCATATCTTCACTACTAAGTGTTACATCCTTTAGTTTAGGAGCTGGGACTTGATCCTGCCCAATGAAAGACATAACCAAGACGTGCTTCTTAAGGATAACCACTTGAGGACAAGGAATTCCTGCATTTTGCATTCTGTGGATCAGAAAATAGATACTGATTAAGAAAAACAGAACAAAAGCTTCAAAGCCCCCAAAGTTCTAGTTCCTGCTATCTCATTTGCAATCTGAGAGCTTTGTGAAAAAACTGATCCAGAGTAAACAAAGTCTTTGAAAGAATTAAAAACTGAATAATTATATATAATGCACAGTATTTTACACATGAAAAATCAGATTCTGAAGTTATAAGTCAATCTAAAAATGCTCACTAAATACTAATCACTTTTACAACTAGAACCTGTTAACTTCATGAGCCGGTAAATTCTGCTGCAAAATCACTGAAGATGCTGACACAGCTTATTAAACTGTAAAAAAAACCAGGAGCTTATTCAATCTGTGCCAGGTTGTATATTATTTTGGCCTAAAAGTTAAATACCCAGACATAGACTATCTTCCTTAAACAGAGAACAGGAAACTGACAGGCATTTGGCAACTACACTTCCTTTTTCTTTCTTTACCTTGTTAAGTTATGCATTTCTTTCTCAGCCCACATACGAATAATTTTTCGTGGATTCAATTTACTGAAGCGGTCTTTAAACCTGTAGTCATCCTTAATGTATTTGTCACGGTTCTTGAATTCATTAAGAGTTGTTTTAAACACTTTGATGGCACATTCTGGAGGAATAACTTTATCTTCAGTTGAACTGCTCATGAAAAAGACAAATATATAACAAAGTTAACTATTCACATATTTACAAGCAAATGCATGGGTTTGGGTTTTTATATATTGCCATGCACAGCTATTTTTAATATAAGAGAGGATCTAATTTTCTATCACATTTAGAAGCCAACTTAAGTTTATAACAATTCTATGATTAAACTTGCATATGAATGTTTGGGTTTTGGGATTTTGAGTATAAGTTGCTTATCAAATAGGTTACCTATCTCGAATTGTTAAGGCACATCTTTTCTCCCCAGTTCCAACTTTCTCCCTTGACACTTCTAAATACATGATCTGTATTTGAGTTTTATTAGTTCTTTCTCAAACATCACTGGTTTAAAGTCAGTTAAACACAATGCAGTTGCCATATTGCACTCTAATCCTTCCAGTATGGCAGGAAGGATTCACGAAGTGAGCAGCATCCCAACACTATTCTCAAGATAACCTGAAAGTAACAAACAGCACATGCACTGAGCTGCAAATATAGAGCTGGCAATAGAGCAAGCTCTATGGAAATACAACCCTCAGGTAGCCCAAGGTCCTCACGACAGCTCTGTGGTCTGGGGCAGGTCGGTGGAAAGAGTCTCTCAAAAACCTCAAGATTTCTTTTTAAAAAAAGAGTACATATTTTTCCACAGAAAGGCATGGTGGATTTGTCCCCATTCATTAACAGCCTCCAAGGAGGAAAGTGGGGATTCTTTTACTTTATAGCTGGTATCATTTGGTTTTCAGATTTTATTATTACCCTCATATACACAAATACAGCCTTTAAGTCTCAGAAATAAAAAAGGTGCAGATGTTTAAATATGTTTGTGTTTTCTGCTTTTTAAATCATCTCTTGTACTTAAAGCTATCATCAGTAACAAACAATATACTCACTTTCCTCCATAGGCATGAAAAACAACAGATTCTTTTCCCGTGCTGATGCAGCCTGTGATGGTCTCCAGCATCCCAGAATTGACCATCTTGTACAGAAGTAAACGTGTTTTAGGATCCACTGCTTTCTCCTACAAGAGATTAATAAGATTAATAGGCAAGACATGAATACTCAATTCAATAAAGCAATTCTTCCCTTTCTCACGAGTTTAGATTATTTATATATCACAAGAACTCAACTAAGTGGAAAGAATAATATATTAATAAAATTTCTCTCAACTGACAGAAGGGAGAAAAAAAAAGCCAAACCAAAATAAACATCTGAAGCAAAGCAAATCTGCTCCAGGACTGATTTAATGATTTAATACTCTTAGTTTCCCATCAGCTGTGCGGCACATAGAACATTTTACTAATTGCACATATAGACTGTGGCTCAACAGCACTTTCTACAGCGTTTTCAAGAAGCCTTTACAAATCATGAATTATAATATTCCAAGTATTATATTTCTTTGATATAAGTAACAATAAAGCAAAGCAAAACACACAAATTTGAAGAAGTCCAGATCAGGAATTACCAGAGGCCCTACCTCAAACTCACCCATACAGTCTACCAAGTAAACTCCTAAATTATTAGGTCAGTAGGTCACCTCATCCTCCTGAAACTTGTTATGAAGACAGATATTTAAAGCCATATGGTTCAACTGCAGAGGATTAGTCCACTGGATGTTTCTATAAATAACTTCCAGGCAGTTTATTCAACGTAGCTGGTTAAGAGACAAGTTTAGAAAGACAAAGAGAAAAAAACAGTAGCTGCTTGCTCTTACTTCAACATGGTTCTCACAGTAATGCAGCTCAAACAAAGAGCTTTTTTCTAGAAGGAGCTAGCTGATATCATTTCCTTCAGCAATGTTAACATAATGTTGCTTAGCTGTTTTACTAAAAATGGAATGTTGCAAGAAGTTACCCAGAGAGTAACTTTATGAAAAACATACAGCAGTGGAGTGCTCCTTCTTCTCATGGAGCCTTGCACTTCGACGTTCCTCAGAGTATGCATGTTGTTTTAAGGCATTGAAGACTTGATTTGACAGCTTTAAGTCCATCCCAATTCCATCCCCAACTTGGAATTCAGGTGCAAACTACAAGCAGAAATAATAGGAATTTAAGCATTGTTACTAGCAGATGCCAAAAGTTGGCACAAACAGAAATTTCTCATTCTGATTTGGAAAAACTCATGATAGATTTGGACCTATGTGAAACCCACTTTTTTAACACAATGACAACATTGCACAAACACACTGCTTTAAACTCAGAACTCAAAGTTCTGCCCAAATTGATATGAGATTACCTAACATCCTGCAAAAAATAGCACTTGTAGCATTTCCTTATTTACAGAAGTTGCACCAGTTACCTTAAAAACAATGAAAGGTATGTACTAAAGATAAACAGACTGAAAAGCTGTAAACAATTGACTGAAAATAAGTTACTTGGTATCGCAGACATCTTTTCACTAAAAATCCTTTCTTTAGGATTTTTCCTTCTGAGAAGCTAAGAGGCCTCAGAGACAGAATATAAACAATGATTATCTGCTGCTGTGGAATGTAACAGGTCCACCTGTGATTGGCCCATCTTGGATGTTTATAATTAATGGCCAATCAAGGAACAAGGTATCTCAGACAGAGTCCAAGAGAGCTGCCTTTGTAATTCTTTTTTTTTCCTATTCTTAGCTTAGCAAGTTTGTGAGGAAACCTTCCTTTTCCATTTCTTTTTAGTATAGTGATAATGTAATATATATATCATAAAATAATAAATCAAGCCTTCTGATCATAGAGTCAACATTCTCATCTCTTCCCTCATCCAAGAACCCCTGTGAACATGGTCACAACTTGGCTTATCAGACAAAATTAGTTAGAAGAAAGATTACACAACATCTATCCTTTTCAAAAATAGCTTTTGTGTTTTATTAGCTTGTGTGCCAGACTTGCTGATAGTTTTGTTTTCCCAAAACAGTTCTGTGCAAATTCTTGAATTGCTCAATAACAAAGTACTTTTAAACAGAAAACTCACAAAACTCAAACTGCCAATGAGAATAACCAATAAAGCAAAGACTGCATTGCTTTCATGCAACAGGGAAAAAAGAAAAGTCAGCACCCTAGCCAGCAGCACTGGTGGACAAGCATTAGTTCTTTGGCTGAACTGCAGCATTTCAGTTTTACACAAATTAAGTTTCCCTAAGTTTTCACTTACATTTTCCATGCGAGCAGTGTTTTTTCTTCCACATACCACTTCATCATGTTTCGTAGTAATGTCTTTTCCTTTTCCTATGAAACCCCTTCTTGGTGTAGTAGTAGGTTTATCTGCCAGCAATGAGAAAAAGAAACCAAACTTTACATCTAAGAAAACATAACCAATGCTCATAGAAGTCCCACAATATCCACAAAAGTAATATAATTTCATTTATAAAACAGAATAAATTACTTCAATTGTATGATCTTAATACAGTCTTCTCCTCTCCTAAGCATGACAGCTTCTTTTGGCTATGTTATAACTAACTTCTCTGTCTTCTCTGGGGTGTCAGACACACTTCTGGCATGCTATGACAGGAGTATTCAATATTATGTGCAAATGATATGTAACCATATCATCCAAATGTAGATGACAGATGAGCACAATACTTCCCACAATCCTTCCCATGTACACTGGTTATTTTGCCAGATTCAGCCACTGAAGCCAATATACTGGCAGACAGAATCCAGAAGTTACCCACCCAACCTCCTGCTGACACCTCCCACTGAGGTGACCTGATTTTAAATGTAGCTGGTGTCTCTCCTCACATTAAAACAAGACCTAATTTAACTCTGTCCTACTCTCAGGTCTATTGGCTGAAGAAATTGTATTGTTTAAAGCTGTCACATACCTGCTCTGTATGGATCATGACGGGTATCCTGCCAATCAACCTCATCCTCTGAGCTGTCACTGTCATAGGGATGCACCTTCCGATAATTTTCAAAGGATATGGAGACTTGAGAAACAAAACAAATAAGCATGTCTGTGATTATCAGGGATTTGCTACTTCCTCACAGCTCTGCCAATTTAAGCTAAGTGCCAAGAATAGCTCCACAGCATCTATTCTGTGCTTCTGATGAAGGTACCTTTGCTATCTCCATTGATCTTCTTCTCTTCACGCCGAAGCTGCGCATCGTATTCCCTGTCAAATTCCATCTGCAGCATCTGAGCTAGCATTAGATCACTGGAAGTGTCAATATTTTCTCCTGTAATAAATGGTCCTTCAGCAGCACTACATAAGATGAAAACAGGAATTAAAAAAAAAAATAAACACAGCAATCTAAGCAGAAATACTGCTTTATACCACTTTCCCACTCTATACAACAGACTTCATGCAAAGCTGACAGAAAGGAATGGATCTCAGCTGTCTGCCTCCTCTCCAAGCCAACACTAAATATTAATAGATCATGACTTCATTTCTCTTTGCTACTCATTTACGATGCAAATTTTACTTAAATTTTTGCTTGTTTACCATTCATCAAGAAGCACTAAGCTCTATTTTTAACATGTCCTTCAGGAAAAAAAAAAAGAAGGCATACAGGTGTATGCATATGTATACCTATTTATATGTTTAAAATATCCCAAATAGTGTTGCTTTGTTCTGCTTCACGGGGAAGATAGCCAAAATTTGTACAATTTTGGAACTAGCAAGCTCTTGGCCTTTCTTTAGAGCTTTCAGGTAGTGGGAGGATACAGGTGATATACCTGATAGTTCTCAAAATAACATTGTACACTGTTAACAAGAGTTCCTAAAAGGGTAGAAAAAACCCATTTCTGACATTTCTCTAAATATACCCTACAGACTGTGTTAACATCCCCAGAAAATGCAAAGTAAACATCAATAAGGAAGTAAGAGCAATAGAGAAGAGAATCTAAGGAAGACTTTTAGCTGGGGAAGCCATCTTCACTGAAGATCAGAGGAAGCAGAATTAGGGGCAACAGGCAAATCATTTAGTATATTGCTATGCACTGAGCACATTGTAAGAAAATGCACAAGAGTGAGAAGATGGCATCACAACTATGGAGAGCACTAATCCAGGACTTAAACTTACGCAACCACTTCAGGAAAAGCAGCATTTTCTTCTTCCAGCTGCAATTCTTTTGCCAGCTGTTCACTCATTACATCAGCAAGAGAACATGATATTGATGTTGTGCTAGGGGCTCCCCACGGACACTGTAAATAAACATTTTATTCAAGTCAGCAAGACTTGTGCAGTGGCAACACAACAATCAAGATAATTAGCTATCGCTGGCTCCAAAATAAGCTCATGTAATCTTGTAAGGGCTCTTCTACAGATACTTGGGGAACTACTCAAAGAGTAGTTTCATAAACTCAATAGAGAGAACAAGGGTTGAAGGGAAAAAAGTCAGTTTGTCAGTGTCGGTACCCTCTGGAGACAGGGATAAAGCTTCCCCAGGAGGTTTGCAGACAAGCAGACACACAACCTATCTAAAACCTGGAATAACCCAACAGCAGTGGCTTACGCCCAGCTTCCTGCCCCGCTCCTGGAGCCCTGAAAGGTCAGCCATGGTAAAACATGCTATCTCAAAACCGCACAGGGACACAACACCTCGCTCGGGGAGGCGGGGGCTGGAGAACGACGAGCCAGGCAAGCCGGGACTCGCTGCCTACCGCCGGGATAACCGAGCTCACTCATCTCCAACACCCTCGGAGGGAAGCAGCTCGGTTATCAGGCTGTCACAACAGCTCTCACCACCAAGGAGATAATTGCCGGTAGCAGCAAACCGCGCTCGGGTCGCTCTGCCGAGCGACAGCCACCCTGGTGGTGCTGGCACCACCTCGCAGCGCCCTCTCCACGGCCTCGGTGCTTCTCCTCCCAAGCGGCGCCGGCACAGCGCTCACCTTGCTCTGCCAGGCGGGGCCCGGCCCGGCGTCGGGCGCGGCGGCAGCGACTCCCACCGAGTCCATGGGGCACGCAGGGGCGGGCGGCGACAGGAGCGGGCTCTCTCCGCGGGGCAGCAACGCTGCGACTGCGAAACCTTCCGGGTCCTCCGCGCTTCTCCGCGGCCGTCGGGCGGCCCATTGGCCGGGGGTGACCCGCCTTTCCGGTGATGTCACCGGGGCGGCCGTGGCCTCACCGGCGGCGTGCGGAGCCCGGAGGCGGAACCTGCCGGCGGAACGTCCGTCCGCCCGCCCGGCCGGCCCTACCCACCCGCGGGCTGAGCTGGGCTGGTGGTAACGCGAAAGGGAGAAATTAAATAGCTAACGTTTGTTTTTTATCTCAGGAAGTAGCCAAGGGAACGTAGGGAGGAAAAAAACCCCATCAAATCAAACAGTAAGCCAGGCAAAACAAATGGATGAAATGGAGTCCAGAGAAGGGCAACGGAGCTGGTGAAGGGTCTGGAGCACAAGTCTGATGGAGAGCGGCTGAGGGGGCTGGGGGTGTTTATCCTGGAGGAAAAGGAGGCTCAGGAGTGACCTTACCGCTCTCTACAACCACTGAAAGGAGGCTGGAGCCAGGTCGGCCTCTTCTCCCCGGCAACAAGTAACAGGACCAGAGAACACAGCCTCAAGCTGCGCCAGGGGAGGTTTAGATTGGACATTAGGAAGAGTTTCTTCACAGAAAGGGTGATTAGATTGGAGTGAACTGCCCAGGGGGGTGATGGAGTCACCATTTCTGGAGGTGTTTAAGGAAAGACGGGATGTGGCACTCAGTGCCATGGTCTAGTCTACTTGGTGTTTGGTCATAGATTGGACTCAGTCTCAGAGGTCTTTGCCAACCTAACTGATTCTGTGAAATGAAATATTTGGCATTTGTTTTTATTACAGGAAGTAACTGAAGGAACACAAAAAATTACAACAAATTAACCAAACCATAAGCAAACAAATTAATTTTATCCCAGTCCTGTAAGTCACTGTAGATATAAGTTGAAATACTTTGTATGTGACTTGCTGCCTTTTACATCTCGATTTTATATGTAATATTTATCTGGAAAATAGTATTGTGACTAAAGTGCCCTATTTCCAGGACAGCAGCAATGGGATAATGTTGTGCTATGACACATTAGGTCTACTTGGTCAAGTTTCCTTAAAGGAAGGAAGTAATGCCTAGAAATCCCCTCGCTGGCTTATCACCATCTGTTGAAGGTATCTGTCTGCAGTCAGACAACTGTGCTGTCACAGTCACTATTGATAACCTGAAAACCAGCCTGGAAAGCTGGGTGGCTGCAAGGGCAGAAGTTGTAAGGGGTTCTGTGGCATGCCCCAGCCTCCTCGGAGTAAGTTCCCTGTTTTACATCTAGCAAAGCCTGTACTGCCAGGCAGGCCTAGTAAAGGCCATCCATATCAATTCTCAGCCATGCAAGAATCAGCTTTGTCGGCCAAAGTTCCTCTTATTTGTCCTTGGCAACCTGAAATGACGTAACACATTACAATCTCCTAAGACACACTGTTCCAGGGTTCATTACCCCAGAAAATTCCTAGCTAAAAGACAAACCATCTGGAAGAGGGTAGGGACCCAGGCTGTAACACACAACCTGCAGGCATGACACAGGCTTGTGCCACAAAGGCATTTTAGGATCATAGAATCATTTAGGTTGTAAAAGACCTTTAAGATCATCAGGTTCATCGGTTATCACAGCACTGCCAAATGCTGGCAAGAGTGGCTTTGTCTGGTGATGCAGTACCAGCATGTTTCTTACCCTCTCTGCACTTAGCCCTGGTGGAAAGAGATTATTTATTTTCCTTTGCAATTGCCTTTTGCGGTATGAAGATTACTGTCATGCTCCCTCTATCTTCTTTGTCTAAAATTAACAGCTTTATATATGAGCAGAATATCAAAGCAATGTCCTGCTGCTCTGGGAAAAATCATTATTCTTGCACAGCTGTAAAAGCACTGATTAAGAAAATGCGTTTTGGTAGGTTTTGATTCAGAAAGACATAAACAGTAACTATATATTCCTATGTCTTGTTATGAAGTTTTTAATTTTCAAAAATAAGTCTTCTGTTTTAGTCTCTTGAATATTTCCTGATTAGGCCTTGATCCCATGACCTCTCATATGAATGGATCAAGCATTGAACTGAATTGTGTTAAAAAGAAATGTTCTGTGAAATGATGTGTAAACAAAATAATTTGCGACACGTTCATACCTCCCAATAAAAATAGTTAAAAATCTAGATAGAGCAGAAACATCCCTTCATATTATCAAAATAATTCCAAAGCTGCATAGTGATTACTTTGTACGTAATACAACTCAGTCCTGATAAACAACATTAGCAGAAATTTACATCTTCATTCTTAATCCCTCACTGTAAGTGGCATACAAGAATTCAAACCTGCCTCTGTATTTGGCTGTAAGAAAATATATCATCTTTGCCCCAGTCTCCCACTTGTACTAAGAAATACTGCAAAAAGCTCAGAGATATCACTGTAATATTTTGCATGAAAGTGATACCCTACTGTAATAAAAAGTCAAAGGTACTCTTACTGCATGCTTACATTAGTCTTTGTAGATATCCATAAACTTTACTTACTCTCTTTTAAAGCTTTACAAGCTGAATTTGTGGCACAATGCAAAGTGTGCCTTTGTTTGCCAAATACACTTTTGACATTTGTACATAAACAGATGCTGTGCAAAGTGGAAATGCTGTATCACTCACCCTGCCATCTCTAACACATCCATTACAGTGGCTCATCAGTGATCTCCATGAGCCTGGATGGACCAAACATTTCAGCACTGGAAAATGATGTCTGTGTTGGACCACCACCTTAAAAACCAGATAGGATCACGTCTGATGTGCCAAAATACTTGAATTTATCTTGGTCAGTTGTTTGGCTGTTGCACTCTGTTGACCTTGTCTTTTGAGGCTAAACATAGCAGGTTAGACAGGCTCATTTAGTGGATTTGACCACTTAGTGCCTCCCTCCCTCCCTAGTTTAAGCCATGCTCATAAATAAAGTTCCTTATTTATGCTGCTTTGCTCTGTCCTCTAAAAAGAGGGTGTATGTGTACAGAGAGGGCCTTGTACTTTGTGTTACCTGAACAAAGTCAAGGTAAGAACTGCAAAGATAGGGCCTTGCTAATACCAGGACGGGGAAAAACAAGGCTTACCTAGGCCATAATAAAAGTTCACCCAGTAACCATGACCTGACAGGGCGTTTCTTTTCACCTGCCTGGGATATTTATAGTTCACACATCACCAGTGAATCATAGAATCATAGAATAGTTGGTTGGAAGAGGCCTTTAAAGTTAGCCATCTAGTCCAGCCCCCTGCAATAAACAGTGGCTTCTTGTCATGAGTGTGTTTCAGACAAAATTTATTAGGGAAGTCCTCCCATTGAGCCATGAGGTGCAGAAAGGACCCCCTTGCTTTATATATTCCTGCTCAGAGAGGAGCCAAGGTGCAGCTGAATCCAATCTTAGCCTCAGACTGTCAGTGGTTTAAGAAATTATAGAGGTGTGATTGAACTTTTGTACAACTTTGTCCTGTAGGATAAATGACGGCAAACCAGGTCTATTTATATAAAAATGAATGATTTATTATGATAAATTATTAAACAAAGAGATCTTACTCAGAATTATTTGCTACACACTATAGAAGATAAAACCACTAGGATAGGATGGTACAGTGCAGTCTATCAAAGCAACTATATTAAAGCAATTCTAAATAAAACTAGCAGAAAGAAATAGTTATTAAAGCAGAGATTGATGTTAATCACCCATACCAATGACCATGGGCAAAATCTCTCACTCAGCCTTAAGGACTAACTCTGAGGGGTGTCCCCACGCAAAGGAGGAATTTTCATACACACTCCAAGAAAGGATATGGTAGAAGAACCTAACCATATGTAAATGGACTGTACTTTTATAGTGTACAGTGACTGACTGCCACTCATATATCTCCAGGTCAGCTTAGCAGCTTGTCTGCCAAATCTTTACCTCACTGTCAGGATGCTAATTTGAGGCTGATGTGTCAGACCGGTGTTGTCATAATTCATCACCAAAACCAGCTTGATGCCCTCTTTTAGTCACCACTGGACTAATAGCCTTGTAAATAAGGCATTGTCCAAGTTGCTTGACCACATTCCAGGGCAGGGCATCCTGCTAAACGTCTTCAACTAGATCAGGTTTCTCTGAGCCCCGTCCAGCCAGGCTTTGACCACTTCTAGGGATGGTGTGTCCACCACCTGTTCCAGAGTCTCACCACAAGAAACATCTTCCTTACATCTAGTCGAAATCCGCCCTCTTTCACTTTAAAGCTATTCCCCCTACCAGTACATGTCCATGTAAAAAGTCCCTTTGCTGCTCTCTTACAGGTCCCCTTTAGGTACTAAAAGGCTGGTGTAGGGTCCCTCCAGAGCGTTTCCTTCTCCGGCCTGAACATCCCAACTCTCTCAGCCTGTCTCCGCAGGAGCGGTGGGTGCTCCAGCCCTCTGACCAACTTTGTGTCCCTCCTGTGGACTTGCTTTATGTAACAGGTCTTTCCCGTGCCGAGTGCCGCGGAGCTGGGCGCAGCACTCCACCTGGGGTCCCACAAGGCAGAGGAGAGGGGACAATGTCCTCCCTCCCCGGCCGGCCACTGCTCGGCGGTGCCGCCTGGGCCGCAGCTGTGCCCGGGCTGCGGCGCTGCGGCCGCTCCGGCCGCCCTGGGCCCGGCCCGGCCGCAACGGGCCCGGCACGGCCGCCGGGCGGCAGCAGCGGCCCCGCAGAGGCGGCGCCCGCTGAGGCGACGTGTCCCCGGCCCGGCCGATGGCCGCCGCCCGCCGCGCCCGCGCTGACCGATGTATTTGAAGAGGCCGGCGGGCGGCCTCGCCTTCTGCCTCTTCTACCTGGCCTCCAGCTTCACCAACAAGGTGAGCGCGGGCGCGGGGCCGCCCCGCACTCGGACGGGCCGGGCGGGGCGCAGGGAGGTGCGGGGGCGCTGGCTGCCGGTCCGCGGCTGCGGGAGCGGGGGCCAGGAAGTGCAGGATCCAGGGGCGGGAGGAGGAGAAAGACGGTGCCCTGTGCTTTCCCTGCCCTGCTCAGGGAGAGCCAGAGGACCAGCCCTTCCCGGACGGGACTACCCCAGGAGTGAAAAAGTCCGTGACGCTCCAGCCAGCCGCCCATCCCTGTGTGCTCCCCAAACTGCGGATAGGGTGCCGGTTTCGTTTTGCTCAGTGTGTGACAGCTTTACCCTTCCACGACAAATGAGTTCCAGTATTGTCTTGTTTAGGAGAGCAAGGAGGTTGACATCATATCATTCCAATGAATGGAGTGTTATAGAGCCAGAAGTTATGCTGCACTGAAAGTATCGCTGATGCTGTATAAATTTCATTATCGGGTGTATGGCAACTGCACTCATTCCCACAAGATCTGTTAACTGGAACAATGATATCAACTATCCAAGGGGAAAATGTGAAATATTCAAAGTATTATTTTAGAAGTGAAACAAATATTAACTTCCATGGCAACTTTGTTCCATTGACTACTTAATTAACAGACGAATTAAGGACAAGGATTTTGTTTTCCCCTGTGTAACAATTTCATATTAGTGTTGCTGAAGTGTCTAAGTGTAAGAAGTAAGCTGAAGATGGCCACATTGGGAATAAAATTGTATAATTTAAGCATAGTTTGAAAGTAGTTTTTTCACTCTGGGAGGAGGAGTTAGAGTAACTACTCCGTGCTATCCTGTTTGTCAGAGAGCGTGTCTGTATTTCTGGTGCAGATTTCTGAAAGAAAAAAATATTGGTGAAACAATCAGGGTATGAATATTCTGAGGGAGGATTAGAGAAAAGCAGCATTTCATTTCAAAATGAAATCTTTTCTGGGCATTGGCCAGTGGTTCCAAGATACATTTGCCATTAAGGATGCTCAGGAGTAGACTGAAATCCAGACATGAAACAAAGTTGTGGGAAGAGATAATGCACTTGATTTGACAGACTGCTGGAAGCAGTGATTAGTTAAATAGAAAGGGGCTAAAAGAGCTTCTAGGTTGCATCATGGATTGGGAAGGGTATTTATTTGGCTTAACTGTGATTGAGGAGAGGTCATAGGGACATTGACATAGGGCCTCCACTTTCAGACCTGCATGTAGGTTTTAGTGTAATAAAGTATAATATAACCAGAATATAGACCTTTCAGTTGTTGAAGGTGGTGTGCAAATGCAAGTAGGGGTACAGATGTGTAGGTTGATTGTCCTGATTTAAAATGCACATGGCATTTCTGACAGCTGTACATGTAAAAAGACCTGTTGTGAATCAACATGCCTTGTCTCTGTATAGTGATACCAGCTTATTAGTGACACCCCACAAACTTGAAAACTGGACCTTGCAAGGTGCTCAGCACAGTTTTTTTCTCTCTGCTGAAATCTTTCAGCTTCTCCTTTTGCCCTTCACAGTTTCTGCTGGCTCCTGGAAGGAACAGCAGGTACCTTTCATTTCCTCTGAGGAAGCTTCAATCATTCTTCTCCTTTGCAGAAGTGGTATTTATATACTTCATCATGGCAAATTGTTAGACCTGGAAGGCATGTATTTGTGCCTCACATTTGCATATATACATATTTAGTGTGAAGAGACATTAGCATCCATACGCGCAGGCCCAGACAAAGCAGGCTAAAGCAATGACACAGATTTTGCTTTTTACCCCCATGTATTACATCTCTAATGGGCTTTATGGGCTGCTTAATATTTTACACAATGTGTAAGCAGAATGTTAAATCTGTAAGATACATTAGCCATAAGGAGACAATTATGTTTAGATTATTGCTCTTGGTTCTGCCAAAGATTGCCTGTTTGGTATGATATGATTTTAATTGACTGGTGCTCATGGCTTTTTGTTCCTGTTAATCCTTTTCCATTCAGTGTGATGTATGGACTATGTTCAGAAAATGAAAGTGCAATTCAGATGACAGCCTTCTCCATTTTTCAGTATGTCCACTCCATGCCTCATGTCCTTTAGTGTCTGTTACTTTCCACAGCGACTGAGGCAGCATCCAGCAGTTCTGGCCTGGGAAGTGTCATGAATGAGTGATTTAGGTCACTCAGAGAATCACCAGCAAAGGGATGGGCAAAAGCAGATTAATATTAAAGTGAAATCACAATAAAGTTTGTTGGTGAGGTTCATTCTACTGCCATCAATACTACATTATTACAATGTTACATCATTATTGCATTACTACATCATTACATCTATGCCATCACTATTAGATGGTTAAAGCAGACAGAGGAAAATCAAACTAAAATAAATCAATTTAAAAATCAATAAACCAAAAATTATCTGCATGGAAATAAGAACAGGGAAGGGAATAAGACACTGAGTCACAGCATTCATAGTGGACTCACTTGCCAAACTTAACCCCAGATTTGATGAATGGTTTAGTCTAAAGGTTATAGCAGCACTTAAACATAGCAGCTCTTAATCAAAAGCTTAATTTCAACAATTTAACAAAATATTCATATAGAATTTAATATAGGCACGACAGTGACTCACTATCTTACTTATAAACCTGATGTACTTAAGAATCAAAGAAAGCAATGAATTCATAATGAATTTTCTACATAATATATTCATAATGAATTTTCTACAGCATATCCACATTCACAGGCACTCAGACCTAAAGGGACATGTACAAGGTATACCCAGGAAAAATTGCCCTCAAATTCAGTGAAGTACTCACTTTGTTTGTCCTTGCATCTTCTTTATGAGCAAAAGATTGAGTCTTGAGTAGTGGTTGGTGTCAGCCCAGGATCCATCATCGTCCTTCAGAGATCTTCCAAGTGTAGCAAACTAGCTGGCTCTGAGAGGTGTCCCACTCAGAGGGAGGATGCTGATTGCATCCTGCTGTGGTCCAGGAGAGCTTAAAGGGTCACACTCAGGACTGCTGCTTGTAGGGTCACAAGAGAGTTGGGTTTAGACAAAGCGATTTTCCTTCCTGGCCTCAATGCGGGTTGGTAACATTCTTTGAAAGTTCAATAATAAAAATGTTGTTCTACTTGGGTTCTTATACAGGCAAGAAAAATTAATCTCCAAAGCTGTTTGTTGAAAAGCAGGAGCTCGCTGGACAGCATTAAGTTCCTGAGAGCTAAAGTGTTCCTGATGAGCTCAAGTGAAACTTAGCCCGGGTGCTGTTCATTGAGATTTAGGCCTATCCAGCACTTCAGAGATCATAGTGAAGCCCTGTGAAGGAAGGGGCAGGAAATACATCACAACAAGTGAAATTACTAAACATTTTTTTGTCTTTTCTACCAAAATAAAGCAAAATGAGAACTTTTTGTGTTTGTTTTGTAGCTTGTGATTGTTTGTTAATATTATGAACAGTCGGTGTTTGATGTCCATTAATTTGCTATTTATTTTCCAGTATGTCCTGTCTGTCCTGCAATTTACCTACCCTACCCTTTTTCAAGGGTAAGTATGGTTTTAAGAATTGTGGTTTTTTTAACATCTTGCTGTTCCATGCTTAAACTAACTTTACTACTTCTTGTTCTTACTGGCTTTTGCTGCCTAGAGAACATCCTTCATGAAGCCTTAATAAAGCATTCATTAATGTGTCTTGGTTAATTTTTAAACATCATGGAGTTGATGTAATTGAGATACGTAGAGTCCATAATTTCTCATTTTCCTTAAAATCAGCATAGAAAAGTAGCAATTTCAGTATAACCTCTTTTCTTTAGAAGAGAGGAAAATGTGGAAAATGTGCATTTATAGTGCATTCTTTTGCTGTGCTAGAGAAAACCAACCTTGAAACCCTCTTTAGGCATTCACAAATACCATGTTCCCTCTTTTCATGCTTAGCCTTGGTTGTAAGTCTCCTCATGAATTACTATCATATCTTAATTACTGTAATGAGAAATTTAATGTTTTGACAAATGTCCGTATATACCATCAATGCTCTTGATGAGACATTTAGTGAAAATCTGGCCTCTTGGAGCCAAGACTTCCCCCATTTTTGTGTTAAAATCTGCAGACACTGGGTATCTTTACTTCCTCTTCTGCTGCTTAGCACGGCTTACATTTTTGCCTGACTTGCAGTCCCAGGACTACAATCAACTCTAGGAATAATTGCCTTGGGAATCTCCACTTTGAATCTAGTCAGCTCATTTAGATATGCAGTAAATGCTTTCTTCAGTTTTGGCACACACACAGAGACTGTCTCTTGCACAAGGATTTTATCATATGGGGAGAGGGTTATGTAATTTGTGTAAAATAGACGTAAATCAGCAGAAAAGTGTAATTCAATGGCAAGCAACTGCCTTATCGCATATGCGTTATCACAGTAATTACCTTTTTCTATTATTTGGAAATGCATTTAATATCTTAATATTAACATCTTAATGTTTTCCCCTAAGTTCTGGCTTTTAAAAGTGACCTTTCCTTGGATTTTTTTAGAGGCTCAGATGGCACTGAAATGCACTGAAAGTGTCACTTTCATTTAGACCTGTGACAGATGAGCAAAGAGGAAAAGGATGTAATTCTCAGTTCATGCTCTTACTGTTCATTGTCTTGGTTTTGTTCCCTGTATAAACTAAGACTATACTGCATAGTCCTTAGCATCTGAAACTGTCACGAACTTCTGTCTTTAAACCTGAGACAAGAGGAATTTTTTCACAATGAAGCAGATGGGATTTCACCACTAGCTGGGATAGAGCATAGTCAAACCTGCAGCAAATGTCAGGGAAACCTGGCTTTTAAGCTCTCATGTGCTCTTCATCTAAAAAAAGGTGAAGTGAGTTGTGATAGTAGCATTGAATATTTACCACTATGCACTAGTACTGCGTAGGGTGAATATTTGTTTATTTGTGTATGTGTGAGAAAGATTCTAAATAATTGCTTAAATGCATTGCAATGAATGGGAGTCATAAATAAGCCCACTTCTATATCTGTTATGGATGTTAATGTAATTTAACATTATAATACAGTGTCTCTGTCTGAACTGTACTAGATATTCAAGAATTTTCACCCAAGGAACATGGAACACCTCTCTTAAAACTACTAGCTTAAGGAAGAAGAAAGCTGATAGCTTATTTTAAAGTGTAAAAGAAATCGATGTGCATTACTTGCTACTTATTCTAACTTGTCTGCACACATACCCTAGGCCTCACATATTATTTCCTAGTGTCATTCTATTTCAGGTGGCAAACATTGGTGGGTGGACTTCTGCTTCACATCTCCTGGAAGCTGGGCTGGGTGGAGATAAACTTGTGTTCAAGGTACTGAAGGTTTTTTGGTATCTGCCAAATACTTATTTTCTGTAGCTGGTTTACAACATAGTTAAGTTGTTCATGGATGTTATGAACTGGCTAAAATAGAGTTTGATGTATGTGGGGGTGTGGGTGTTCTGCTTCACAGATGTAGAAGAGAACTCACATTTTAGTTAAATGGGTGTTCAATGACACACTTAAACCAACTACTTTTATAAAGTGGATTTAATTTAACCTTGGTAAGACAACCAAAAATCCCATAGTGAAAACAATAAGGATGTCTTATCCAAACATCTGTCCCTAAGAAACAATTTCTTCCCTGGATTGTTTCTTAGTATTGTAAGAGAAACCTTGGTAATGTTAGTTAAGAGCATTGACACAATCTTCTGCAAAACCCTCAGGGCTGTGAAGTCTATAAATGTGATCTGCCTTTTTCTGAGAGCTGGGTCACATAAATGGGGACCATTTGCCTTTTCCTAACTGATGTTAACAATAAAACTCCAAATTAAATGGTGCTTTGTTGACAAAGATCATCTGCTTGAACTGAGTGTGACAGCGCAATTCAAAAGAGTCATCATGCTGTACTCTGCTCAGGTGGATCCATTCTGCAGTATGGAATGCAGCACCTTTTTCTTTGTGCAAAATGGTATCATTTAGAAGATGTATGTCCACAGCAATCATTGGATCTTCATCTCAGGAGATACTAAAAACCTTCCTGGGCAATGACCTGAGTAATGTGACTTGACTCTGAAGCTGGGAGAGTTTGGACAAAATGACTGCCAGACACCCCTTCTAATGTAACTTTTTCTCAGTGATTCTGTATTAATAAGTGACAACTGATGAATTTTCTGTTTGACATTCAGACAGTTGGCTTGAAAAACTGAATTTCCTCACTTGGAATGAAATCCTGTGAGTATGTCAGAAAAACCAGGCTGTGTTCTCTTTTCCTGCTCATGCAAGTGATTACATCACTACGGAAATATAAGTGAGGTCGTAAATGAAAACAGAATTCAGTTTCCTATTTTATAGCTGCAATAAACTGAGGATATCATAAAAGCTGTCAGTGACTTTGGCAGAGACAGGATTAGAGTCCAAACCTTGCTTTACTGGCAGTTACTGATACATATATATATTATTATCAAATTTATATTTTTAATGCAGATTTTGTCATCACAAAACAGTCTAGAAGAATACAGCCATCAGTAATGTCCTTTTATAGTTCAGCTTTTCTACACTAATGATTACTTCTGCTTTAAATCATGAAATTGAAGAAGTTGAATCTTTTTTTTCCCAGCTTGGAAAATATTTTTTTTTCTTTTCAAAACCTGGGAAGACATTAAAGAAAATAGAGGACAAGAACCATTCACTGATGTTGAAGAGGTTGTTTTTATATAAGAAAGGCTTGGATGAAAAATTAGTTCATCTTTTGACCCTGGAGACTTGAGGCCACTAGATGTCAGCACACTGTAGGGAAAGGGGTTGAAATCCCTCTTGAGAAACCTCTTCGTTGGCTTGATTAATACAGAATACCTGTTCTAGAATAAACTGAATGGAACAAGCAGAATTAATTTACATGTTTTGGCTATAATTCATCCAGCTATTTAAGCGTGAGTTTAAACCTGCCTTTCTTCACAAAGATTAGGCACATGCTTTATTGCTTTGCAGAGGTAGATTTGTAACATCTCCAGTATTAAAAAAAAAAAAAAATCAAAGCCAAAACAAAAAGCAGCCTGAAAACCCAAACATGGGAACCCTCTAAACCTCCAAAGCATTACCAAGAAAAAAACTCATCAATAAACAAACAAACAAGCATAACATGCAAAGGTGATTTTAATGCTACTACTGGGATATGGACATTTCCATCCCCCCTTACAAAATATCTGTCTCTGAATCTATCTATTGGTTAGAGGGCAGGGTTTTGCCTATGTGTAGGCTACTTAGGAGTATCATAGCCAGTCTTCAGTCTCAAATGCTTCAAATAATAAACTGCCATCCATTTGTTTGTTTATGTCCACAAAGTCTCAATTTTTCTGTCACATGGACTGATCTCATATACTTTCTGAGCCAGTTCATGTTATCCCAAAGTGTCTCAGCAGAATTAAGTTATTACATAGAGATCATTGCCCTTTGTCTAAAGTCCAGAAAACTAACCTCACTATAAAGACCAAATAAAAACTTATTATTTAGAGTAATCTCACTCAGGTTTTATGGACAACCTGCTTTGCCTCTGCTTCCCCCCAGGACATACTATAAGGAACTTTCTCTCTTTGCTTCCTTACAGCAAATGTTGACTGTCTGCAAAGCTTTTTTTTAATCCAAAACAAGGGCTCTGTGGAGCACAGGGGAACATGCAGCATCTGCATAATGCTTCCAGTCTGCTGCCCGGCTTCTGCCTAATCCTTGTAGGCACATAAGTCTGGTGTGTTCTGATTGGCATTTCTTGTAGTGCTGCATTTCACCCATAGCTAAGCAGCAGCTCAGAGCCTTTCTTTATGTGTTGTTTGGGGGAATCTACCCATTGCCTATCATGGGATTTGGATTTAGCCCGATAACAACCACAAACTCATCAGTTCTCTTCCTACTTTGCATGTACATCAGTGTGTTGCCAACAGGAGAAGCTGCTAATTGGTTTACATACAAGACAGATTGTTGATGCTGACACGTTACATCAAACATCCGTGCATTCTTTTTCAGTCCTGAAATTCCCACTTGGCAGCATAAAATTCTACCCTTACATCATGGAAAAAGCATCTGAAGTCCTTTTCCATCGCACTTCACAGAATTGCTTTGGAGATGAAGACATATTTGGGATTCCTACAATTTAGTGGTGGGGAACATGAAAGAGTGGTATTTTTATGTTCTAAATGAAAATTTGGTTTTTATCGTGTGTTCCTTTTATCTTCCCAGAGCCACTTTCTTTTCTTCCCTCCCCCTTTCTTCAATTTATTGCTGTTCCAATAGTGCAGGCTTATTTTTGTTGGTGTCTGATGTGAATTCATTGGTAATGAGGTATGACAGTATTAGATCTTGGACTTGATGAGACTCCAGTTGAAGTCAATAACCTCAAAAGGAACAGTGTTTTTATAAAAATTTATGGAAACTATTCAAGAAAACCCAGGGCAAATATTTATGCCAGTTAAAGGATCTAAACATTATTTTTGTGACCCTGGGTTTTTGTTGTCTTGGAAAATTATATGTATAATAACAGAGGAAATATGGCATTTATGGTTTTTCCCTTGTCTGTGATTACATTAATCTTTGTGTATGTTTTATCTTTATTTGTACTGTTCTGATTTCATTGTTTAGTGGTCTGTTTTCTTGTGTTCCATGAAATGTGTTGGTGTACCAGTATCTACAATTATATTCAAGTTGTACATGTTAATTGGAAGTGTAATGCAAACGAAGGAGTTAGGTTTTGTTTTGAGGACAAGCAGTTTGGTTTTGTTTTGAGAACCAGCACTGCCCATTAACATTTTCTCCACTTTAATTCCAAGGTTGGGAAGAGTGAATGGGGCAGCCATGTCTTCAGTCCTGGGAAGCCCTTGATTCAGGCCTTTACCTCACAGCTACTGCTTTCTTCCCTTGCCAAAAACCTTACATTATTCTCTCTGAAATTTACCACCTACCTGATCCTTTTTTTCCCTTAAGTAACAAGATCAAAAATAGGAGAGGCGCAAGTTCTGAAGCCCCTTCTCAGAACTGAAATGTGACCCTACAGCAGTAACCATGGCTAAAAGAAAATTAATCAGATCAATCTGATGACTTCATTCCTCCATTAGTTGTCAAACTGCCTCTAGGAGTTTGGCTTAGTCAAAGGAATATGATTAGGAAATCTCAAGAGATAGGCTTCCACAGAGACAATCTGATCTTTAGGAAGAATCTCTTTGTAAATCTGGCTGAGAAATGAATGTGTGGGTGGCCCAGTGTATTTGTAGATAGTAAAAATGTGTGCTGTCTGTGCAAGTGAGCCATTTTATGCCTTCATTTGTCAGGTTTTGTTCCTTTCACAGAACATCAAGGAAATTAGTTTAAATGTCTTTCCTTTAATACCAATGGAAATAATTTCTAAGGGAGGAGAAATACCAAAAAACAACACTATTTTGGAGGGAGAGGAGCCAGGGAAAGAGTAAAACAAAGAAAATATATCGGCAGTTAGTTCCTCTCTTGGATTAGACAAAATGAATAATTTCTAATTTGGACTCCTTAGTAAATGGAAAGAATACTGAGCAATCTGATACTGACTTTAACATGCAAATGTTTGAAATTAATGTACATATATATGTATTATTACATTCTTTGCAAGCAACTATTGCTTTCTATTTGTAAACAGAATGTGGTGAAATAATGGGATTTTAATTGCTTTCACAGGTCTGAAATCCTGTCATGGCTTCCTGCATCAGTACTTTTTGTGGGCATTATTTATGCTGGCTCCAGGGCACTGTCTAGATTGGTAAGAAACAAACCAGTAGAAGTCAGCTCTTTATTACCTCTACTTTATAAACAAAGACCATTTCCTTCATACATGGTGTTTAATGCTGTTCCTGGGTTGAGGGAGAAGGAGGGAGGAGGACTTTAAATAATAGATCCATTGTTAGTGGAGCTAATGCAGTGGTCCAGTTCTACTAAGCATCAAAAAGCATCTCTGTGACAGTCTGAAGCACTCAGCATCTCTACAGAGTACTTAGTGTTTTACTGAACTGATCCTCAGTGGTCTGAATTGTACAGGTAGGGAGGAAGCTGAAGAAATCAGTAGCTGTAACTTTGCATAAGCAGGAATGGGGTTGTGAGATCTGTGGGAAATCTTCCAGGAAACTGATGAAGACTATTTCAATGAGAAGGTTTTGATTCTTTGCAGGATTTGAAAAAATAAATAGAAAGTTGGAAAGAGATTATGGGAAGGGTTAGATTACTCCATTTTAGGATTCATTTGCATCACAGTAATTCACCAAATGTTTACAGAATGTCAAATCTCCTTTCATGAAACTTGAATGCTTTATGCCTAAATTATATAGTCTTCTCTAAAAAAAGTAAAATAAATTGGTGGCATTTATTTTTTTAAAATAGCAATATTTTGCTGCTGTTGTGCAGTCTGCAAGTTCAGATCCTGCACTAGTTCCCTTCTGCATTCTGTCAATGCATCTTAATGTAACTCCAGAGCCAACTTGCCCCTCTCAACTCCTCAGCCCTAAGCAGGATCAAAAGGTTTACCAGATTCTGAGTGCAGTGATCCCTTGAAAATCCCAGTAGAGAGATAGAGCAGAAAAGAACAGGAGGTCTTTTTCCTTGTAAGCAAGGTTGGGGGTCTTATCTTGGACACAAATAATCTTGGGAAGGCATGTGCTCAGAAGCCCCATGCTCCCAGATCAGTTCTCTCTCAGTGTGATTGCATTTAGTTCCTCTTGCTTCCTTGTCGAAGGAAGTTCCACTTGCCTTCTTTAGTGTAAGGTAAACAAAGTCCCATAAGGAAAGCCCTGTCTGGAAGCACCAATAGAGCCTTGGCAGCAGCCTCTTTTCTCCTTGCTCACCTGGGTGGTGAAGTTAAGAATCACATCCTCTCTGTTATTTCTTCTTAACTTCCTGGTCATCCTGCAAGTTACTGTATTTACCTCCTGCTCCTGCTCTGGTCATTCATGAGTGAACTGCACTGGAGTGGCAGAAGGGCTGTGAAGGGTTTTGATTTGTATCCCAAATCTTTCTTAAGGAGCATCTCACATTTCTTAATGGCTTTTGTTGTACATGAATGGGGATTTAGAGATCTAATTCTGTGGCCATTTTACAAGGCAAGACAAAATGAAAAGCAGTCTTAGGCCATAATTATTATTGCAGTGGGGCTAAATTCAATCCTATGTAGAAGCTTTACTTACAATAACTTTGTCTACAACAATTTTATGACACAATGAAAATGAAAGCGGACTCTCCCAAACTCATAGCTGAATTGGCTCCTCTCAACAGCATATTTTAGTTAAGTAGGTTTATTTCTAAAACAGAAATTATGTGTACTTTTATTATCAAATCCAAGGGGAACCACTTTCAAACACTCCTGTATACTGGCAAAGCTACAACTTTAATCTTTACTTGTGCCTCTTCCTAGAGGTGCTGGCAATCTCCCCAGATCAAGGATTCAGGGCTAGAACTGGAGGAGGACTGCTTAGCTCTGGACTGTGATGATTTAAAAAATTATGCAGAGCCATGAGAGCAGATTTGTTCAGAGTGTATTCACCCTCCCTGCCCAACCAGTAAACCTTTCTTTTCATAAGCATTAAACCCACTCACAAGTTTAAGAAATACTTGCATCAAAGGCAATAGACATATGGAGAAGGTTAAGTGGGCTAGGCAAACTGGAGCCATTGTTGGCTCCAAAACACATTTGGAAGAGCCAAAAGCAGAAGGGAGGAAAGAAAAACCCAACAAATTTGCTTTCACAAAGGGAAGAATGTAAATTCTGCTGTCAACTTTCCTTGTTTATGGGTATTTCTTGTATTTCCTATTACTGTGTCAAGCTCAGAGTACTTTTATGTTTAATACTTCTGGGTTTATGTTCTCAGTTATCCAGCAACAGGGTTGAGAATTGGTTTTCAGTACCAGTGAAGCTGGTTCCAACAACTTCATGCCAGTTGTGTTTGTGTGATTTCCATTCTTATTTTGGTGCAACTGTTGTGACTATGGACCCACCCTAGTCGTCATTATGACTTAAATTGTTTAATCAGCAATGCTTATCTGGCTTCTTTTCTCTAACATGTAAAGAAAAGAAAATTACAGAAAATATGCAAAGTCATATTTGAGAGATATTTGCTGCTTACATCACCTGGTACTTAAAAGTTTGGACATTACTGAGAAAGTAATCCATTCTCTGCTACTGTGATTTAAATACCATACACGAGTGGGGAAATACTGCTTCCTAAATTGGCTTAGTCTTTAGATTATCTTAATCAGAGTAGAGAATTGCTTCTGTTTCAGCTGTCTGAGAGACCATGGATCTGATTTGGAGGAAGTATTATGAACCACTAATTCTGGCTGGGTTTGCCTGGGGCAATGGGTGTTTGATTCATTATTGTTATCGTTGGGGTTTGTTTCTTAATGATTTCATGTTGGGATGGTGTCCAGATACCTCAGTGGGTATAATTTCAACATCATTGTGTATGAACTATTGCATTTCTATCCTAATTTTGGGCAGCTCTTCCTAGCAGTAACTGAAAGCAATCACCTAAAATTGTCTTGCCCACAAATCTGTTGCTAGGAGTCACACTGTATTCTTAGTACCAGCAGACAGAGATGGGACAACAAATGAGAACTGTTTGCTGTGGAGGCTGAAGATCCTGGATCAGAGAGGGAGGACTAGAGTCTGAAACCTGGAGCAAATCTCACTGGGGTAGCTGGGTACAAACAAACTGACTGAGCACTCAGCAGTGGGAGACACAGCAAGCAGGTCTGCAGGGGGTCTGCATTTAAAGATGCCTGTGCCCATGTGCTAGTGATTGGAACGGGCTAAGTCTCTTACAGGTGATGTGGCATGGGTTTACAGCTTCAAAAACAAAACCCCAAACCACAGACATGTGGGACAGCTGTTTCTAGAAGTGCCCCTTTCTATGTGTGTGACTGCTCTGGGTTGATTCGAGCATTTTTGTTCTCTCCCCATGACAGCCAATCCCGGTGTTCCTCACTGTGCACAACGCAGCAGAAGTCATAACCTGTGGGTTCCAGAAGTTTGTGCAGAAAGAGGTAATTGATCTATTAGTCTGTGATAGAACTGCCCCAGAACAAGATACCTAATTTCTCTTAATACAGGCATCAGTGCCATATACTTTTCTGGACTCACTGTAATAGCATTTCATTACTGAGACCCTGAGAGAGCTTTTTGTGTTGACAAGTATCTATGCTGATGTTTCCTTTCCCCTTATTTAATGAAATACTGCAAATACATATCACCAGTCTGATCTGCATTTTTAAGACTGGCTGTCCCTGCTTATCTTTTGCTTTTGAAAATTAATATTCCCTCTCTCTCATGCCCCACATAAAAATCTCATTGTTTGAGCTGAGAAGAATGAGGACTATGGCCTTAGATCTAATCAGTATAATAGATCTTGTGTATTGTATAATTACAGATAGGTCACATCTCCACATAAAATGCAGGAGGAATGGGCATTTTTGAATTTGTTTTGAATGCTTGAGATTTTACCCCTATGAAAGTCAGGAGAATAACTCTTGTACCCTTTTGTAAGAACTGAGTTGCTTTTTTTTCTTACAAACTCCATTCGGGAGCCTTCTTTTTAGGCTTTTTTTGAAATGTTTTTCTAACTGACTACAGAGTTGTTGTGTGAGCTAACACTGGGAAATCATTCATCACAAAGTTGTTTCTACAGTGGCCTCTGGCTTGCTGTGAAAGGCATCTTCCATTCATTATAACTGTTTTCTGTATAGAAGACAGATAAATGGGTGTTTACTTCATCTAACAAACCAAAGAGATCACTAAGGTTATGCCTAAGGGACATAGCAGTGTGTACCATGGCATGTCCCTGTGTCATTGTCCTCTGATTAGTGTCCCTGTCAAAGTGTTTCATATTTTCCTTCTATGTCACAAGCTTATGACTCCTCTCTTTAAAAACAAAAGCACAGACAGGAATAATGCAAACACAGGCCTAACAGAAAGCTCCTCAGGAATAATTTCATACCAAAATTATTCATGAGTTTAAATCAAGATTGGTTTGTATGAGATAGTACCTAATTAGGAAAACTCAATATTTGAGTGCATATATTACAGTTTTGGTACAATTCAAGTCAAGTTTGAGGAGCGGATATAAAGTTCATGTCTGGTTTCAAGTTTACTTGCTGGTAAGTAATCTGAAAATATAAATCAAGGTGAAGTAGGCTAATCCATAATCTTGATTCTTCTTTATCAAATTAAATTTGCTAAGCAGTACTCAAATTTTGAATGCTGCTCATTGCAGTTTTAATGTGTATGGTGCAGTAAGATCAGCTGTCATCACTTTCCAGTTTTTGGAAGGAGAAAACACTGTTTTACCATTTTTATCATTAAATTTTAATGTTTTAATCATACTTTCTTTTTTACAGCAGACCTCTCATCTGAAAGTCTGTAGGTAAGCTTTTAAAACTACTCAGATTCAGATTCAGACTTGTTTTGGCTCCAGCTTCTGTATTTGCTTCAGATAATGGCACACCAAAACAATGAAGAATGTAAGGCACATTCCTGTGGGCAGTGAGCCTAAGTTGCAACATAAGAGTAATTAAATATTTTAATTATTTTTAGCAATTGCTTGAATAGTTTGATATGTTTTTTCTCCTTACAAAAATGAAATGAATGATAAACAACCCATAACAATGCTTGTGAAAAGGCTTGGAAGGTTTGAACTTTCAGTGGGTAATTGTAAACAGTAAGAGAAAGATAATTAGTGTGTTAGAAAGTAGCTAAAAATTCTCTGCCTTAGAAATGAAAGGTAAATGAGATCCATTTCTGCTAGAATCATTCATAATGAGGTGGGGGTCAGTCTCTTCTGCCATGTCTCAAATGAAGGGACAAGAAGAAGTGGCCTTTAATTGCACCAGGGGAGGTTCAGATTAGATATTAGAAAAAAAAAATCGCTACAAGAGTGGTTTGGTATTGGAATAAATTTCCCAGGGAGATGATGGAGTCACCATCTCTGGAAGTGTTCAAGATGTGGCACTTGGGGATATGGTTTAGGGTGATTATGGTGGCACTGGGTTGACAGTGGGACAGATGATCTTGAAGGTCTCTTCTAACCTTGATGATTCTGTGATTCTGTGATATTAAACTGCACAACTATCAACCTTTGGTGGCCCTGGATGATTAGGCTTCAAAAATGAGATGGAAAGGGACAAACAGAAATCAGCCAGTCATGTGTTAAAATTTCTGTTCTATGCCCCTACATCCCCTTGAAGAATTGGATATTTGCTGTCTTCCACATCCTGTAATCTTTTAGCTGTACTTTAGAATGGATAATGTTGGGTTATTATTTAGTGTACTTAGAGGCATTATCTTCCTGATTTCTTCCCGTTGTTTCCATTATCTGACTATGTGGCCTTGTCTTCACCACTGGATTATTGTCAAGGATACCATTTAAAAAATAATCTTTATTCTGTCTTTTCCCATGCCCTTAGAGAGTAGGAAAATAAGCTGCAAAACCAAGTGTATGTTATATTAATAGTGACAGTCCACAGAAATTCCACAGTGTATTCCCTGTAGCTTAAAGAAATACTTACTCAGCCATAGGTTAAGAATTTATTTAGCTTAAGTTGGTGGACTAGGAGAGGACTTGTGCTGTCCTTAAGACATTCCCAATGTATACCAGTCAATTCCACTTTGCTCTGTGCTCTGGAGTAACAATGTCATTTTGCTGTAACAGGCAATTAGTCTCAATGAAAGAACTTTTTGGTAGCCATTCAGCCAGAAATTGGCTGGTTTTGACTTTTTGAAAAAGCCTAGGGAAGTCAGATGGCTAGTGAAGAAAAATATTCTCTACCAAAGAAAACTTGCTTATTATCATTTCTGAGGTGTTTTGTGCTGCTTCTCTTCCCATAAAACTTTGTGTACAAGTTATGAAGAATTGCATTATGTAAAAATTTTGGTGGCAGAAATTATTTTTTAAACATGGAATAAGAAAATTAAACAAGTGAAGTGTCAGTGTAAAATGGAGTGGAATTGCCTCTACTTTGCTGGGAGTAGAAATGCAAGTTGAAAGCTTTTGGTCTTGCTTTTTTTATTTTTTTTTTTCCTTCTTTCTCTTCTCCACAGTGTGCTGTTCCTCCTGGCAGCAGCAGTGTGCCTTCCTTTGTGTGACACACAGGTGAGATCTGCTTTGTAAAGCAGCTTGAGCTAGGCCTTGATGCTTGACATGTTGTTAGCATATGAGGGATGCAGCTTTTACTGGTAAGCTAGAGTAGGATTCCTGCAAGGGAATTGTAAATGTTTCCTGTTGCTGTGTTGGAGTCTTGCTGGGTTTACTGTGTTTGCATCATGGTAAAACCTCTGAGCAGTGTGGACATACAGCTCAGGTGGTGGCTGGGGAAACCACAGTTTTACTTCTTAATAGTGCTTACAGCAAATCACTTAGGTTTGAGCTAGTTGTCTTTAGAGAGTGCTCCATTCAGGAAAGATCTAATCATTGGATATTCTCTTTTGGAGACTTAGGAAAGCTGCTTCCTTGCTTAAGATACCTCAGTTAATATCTGAAGTCAGATGAGTCTGGAAACTGGTGTACACAACTGAAATAGAATTATCCCTGCTGAGATGAGCTGAGAGCCTGCATAATTGGCATATGCCAGGTTTCTGAGTGTGACGGGAAGAATTTCAGTCTATCTAGTCTTCTTTAGTCATCTTCCCTTTCTTTGTAGCACAGCTCCCACTTGCTGTACTTGCTTTGCAAAGCTAACTGCAGGGAAATTGCAATATGTATATTTACATGTTCGTGCTTTTATTTATGTAGATGTTCTTTATTGCAGTTTGATCCAAACGGATATTTATGGGCTCTAATTCACTTGATCTGTCTTGGTAAGTAATTTTCTTCTAGAAAAAGAATTAGGAAGAATAAATGTGTTGGAGAAACCAGCTTTATTATGTACTTACTGATATTTCAGACTCTATATGTAAGAAACACTTGGAAAGAATGGAGATCAGTAAATATAAGAAAGTGCATTCTTTTTATAGCTTTTATGTTGAAAACAACAACAGAACACACTGCATATTGCAGTCTGTTAACAGTGGATGAGAAAATGCACATACAATTTTAATCAGCAGTAAGCTTTTCAGGTTGATTTTTGATGGTTGCCTACTGAGAGAGACTTCTTTTTGAGGGGAGAAGAAACATGAAAAAAACAAGCAATAATTTGTACTTGGAGCTTTGTTGCACACACAGTTTTTATTTTAAAACTGTCAAAAATATACTAAAATATCATGGACTGTGGTCCCAGAGGAAGGATGTTGAAATATTGGAATTTTTTAGGCAATCATATGCATTTTTAAAAAAAAATTAACAATAAGTTGCATAACTTATCAGGTTTTCTTTTGTCTTTTTTTTCAGACCAATGTTTATTTGAATAAATCGTAGCTGTTCCCTGAAAAGCTAGAAACAGTCAGACTAGAAAATCTGAAGAAAACAAGAGCAGTAATATTTAATAGGAGATTTTTGGTTTTTGGAGTATTTTGGTGGATAATAAGGGACTTGTATTTGATTCTTATCTGTCCTATATACTGAGTGAGTGACTCATTCATATGTTAAGTCTTGTCAGCAGATTAGGGATGATTCCTTCTTTATTTCTTCTATTCATACTGTAAAATTTTCAGGGCAGAGGTAATATGTTTATATGTATACCTGTCTAGGAAGGTCTAGAGATCCCCATCTGAAATGTTGTTAAAATACAAATAAGAAATAGTTTTGGTGCTTTTTTGAGAAATATCATGTGGTAAATATTTGCTCATTTATATAAAAGTAAAAGCTATGGATTTTCCACTTCAAATACTTTTTTGCTGTGATGAGTGATGTTCTTGCTTTCTCAAAGCCAAGGAGTCTCATTTGCAAAGCAATGCTTGGTCATGGAGGTGGAAAATTGCTTAGAGAATCTTCAGAATGCTTCATTTGTGTGTTTGAAATGTGTAGGAAGTGCCAACAGAATGTTTATGCTCAAAATATAGCTGCCTTCCATTTCTCTTGGTTTTGAGAGTTGTTGCTATTGCTGTTGGGAGTTATTTGTGTAATTAGATTTCCTATCTGCTGGAATGAAGGTGCTACGAGAGAGGGCAAAGAGATGAACTAACTTACTGCATAGTAAATCAAGAGAGAGCATTACAGAAAGGATGAGTGTTCTACCCTTTAACTTGTGTAATGGAGGCAGAATTGAGGATATCTATTTCATAGTCTTCTACTGGATTGACTTTTCATATTCTGGTTTTCTCTGTGAATCAAAAAAATTACCCCAAAGCCTGGAAGAAAGGATATGAAAAAACAGAGCCTGAAGCTGTGTCACTTCTTCCATAAGTGCTCAAATCTTTACCCAGGACAGAAATGGAAGCTAACAAGAGGTAGATGGGTGGGTCAAGAATGTGAAGAACCTGGAGACAGTAGAGCTGAGAGAACTTTAAATAGGAAAGATGGCTCAGACTCGACAGCTCTATGTAGATGATCATATATATCTTAGAACTTACCTCCAAAATGGTGTGGGCTGAAGAACCCATTCTGTGACACTTTTCTGTATGTATTTACACACAAAGCCATGCACAAACACACAATCTCTCCTTTGTTGTTGCTGTGAGCTAGAAGATGTCCTCAGAAGGACTAGCAGAACCATGAAGCATGACTGTGCTCAGAGCTGATAACACTTTGAAAACCATTAGTTTGAAGCAATAGGTTCATTTTACTCATGGTTTAGGAATCCTTTGTGCTGCCTTGCTAAACTGTAATTCAGAGGGGTTCCATGTCTGCCAGTACCACGGCCCAACAAGCTGTTGTTTGTCAGAATGATTGCAGGATATGGCAATTACACATGTCATTTCAATTACAGGGGCTTACAAAGTATTTCACAAGTTGTGGAAACCTGGATCTTTAAGGTAATGTGTTTTCCTAGTGTTTCATAAAGAGAGATGACTGTGATGTAGGGAGCTCTGCATGATCAGCACGAGCTGGGCCGCTCCTGGTTAATGATTAATGATTTCTCTTGCAAGATGAGCCTTATTTATTGTTGGTAGCAACAGCATGTGGTTATTGATAGTTATACTGCTAACTGGAACACTGAATTAGTTTTAAACACTGTATTATCCAAGGGTGATGACTCAGCCCTGGAAAAAGAACCCCTAATTACTGGCACAGGTGTTAAGAGGAAATATTAGTCTGTGTTCATGTGGAAAGCTACATGGTTTGAATCTGTCAGTATCTGCCTTTGTGACACAGTCTCAAAAGTGTTCAGCAGCTGGTGGCTTACCACAGGATGGGAATGGCTGAGTACCTTAAACACCTTGGAACCTTGTGCTAATCCCATGTGCATGTTAGAACTGCAGCCACACAATAGTAGTCTTGGAATCAGGTGGCATTGCATGTTCACAGTGTCTGTAATCTGCAGTTTTCTTTATGGATGGAGATGTTGACACTGCATGTGATGTATATATACATGCATGGATAAGTTTATTTATTTCAAAACCATTTTCCATCTCTGGTTAAAGGATCTAAATTTTGATCAGTCTCACTTTATCTTCACTTTAAATGAAACTCCTACTGACAGTAGCAACAGAATAATGTGTGGATCCTGTGTAAATGAATATGTTGGTTAATTGATACATAATTTATTTGTGTTCATAAAATTATTACTATATTATCTTTATAATGTATATAATTATAATATAATGTTTTACCTAATATTAACCTTATTATGTATTATATAAATAAATATAATGTAACATTACAGCATAACTGAATATTACTGTTTAATGTACTAACCTTTTATACCAAATGAAGTGCATTGCTAAAAAAAAACCACCTTTTTTTCTTTGCCTCCTCTCCCAGTGACCTCGACCAACAGTACATCAACTACGTATTCAGGTAAAATGAATAAGTCTTTGATACACCAGAGCTGGTTTTATGTGGTATATGTTTTCATTTTCAACCTTGGCTTGTTGAAGAAACTCATGGCTACCACTACTTAAATGCATTTATTTAGCAGGACATTCACTGAAAGAACAGTGCTAAGCTGAATGGCTTAGCAGCTGAATTTTTTGGCTGCAGTTGTAGATGGACATGCCAATATACACCTGAGGAGGTAACGAAGTGTTAATTATGAATTTTTAAATCACCACGTGCACAAGTGATCTATCACTTCCAGAAATAATATTTACAGAGTAACTCCCTGGTAATACCCCACTTCAGAAAATAAAACTTGTACAAAATTGCCAGAAGAGGAGGTAGTGATTACAAAAGTACTGTGTGCAAAGAACACGAGCAGTAACTGATTGTTCAGAGTGCCATTAGTGGGATTGAGTAATTCTGACTTTCAGTTGTTTTTCTGGTTTGGAGATAGAAGAGTGGCTTGTTATTTTGTAGCTGGTGAAATAGTCTGAGTCGCTGACCAGATCCCCCTGCTTTTTTAAATCCAGTCTGAGTCACTGACCAGATCCCCCTGCTTTTTTAAATCCAGTCCTTTCTTCAAAGAGCCACAAACCAGGACATTCGGTGTACATGGCTTCTGTTAGGTTTTTGTGAGGCTTTATTTCAAGCAAGGCGTCTAGAGACTTGATTCAATTTTCTTCCATCCAAAATCACATCTAATATGTGCCTCTTTTCTTGGGTTCACACCTAAGGTCACCTTTGGGAACACAAAGTATGAATAATAAATTCAAAGAAACTCCTTCTGTGGTCAGAAGGAGTGAAAGAGGGAGCAGAAGTTGGGAATAAGCATAACAAAAGTGAAGTTGTGCCAGTCTATTTGATTAGATGGATATGTGCTCTTGTCTGGCCACATGAGAGATCCTTGATAAAAGTACATCAGGGACACCAATGTATGACAGTTGCTTTCCTTCAATTCCCATTTGTCTTGTGAGCATAGTCAATATGATAACACTGTGTCTCTTTCTGTCTTAGTTCAATTAAATCTCCTATATCTGTAAAGAAGTCATGCAGGCCTCTGCTTTTGCCTTTATGATTCACCAGGGCCTCATTAATGGACAATATCTGGATATCAGTTTGCTTGAAGTAGGCTCTTGTTTAAGTCAGTTGTTGTTTTCCATCTACTATGAAATGCAAAGAAAATCAATTTTGCACAAAGAGGGTAGGTGTGTTTATTGAAACTTTGGAAGAATTAGTAATGGAATTTGCAAATATGCGGCCACATGCAGAAATAACCTATGAAGTCTGGAATGAGATGTAGCTACCTCTCTGTGTTGAAGGGAAATCATGAACCAAGCAGTAAAATCAATTGATTTTCATTTGGCAGCTGCCTGACTGTCTCTCAGTTGTCATTTAGTTGAAAATTGTATCTAGGCCTGAACCTTTAAATTTAGATTTTGGCCAAAAGTCTCACTTTTTCAGCTTTGATTGAAAAGTAAGGGCTGGGCTGTTTCTCTGTTAGTTCATGATTTTGGCCCTTTGAAGTCTGTGAACTTGTGTCCAGCAGAGAGCAGGAGTCCCACATTGCATGAAAAGTATGATAATTTATTTGGAAGCTTTTGAAAGGGACAAACTTCTCATTAAGGAACTGTGAGGTGCAGCAGTATATGTCTCTAAAACTGATTTTTTTACAGAAAAGAAACTAACAAACAATCCAACAATGGATTTATGCAAATTGGAAGATGGCTATTTTCAGCATCTGTTTAAGAGCAAAGATTTGTTATCAAAGATCCAAAGTTTTTCCCCAAGAAGAGGCTTAGAGGTCAGCGTAGCTAACAAGATGATGGTGCAAAGCAAGTTGCTGGAAAGCAGGTGGCTTAAGGGAGGTGGCAAACTGGATGCTTATTTGTTTGGTTTGGGTCTGTGTATATCTGTATGTCTGTGTGTCTGTATGGGTATACATTTCTGTGTGTTAGAGAAGTTCACAATCCATAGCATTTGGATCTCATCTTGCCTAGGGAAAACAAGCAGTACCATGGACAATGGGATAAGTGACATCTGAATTTTTTTAGAGTTTTGTTTTGTCAAAATAGCTAATGATGTTTGAAAGGGTGTAAAGTTTGGCAGAAATTCTCTCCTGGTCTGCAACCACCATGACATGTCTCCTCCAGTGTCTAATGGGGCTGGAATCCTGCTGCAGGAGGCACGGGCAGGGTTTGCCTCTGTGTGAGACCCCTGCACATGTAGTTATCTCAGAGACCACTGCCACTTCCCAAATCTGGATGAAGCTGTTCAGCATGTTTGAGAGCTGTGTGGAGATATGTACACCCAGCTTTACTGCACAAACTTGATTTCTGTAGAAAACAATCCAAAATACTTTTAAATATCACTGACTAAAGGAATGTTCTCTGCATGAGCACTAACTCCTCACAGGCAGCTCTGGGTCAGAGTTACTGTAGACATGGATTATCTCTGTCAGAGGGTGCCCAGCAGTAACTTTTGTGATTTAGAAGGTGTTAAGGCATATGCTGCTTCTTCTTCTCAGGCCTTCTCAAGGACTGTTCTGGCCATGACCGGATCACAGTTCCACCTCCAGGACAGTTTAATGTGTATTGGAGGTCTTGTCTATACAAGCATGATTGTATGATTCTATGATTTATTAAAGAACTTGCTAGTGTGGTATCAGTGCAACTTTCTCCTCCTAAAACTATTATCAATTGGTTTTTAAAGCTCTTTATTTCTAACCTAGATCAGACATGCAGCTGTGTGGGCACAGCCAGATAGTGTTTAGAATCATCCAATCTTTTAGGTTGGAGAAGACCCTTAAGGTCATTGAGTGCATTAACCAAGCACTACCAAGACCACCACTGAAGCTTGTCCCTAAACCCTACATGTCTCTAAAATACCTCTAAGGATGGTGACTCAGACACTGCCCTGGGCAACCTATTCCAATCCTTGATTCCAAAGCCTTTTAGTGAAAAAATTTTTCCTAATACATAGGAAAAATACGTAGGATTATGTTCAAAGTGTTCATTATGTTAAAAATGTTCATGTTATTATGTTCAAAGTATTTCTCAGTTCAGTATGAAAGCACAGTTGTACTCTACTGAGTGTAGAGACTGCCTGCATGAAACAGATTAAAAGATCTGCCACAAATTACTGGATAGAATACTGTTAGAATATACAATATGTTAGAGCAAAAATAAATAAATAAATAAATAAATAAATAAATAAATAAATAAATAAATAAATTTATATATATATAAAAGAGAAGGCTGTGTTGGATGCTTCCAGAAGTGCAGCTGAAATGAGCAGTCTCCTAACATATGCTGTCCTTACACACCATGCACTAGTTCTTATTCTGAAATCTGGAACAGTTTGAAAGAAAAGAACACCCTAAGTAAATGTATATGAATGGGAACTTTCCAGAATCAAACAGATCTGAAGAAATATTTGCTGATGTTGAAATCTGGCATTCTTCTCACTTCATCACTTCCAACATGATTATTCAATGGTTTTGAAGAGGGAGCCAGGCCAGGAACAAGTGTAGGAGGGAAAGCAGAGCTGTGCTATGCAGAGAAGGGAGGGGTAATGTTGCTTCTCAGTGCCCAGCCCCATCCAGTTCATCTCTCTCCCTTGTGTTTAAGCATCTGGGGCAGGGAGGAAGAGAAGAGGGTCAATGTACTTCCAAGATCCTGTCTCTAATCCTCCAATCCTCTTGATCCCACCCCCTTTCTTCAACTGCAGTATTGTATTTCTCTGTACTCTGACTTCTGCTTTAGTGTTCTACTTCACCGTGGTTTTTTTTCTCATAATCTTATATTTTCTTTTATTCCTTTCTGTTCCCCCACTTTTTATCAAAGGGGAGCCAGATTTCTCCCCCTTAGCTAGTGAGGGGTAGCATGAGAGGAGGAGCAGTAATGCCTGCCTGGCATGTTGAGGGAGACATAAATGTCTTAGAAGCAAGTTGTAGCTCCTCTTGGGGCTTTCTCCTATGCTGAGGCAGGTAGAGGTACTTTACTTCTTGTGAAGAACCTGCAAGAAAGTTTCAATGCATCCCAATACCATCTCTGTCTGAAATTTGTTCATAAAGGCATGCCTAGATGGCCTGGCAGCCATTGGTGAGGAGAAAACAGATACAGGAAAATTTCAAATGGTGAATAAATGGCAAAGTTATGAGGTAAAGGCTCTACTCTATGCAGCAAAACTACATCTGGCTTCTGGAAGAGCTGCTAATCTGTCACTTTTGTGAATTAAAAATGCTGCAGTAGATTTTCTGCAATACGTGAGAGCAGCTTTGCAGGCATAAATTGCTTTTCTTGCTGACAAAACCTCTTTTTTTCAGAAAGGAAACCACGAGTGACCCAGCCCTCAGTATTTAGTACAGGGGGGGAAAAAGAGAGGAGCAGAAAAATCCAGCACATGGAATTTGTTTTTGCTGCAGCCTCATATCCATCCAGGCTGTCCTGCTAGAAACCTCTGAATCCCTAATCTGGTTTTACAGCATCATCGTGTCTTTTTTACAGATGCTTCATTCAGAGCATGGCTACAGAGCAGCTGTAATGCCATCTAATCCATTTGCCTTAACCTGCCCTGCACTTCACAATGAAGGTTTTGTTTTCTCCTGTTATTTTGTTTGGACCAAAACCTGGGATGTCTGTTAGGGTTATCAATTCCTCTTGGTTGCAGAAGGAAGTTTCTCTCTGACTATTTCCCAATCTCAGTGGGTTTTTGTTTAAAATGTAATAATTCAAAAAGTAAGTGGAGAAGCATGGTTTAGCCCTACCTCTCACCACTGTTGATACAGTTCCACTTTTCCTGTCAGTCTCCTATTTTCTCTGTTATTCAGTCAAAAGCAGTAGACCTTTGCTTCCTTTTCTCTCTTTACCAGGAAACCAAGGAACTGAGGCTGTTTATTGTGAATTACTCTTGGCATCCCTATACAGGGAGAGCATCCATGTGTGGGGAGGAGGGTAGGGCAAATTACCTATTGTAAGTGATCTGCTTTGCCTTGTTTAATGCCTTTGTGGCAATAACATCTTTTAAAACCATGTATTAATATTGAGAATGTGAACATACTGTACCATCTGATGCCTTTCAAAGACTTATAAAGTGTGAAGCCTAAAATACCTGCCTGTCTGTCCCTCATAAACCCCTTCCTCCTTCAGCCTATTGTGTTCCACAGCTGATTTCAGTGACAAGCTTTCCCCCAGGGCTTCCTTGGCCATGGGATTTCCATGCTCTTTGCAGTTCCTTTTGCTGCAGGTGATTCTGTGACTGATGCTGGGGTCAACCAAAGCTTGCCAAGGGCAGGTCACCAAGCATGGAAGCTTGGTCCGGTAGAGAGCTGGGACCAGCTGTGAGTGAACAGGTTTGGAAATGGTAGCTGTGTTAACACTGGGAAAGGGAGTTGGCCTGGAACGCTTGAGCATTCATAACATCAATTAATGTCTTTTTACCTCTGTAAGTGCAGTGCTTGCTGCTTACCAAGAAGCAAACTCTTGAGATACTATTTCCTTCTTCTCCCACTTGTCCTTACAGCTTGTCATGGATGTATGTTGTTGGTAACTGGAAGAAGCTGTAGCTCTACAGACATGCATGCTTATCCCATCTCACAGCACCCCAGACTGTTTTTCTAGCCCTCTAACCTTAGAAGCGATTTTGAATGAAAAATGTGCAAAAAAAGAAGAAGAGAAATTTACAAGAAGAATCTGTAACACTAAAAAAGGCTCTGTACAACCTATACTAAAAATGCAAAAAGGTGAGGTCTTTGAAAGACCTCAGAAAACCTAAGTGATAATAATTCAGATAAAGAAGTGGTCACAGCTGGTTTTCTTGTTCACTTGTATCTGGAAAGTGTGAATAATTTGGGCTGGTACTTGGTTTTATTTTCATGTGTTTTTAAACTTGTACATGCAATAATAAGCATAATATGGAGCAACAACCATACATTGCAACTTTGGTGGTTTAAAAATGGGACAGCAGGAAAAACTTCTTTGCTGGGAGGGTAGAGTGCCCCTGGGAAAGTTACCCAGAGAGGTGGGGAATCTCTGTGCTAGTAGGTTTCTGAGACATGCCTTTTTTAGACAGAACCAGAGGGCATCATCAAATATTTGTGATAGTCCTACTTCAGGTCAGAAATTTTATTAGGTGACCCCAGACATTCCTTTCCAATCAACTTGTGTTTTCTTTTAATTGGTATTTATGTCTCAGTTATTCTACTTAACTGGAATAAGTTTCACCATGGAAAAACAAACACAAAAAACACAAAGCTGTCAATTTATAGTCTTCAGCCCATGTCATAAAATTCTGTAGTATCCAAATATATTTTTTTTTTTTCAGTGTGGTGCTGTTGGCCTCTGCATCCCATCCAGCAGGTAAAGTCAACTGAGTTCTTCCTTTCTTAGGTTTCCATGTTGCTTTTGCTTTCTGTGCATGTTTTTAGCAACTGAACCCTTAGGATTTTAGCCCTGAATATGACCAATAATATGTTATCATGTAGGAAGAGGAGAGAAGGGTATATAACTGGTGTAAGTTACATGATATTTCCCAATACCATTCTTAGCTGTCCCATGCAAACAAGCAGTATGGGACTGACAACAAAGAACAGTTTTTGAGGTGGTGCATGGTAAGAACAAGGATTCCCTAAGCCACCATGTCCTCTTCAGAGCAGTGTCCCAGCAGTCCCTGTAAAACTGAGTTTCCTTCTCTGCAGTGCTAGTTCCTGCAGTGCAGTGCCCAGTGCTATGCAGAGTTTTTATTTTTTTGCTTTCCTAACAAGGACCCCATTCCTTGGGCCCATAGCAGGATTTGAAGTAGCAGCCCATCAGGTGGTAAAAACTGAGAAATTTTGTGGTGGATAATATTCCTACCTTCTGGTGTGTTCATAATTAGGAGGGTAAAGGTGATCATCTGTTGCTTACATTTGTTCAGCCAGAAACACAAAGAAGGAAGCATTTAAAGAAACATAAATTCTCCCTTTTTCCTGGTGGTGCAGATTGTGTATATAGGAAACCCCCACCAGGATAGACATACATGTTAAGTGAAACAGTTCTGCATTTCAAAAAGTGAAAGATGGAGCTTCATGTAACTCTGTAGAGCCTGAAGGCCAGAGAACTCCTGGAATTGCCACCAAGAGCACCCAAGCCCAGGTTCCTGGAAATGCAAGTACTCAAGAGCTCTACTTAGACCTAGCAGAACTCTTTGAACCTCTCAACATGCTCTGTGTTTCAGAGTTCAAATGCCAGAGGGGGAAGCAGCCACCATATGTCTGTGTTTTCTGTTGTTTCAGTAGAAGCTATCACATGCTGCACAGTAAAAGAAGTGGATATGATACATGTCTGTCCACTGGCAACTGCTGCAACTTGTTCCTTCTGAACACTGGAAAAGAATAAATACTCTTAGGTGTCCCTTTTCCCTTTTTCAACCAAAGGCAAGAACTGGCTAGAAGCAAGGTCAGAGAGAAATCATTAAACACGCCAGAAATGTGGAAAGCATCATAAATGAAAAGCCAGCCAGCTGTAAAGGCTCAAAGGAATGTTAAACTAGTAATGTTCATGTAATTGCTGTTGCATTGCTTGTAACAGTGGGTAATTTTTTTTCCCACCTACTGAGTGTATTGCTTTGTCTCAGGTGATCTCTTCAGTGCCTTGGATTTTCCATTCCTGTACTTCTACAGGTTTCATAGCAGCTGCTGTGCCAGGTAACCTCTCTATATAACAGGTCATGTAAATATTTTCAAAATAGGAGGTTCAATTGACTTCCAGCCTATACTCTCAGTTAAAAACTTTGTAGCATGTAAAGCCTTATTTATACTAGTTTCTGCTGCCATAAGCCAGTAGAATTGCAAAGAATAAACCTTTGCATGTCTGTGGATATGCATTTGATGGCCTGAGATTCAAATGTGCTAAAAGTACGTGTATCCTTGAGTGAGTGCACTTGGACTGGGAGAGTTCCCATTCACCAGTAAAATAATGTTTACCCAATATAGCAAAGCTTTGATACGTAGCATCTCTCAAATGCTTCTGAAGTCAGATTAACCCAAACTTGCTGTTTGCAGCAATTACTAAGTATTAGTCTTCAGCAGTATATGGGTGTACATGGATTTATTTGCCTGTACATCTTGTGATTTGGCAGAATGCTGTTTTGGGTAAAAGGGAAAAGCTTTAACAAGCATTCCATTATTTTCAGTAGCAAAAGTTCACTGCATATTGGCATAATTCTCACAGGAAAACATAAATATGTTTCCCATAGATCTTAATTTTTTTTAATTCCTGTCTTTCCCCCCCAGTCTTTTACCAAATTAAAGTATTTTTTTTAAGAGGGGGAAAAAGATATTTTCATTCTAACTAATGGCAAAAATATTTCTTGAAAGGCATTTTCTGACTTGTATCTGGATTTCCTGTTGAAAGGGTATATTGGGAATGACTGTTAAATAATTTCTAATGTATATAGGTTTTTGTTATGTTTTTCCAAGTGTGGTCTATCCACACTACAAGTAACTCGCAATTAGGTATTCTGTAGGTAGGTGAAATCTATTTTTCTTGAAGGTGAGGTCTAACTGCAGGCTCTAATGGATATCAGTCTAGCCCAGATATTCTTCTCATTCACTTCATTTACCTCTGTGGTAGCTTCCCACTTCTGTTTCCATTGGCCCACCTTCAGTACATGTGTAGTAGGTAGCACTGTACACTACAGGAAAGGGAAAGGAATGGTTAGATGGAGAAACAAACATCTCAGTTGCTCTCCTACATTTTATAATCGAGTGTCTTTGTACATATGTGGGATTTGAAGGAAAACCTATGCAATGTAAGGTAAGGGCAATTCATGCAGCTAAATCTACTGCCTCTGAAAAATGTCTGAAGCATCAGTAGTAATGTGGAAAGTGCTCAATTTATTTAATGAAATAAATTGCTGTTAATTGTCACATCAATATTTTAGGTCTTATAATTTGCTGTTTCACTTTTTTATCTCTTGAGTTGCACTAAATATCTTCAAATCTTCATGACTGAAAGCCCTTCACAGCAGGGCAGAAGATCTGAAATAAGCTACTGGACTCTTAAAAAAGTATGGGCAATGTTGTTTCATTGAACTCATTCATTTCTCAGAGTGGAATGCTCTACTGCTCAGCACTCCATCCTCTACAACAAGTTGCTGAGTTTAGGCTTATCTTTTGTCATCAAATCAGCATCTGCTTCCTTGGCTTCAGACTTCACATGCATCCCAAACGATCTTGTGTTATGGCTCAATGCAAAAATTCTCAATGCCTTCTACTCTGACAAGTTATCTTACTCTGCTCTTTGGTGCCTGTATGGACATGCAGCTGAGCTGGAACTTGGCCACATGTGTTGCACAGGAACAGCACTTGGCTGATATACTGGAGCCCAACAGAGAACTTCTGACCTGAGGAGCCACCATTTTCTACCCTTCCTGCTGCTGTAGGGAGGGGACCAGCTACATGGCACCTCTATCCAGAACCCTCTGTGAATACCAAGGCACTTTTGCTTCACCACCTGTCTGCTGTGTTGATCCTATCTCCTTTTCCATGCAGCTCCCACAGCACTTTGTAATCTCTTATGCCTCACAGTGATTTGTGCCTTACATATTTTGAAGTCCCTTTCTGTTCCCTGCTTGCTGGATTACACCATTCCACTGGTTCACAATTAGTGGGTTGTATATATGTTACAAGTGAAACAAAATCCAGAGCCAAACCTCATGAGCTCCATAAAGTCTGTTGAGATGTGGAACAAAATTTCCTTAAGGGTAGTCTTGGCTACAGGAGTTCTGTGGACTGCTGTCCTATAAGACTTGAGAATCAAAATTCTCTTAATCGTCAGCAGAAAACTTTGGAGTATCCTGTTCCCAGCACTACTGAGCCATCTATTTGTTATACAGTGGAGATGTATTTGACTTCCTAATTGGAATTTTGGCTTCATGAAGTTTAAACAGCTTAAAAGCTTCAGGCAGAAACTTTCCAGTGGTTATTTTTTCAGTTCAAGGCTCTATGGAGGTTGAAGTGAGTTAGTTGCCAAATATGTGTGGTTCCTGCTGAAATTAACATTGCTGTTATTCAGAGCCATTTCAATGCCTGAAGTTAATATTTCACCTCATGTTTTCAATAATCTCTACTTTTCTGATTATGCAAGTGCATTAGACACCAGCCATAAGAGTGTCAGACTTTATTCAGATTCTAGTCCCTGACTGAACAAAACACTAGGTGTACTGGACATAATGTAAGCCTCTTGTCCACCAGCTTTCCTTCTCCAAATGGGATTAACACTGCAGTTCTTCATTAGGAAAACCAAGATGTCTGTAAGAGATTGTTTAGTTGAAGTTAAGAGATTTTATTAACAAGCTTTCCCCATCCTTTGCAGTGGACTGTTGGGATTCTTTCTGATGTTGCACACAGTGAAGCTAAAAAGCAGCACAACCTCGGGGCAATATGCAGCCTGGAGTTTCCTTGCAAAGGTAAGAGAAAGACCCTCACAGGAACACAGTGCATCTGTGCATCTCCTAGGAGAACTGAGGAATTTCTGCATCTCTCTAGTTTCTCTTGCTATTCCTCCTTGATGCTTCCTTGGTCCTGTTTGTGCAATCTGCACATACAGCTGTGGCAACAAATTTCAGGTGTGTAATATCCCAGGATCATTATCTGAGATAAAATGCTGTGTGTAGACTGAGCCTAATGGAACTGGGATGATTATTGCAGCTAAGGATTTGGACTATGGCATCCCAGTAATACAAACCTATACTTTCCAAAGTGTTTTGGAGAATACTTCTATGAGGGTGTGCACCAACCATTTTTGCACACAGTTTGCAGTGTGTCTTTCCTGTGCCAACAGTTACAGTTAATTCCCTGAAGTTCAATACCAGAACTCTCACTGTTTTTGTGGCAGGAGAGAGCTGAGGATGTCATTTGCCTTGACATTACCAGGGCTTTTGATGGTATGTCCCACAATATTATTATATAAAAATTAGAGTACTACAGTCTGGATGGGCAGACAACTAGATGAATAAAAAATGGTTGGAGGATCATGTTCAGAAGGTAGAGCTTAATGATTCCTTCTCTGACTGGAGTCTTGTGACAAGTGGAATGGCACAGGCATCTGTCTTGGGTCCTTTCCTATTTAACATCTTTATTGAAGAATGAGAAATAAGAGTATGCACTCACATTTTCAAGGGACACCAAACTGGGAGGACCTGTCAATAACACTGGAGGATAGGGTTGCCTTACAGAGGGATCTGGACAGACTGGAGGAATGGGCCAACAGAAATCCTAGAAAATTCATCAAGGACAGATGTGAAGCCCTGCACATGGGAAGGAAGAGTCGGTGGCAATATAGAGCCTGAAGGCTGTATAGTTGGAAAGAAACTCTGTGGAAAAGGACCTGGGATTTTGGTAGACAGCGAGAAGGACATGATTCAGCAGTGTGCCCTGGCAGCTAAAAAACCCCAAAATATCCTGGGCTATACTTATAATAGGATAGACAGCAAATTCATGGAAGTGATCATGACCTTCTCCTCAGCACTTGTTAGTCAACATCTGGACTAGGGAGCCTTGTTTCAGGCACCTCAATACAGGGAAGATATTGATAAACTGGAATGAGTTTGACAGAGGGTTGCCAGGAAAGTCAGGGGACTGGATCACTTGCATTTTGGGGAGTGGCTGCTGGATCAGGCTTGTTCAGCCTGGAAGCGGGACATCTTTGGGAGCACCTAAGAAGCAGAAGCCACCCAGTAGCTATGGAGAAGTCATCCAGAAGACAGATCCAGGCTATGCACAGTGCTGTGTAGAGTTGTGTTAAGTAAACAGAGAGGTTCAGATTAGGTATGAGGGAAAATTTTTTCACCCCAAATACAAGTCAGGCAAGGGCACAGGTTGCCCAGGAAGGCTGTGCTGTTTCCGACTTTGAAGGTTTACAAGACCCAACTGGATAAAGACCTAAGTAACCCAGTCTGAGCTCCTGAGGTCCATTCCTTCTGGAATTATCCTGTGATCTGGGGTCTGGCTGTACTTGATTTAAGCTATTAACAACTCAGTTTTTAAATTATTGGTGGTGAATGCAGTCAAAAGAACTTCTTAGACTCCTTTTCCCTGCTTAGATTTTACTTAGTCTAGTCACTTTCATCTAGGTCGTCTGAAAACCACAACCTTCTGATGTGGTTTGTGATCTCACCTTTCCTACTACAGTGAATGAAGCTGTTACATTATCACCCTCCCCACCCCAAACCCTGGATTTGCATAATATGCTTCTTTAGAAACTGTAATCAAATGAGTTTGGTTTTTGTGGGGATAACAAGAGTGGACTGATATGACTTGGTTTGTGCTTTGTAAGCTCTTCCCCACTGTCCAAGTCACATAGAGTTTCTCACTAATTTGAATTTCTTCCAAACATTCTGAGTGTGCAGATTTTTTAGCTTTCTTCTTACTGCTTCATAGCAAAGTCTAAGATCTAAAACTTGCTCTTGAGTCTTTTGTTGTTGTTGTTGTTGTGTCTTTTTTTTTGTTTTTTGTTTGGTTTTTTGGTTTTGTTTTTTTGTTTAACATTCTGGGTTGGAGATTGGAATAGCTGGCTCTGCTAGTAGGTGTTGTGAATGAGGGTAAATGGTTTTACATGTGGTATTTATGACTTACTGAAAAAAAAATGCACAAAAATGTGTTGTGAAATATATTTTAAGCAGATTTGGGTCCATCCCAGATGAAGTGGATCAGAGCCATAAAGTCTGGATTGGATCAAAGTTTTCCCAGAGTTCAAGGGTTTCTAGATTTGTGGGGATTTGGCCATCTCTAGACATAAGTGATATGAAGTTTGTTCTAGCCACTGTTGTCAATGAAATTATGTGCCTTCATAGCAACTTAAAGCTTGTTTCTCTGTCACTGGAAGAATTTAATCTGTTCTTTAGCCTTTAAAGTGCATGCTTTTTAATGTACACTGTTTAATTATCTTGCTTGGAAGGTTTTTGTAACAGAGCAATTAGTCCTTTTCCTGTTGTAGCTTCTAACCCAGTGCTCAAATTATGTCTTATCTTGAGTTTGAAGAGGGCAATAATAATGAATACATGAGATCTGTCTGTAGCACTAATAATTTTATCAACACTAACAGTTTCCCTAAGTCTTCCACTAGTGTTTTAAAACTTGCTATGTGACTTATTTTAGGGTTCTACCATACCCACCTAAGGACTCATGAGGAGCATGGAGGAACTGCTGCTCCAAGTGCTGAAATGCAGTTGATTTGGGGTTAAAAGTCAGTGAATGCTTGAAAAGTTTGGAAGCACCATACATCAGTTTTAGAACAGGGATCAAAGCAGAGACAGACACAGACAGGCAGAAAGCAACAGCTGAACTGGAGCTTGCCTTAAGGGTAGGGGCTGATCTACTGGCTCCCAAAAACCCAAGGAACCTTGTATCTACAAGGAGCTATAAATTTATGTACTGTGTAGTTAAGATTTGAGTTCCATCTGTCTGATCATCAATACTGCTTCCTGCAGGTGTTTGAAAATGGTTTAACTGTGTCCTGATCCAGCTCAGCATTGCCCAGGTATCACGGCTGTGTCAGTCACATCTTAAATCATTGTAAGTGCAGAAAAGCGGCATTTAACTAGCACTGTAAAAATCTGTTTAAGTCTAAGTGTCTGGCTCCCTTGAAAAAAAAAAAAAACCGAAAAGGAAGGAAGTTAATATGGATAAAGAATAAAGATAGAAAGTATTTGTATCTGGACTTGCAGAATGGGATCCAGTGGAAAAAAAAAAAAACACCTCTGGTCACAACAACAGCTTTGTGTTCCCACATGAGCATTTTTCTTGGATTGAGTAGTGCCCTAGATCATCCTCCTAATCTCTCAGACTGACTGGAGTTTTCACCAGCAGTTGGAAAGGAGCAGCGTTTGAGGCCAGAATATGTTTATCTTGCAAATGAGCCAAGAAAGGAGAATGCTGCAGTCCTCAGACAGCAGCACAGGCCTCCAGGGAGGTGCAGGGAATCGGAAAATCTGTTTTCCATTTGGATGCTTTGTACCTATGTGACTGATGAGCTGGGGCTGAGATCGTTGTCACAGCTTCATTTCCAATAAATTAACCATGGGATCTGACCGGCTCTGCTTTGCACATCCAAGGACACATTCTTTGTGAAGCCCACATATTTGGCCTCCCTACCCTCTAATTTTTCATTCACTTAAAAACTGGAGCTGGGTCGTAACTTGTTGTTATGATCTTTACTTTGGCTGTGGCAACTTAATCAATGCACGAGGTTTTTAAATTATTTCCTGTAATGATTTCTGGCAGCTCTCATGTTAGGGCATTGCTTTGCACAGAGACAGATGAAGCACAGGTTTCATCTGTGTATAAAGTCCTGTGTGATAATTATAGTGACAAATGCTCTCTGCACTTTTTCTGTGAAAGCAAATAGTATATGTGTTAGTCATATCTGTATAAATTCCTGAGAAATGCAAAAGAAATCAGTGAAGTGATCTGTATAAAAAAAAAAAAAAAAAGGTTTTTAAGAAGTCCAAGAAATACAAAATGCTTTGTCATAGCCTTGCACAGATTTAATCCCCGGAAGAGCAAGGATTTGAAGCTGTACTGAGATTTCTTGTTTTAATTTGAAAGCTGTGCTTGTATCCTGGGTCATGTACTGGAAAGAAAAAATTGGAGATGCTCATATATACAGACAGAAGCATCTGGTGAGGATGGTAATGAGCTCTAACAGTGCTGTCAGTGAGTTTGTTTTGATTAAGGTTGCCAATCTATATCTGGTGATGAAGCCTGTTAGGGTCTCTAAAAGTTAAGCAGCAGAAATGATTTAAATCATTAACAGAATGGAAAAATTCAGCAAGACACTGGTAACTTATGAATTTGTATTCCCATATCGTGTTAAGTGTTATCCTAAAAAACTGGTAGTAGGGAATTCAGCTTGTTTCCAGTAAGAACCTATTGAGGAAGCTTGTTATAAACAGGAAGAACAAATGGGAAGGTCAGTGGATTTTGAATTCTCTTTTTCTTCCTTCCTCACCTGAAGAAAGGAAATTCAATAACTGAAATTAAGTTGCATTGAGGTTTACTGATTTTCCTATGCATGGGTTGGAAGGAAATATAGAATCATCGGATCAGGAGTATGCAACCATGTTCTATATAAACATCCCGGGCACTATTATGTAATCTATAATTTATCTGAACAGTGTTGGAGGCTCCCTAGTACATAAAAGCATCCTCTGACAGCTCCTTTGGTTCCTTGTTTGTTAACTTTAGATGTGTATGCCCCAGGTCATCCTGTGTTTAATGTGGGCTGCCAGACATTGCGAAAGCAGCTTTGCAGGAGTGTCTGAAAGCATCTCTTATCTGTGGGTTCTGTGTACCAACTGTACTTATACTCCAGCAGGTTTAGTCTTCTCCCCAAATGTATAATGGCTGTTCAGAATCCCTCCTGCTATTCAGAATGACTCCTGTAGTCTTGGATTTTATATTTCGTGTCTGTGGTTTTGCTTCTTTGCTCCCCATGGTGTCTTGAAGAGAATGGATAGACTAGATCCTTCTTCATGTCAGTGCAAAAATAATTGATGATATCCATCTTAATGGTTGGAAAAGTACTGATATTTTTATTAAAGCAGAAATTCTCTTTTTTCTGCTTCTCATAAAATGGAGAGCCACAACTGCAGGCCTTCTGGGGCTCCTAGTCTTGTTATGCTCACTGCACCTCTCTTCACATATAGCATGTCACATGAGAATTTTATCTGCTGTAATTCTAGGGGCAAACCAGCCAAGAGAAATAAAATGAATTCATGCTTTTCCACATTGTTGCAATCTTAAAGCTGCTGCCAAAACATTTGCTTCAATTTGTATACATCTTAATTCCTTTCTCACTGCTGCTTAGCATGCAAGTGCTAGAAAATATTCTGCTGAGGGCTATTTACTTGCAGGAAATTTATAAAAGAGTCCTGCCATGGGTACCTTCTGTAGTAGATGTCTCTCCCTTGCTCTTCTCTGCCTTAATGGAACAGGATTCTGGAATTTAAAAACCTGTTTAAAAATTTTATATGAATATCATAACTAGAACAAGAATGTGTTTGGTTTTCTGGCACTTGTGCACTTGGTTATATTGTAGACTGAAGTAGTGTCTTCTTTGCATGCTGCTGGCTCAGGAAAAAGTGACAGTGAGATTCTTGGCTGAAAATCCCATTTCTTTCTTGGCTTGGACCTCATAAAGCTTTAGGCAAAAATGTCATAAACTCCTGTTGAAGTTCCATAAACACAGCTCGTTTTCATGCAGCAAAGATCCTGCACTTTGTGCAAGACTGTCTCAAGATCTCTGCTCATCCAACCTGGGAAAACTGTGCAGCTGCAAGCCAAAACCCTGTGAGAGAGGGAGAATTGTGTCCTAGACCTATCTGGACTCCACTGGTAGGAGCTCTTTGTGACAACAGTGTGCTTAGAAGTGCATCTCTAATCTGAGAGAGGAAGATTCTGTGACCCTGAAGTTTACAAGGATTCCAAGAAGGGGTTCATAAAAGTAGAACTGAGCTTGTTCCATCTACATACCTTGTGCACTGTCATGCGTGTGGATGTGCACACATACAGGGATAAAGACAATTAAAAATGGTAAAAATCCTTATTGCTTTCTGATTGGTCCTCACTGTATGAAATATGTACATTTATTCTTGCTACATATAGTTGATTCCTGTGAGTCACCATGGGGACTATGCAAATACCTTGGAAAACAAAATGTGTTTCTCAGCTGAGCTTCAAGCAGAGAAGGCAATCAGTGTGAACTTCATTGCATTGTTAGGGTCTGTAAAAAAGACTAGTTGCTGAAACCTTAAAAATACCGGTTTTAGGGTAGTTTCCATGGAGACAGCTTCATAGTTACATTGTAGCAGCCAACACTAATTACAGCATATAATTACTGGGGAGACGTCAGTCTCCATAACAACTTCATTGTGTGCTCCATGGCCACTAAGCTCAGTGACACAGGCTCCCTGGGGCGCTGTTGCAATTTAAGGAAGCTGTCTTGTAAGAACAGCTGAGACTTGTTGGAGATTTTGAATTGCCAGGTAATGGAAAATTTTAATATTGTGAGGGTGGTGTAAATGGCTGCAATTGTGTATCCACTGAAAAAGCCAGTTGCACCGCTTTTTGGGCATGACATAGTCACACAAACTTATGACTCAGGGGTGGTATCACAGAACAATTTTTCAGCTTTGCTTAATATAATAAATCCAGTCTCAGCAGACATTAACTTTGAGCCCTAAGAGATGCTCTGTAATAATTTGTTTCCTTTTATCTATTATGATATCCATTTGAAGTGTATGTTTGGTACTGGCATGTTCTTTAATGTAAAGCTAAAGGCAGAACAGTGAGCTAGGAGTATGTCTTTGGAAGATACTTTTTCATTCCTAGCCTTGACGAACCATCTCTATATGCTTGACAGTACAAAACAACAGTTCAAAAGGAAATTTTTTTGAATCTAACAGAATTTTGAATTGCAGAGAATGCAGGTTTATTTGTTCCTCTGCATAATAGATTGCTAGTCTCCCATGTTTTTATTTAGTCTCCTGGAGTTACTAGCATATGGAGAGCTGAGGCTGGGACATGAATCATTATTGTGACAAAGAGAAATCAAAAGAATGAGAACTGTTTTGGAAGTCATTTCCGTTGCTAATGCACTGATGTAAATGCCAAAATTACATGGGAGAACTGTGCACTCTGTAACATGCTAATGTAGAAGGCTCCCAAGCTAGATAAGGCTGGACTTCCAAAACCAAGAAAGATATAGCCACATTCTTCTGATTTGCTGGTTCTCTGTTCTTTTCAGAATGTTCCCTGTTGATTTTTAAATACCTTCATGGGTGAAATGTCTCCAGGCTGTCTCATAAATCTTGAGCCTTGACCTCTATGATAGGCACTGGATGTCACACTTCAGGTGGCTTCCTTCAGAAACTTCAGATGCTGCTCTCTGAAACAGGTCTCTGTCTTCCTCTTCCTCCCCAATTCATACCAACTCTTTGCCAAACCTCAAGTGCATTCATTTCTCAGTCCAACTCCATACACCTGTTTAAGGATTAGATTTTGATTTTCAACAAAGTCAGCAACCAGCCATAGAGCTCTAGGGAAGGCACACTAAATGGATTATGTTCTGTTCCTGAAATATGTGGTACTCAGGGAAGTCACATAGGCTTCAGACAATGTCAGGAGGTGGCAGTGGGCTGTTCTTGACCTTTGCACAGCCAGCATGGAGAGGAAGAGGGCAGAGTCCAGCTTTCTCTCTATGCATGTTGCTGTGTATGGTTGTTCTAAGAGACCAGAGGGGAATGGACCTGCCTTGCAGAGGCTTCCCCAACTCTTTTTGGAGGAAATGTTTGGAGTATATTCAGCTATAGTCAGTTCTGTCACTGTCTTCCCCTGCATGGGACGCACAGAGACTGCTGGGTGTAACCTTGTGACATTGCTCATAATAGGCATTGCTCAAAATTGATCAGCTAAATAAATGTTTTTTAAAAAATACTTTTTCAAGTATCACATTTTTTAAAGCTTCTGATGGAATATTTTGATCTTTTGTAACATTTAATGGTTAGAAAGCACTGGAAAGGCTGTCATTTTTAAATGGAAAAATAAAACCTTAAAGAAAATCAATTCTTCCTTGCAGTCCTTAGCATAACAACAGTAATAATAGCATGTCACTTTCTTTCCATTACATCATTACTAAAACAGTATAAACACACCAAAGAATGGTAATGCAGAGACTGTGCCTCTGTTATTCTTTTTTCGGTAGTATGGAAAGGGGTCAGTAGAGAGATTTAGTTATCTTCTCTGGGAATTGTTTGTTTATGAATTAGGTTTTCCCAAAGGAGCTGTGAGAGTGGAAATACAATAGGAAATGGACTTCATACATGCATAGAAATACCAAAACTGTAAGTGTCATCTGGGAGAGAGGCTGATGGAAACTTGCTATTTTTGCTAACAGATTTTTAAAAAAACTCTTGATTACGCATTCCAAAGTTTCCTATGCTATTTTGATACTGCTGATATCCTCCACAGAGTTCTGAATTAGTCATGACAGAAAAATGTTTTACATCTGATAATGTTGACAAGGAACATAGGCAGTTCAGGTGTGTTTATAGATCTTAACAATGGAGAATTGCATTGCATTTCTTTTCACTAAAATATTCCCCTTAAGCTGGGCATCCTCGTTGGTTCTCACAGCCCCCTTCAGCCTTTTCAGCAGCATTTGGGTTTTCCACACATAAGAAAAGCAGCATGTACAAGGTTTGTTCTCTTGTAGCAGTGACACTGGGGGCAAGGAGGGATTTGAAGATGCACTCAAGAAATGCACAGATCTTGAACTGATGACAGCCTCAGTCTGCAATGTTCAGCATGAGACCTTTGGGCAATCTGGCATGGAAAGAGCAATGTCTGAGAATGTGTGCAGCATCCCACTCAACACCCCCCTCTATGGTAAAGGGCTCCACTGATGTGATCAGTCTTGGGCTAGTCCCCATCTGGATCTTTGGGCCAGTTATGGCAGTGATTTCAGAGTGAACAACTGGGTGGGCATTCACCTGCCTGAGGCCTATATGGAAAAGAAAATTTTGTTGTTGGATTCCCAGGTTGCTCAGGGAGCATTTACTGCTCTCAGGCTTCTCTGTTTTGTGAAGGTTTTATCTAATGTACACACTGTCTGCTGGAACTAGCTTTTTCATTTCTCTTGGATGCCAGCTGAGCCACCACTGAGCTGATGCTGTGGAGGTCATGGGTCACCTGTTTGGAAGTGCATCCTCTCCCACAAGACAGTTATAGCAACCATTCCTGATTGATGCCCACTCATGGGCATCCAACACTTGGGAAGAAGATAGGCATAGGCAGATGCTGAGCTCATTCCTTCCTAAGGAGCCAGCTCCTTTCTTGCCAGATATACATAGCAAACTGTCAGTTTGGCTCTTAAATTCACCACTTAAGTGTGACAATGAAAATCATGGTTGTTTCATCTGGATTATCTTCATGATCTCATGAGATGAAGAATAACTTGGAATGCCAGCAGGCTAGCTCTTGCTGAGCTTAACATAAAATAAAGTGTATTTCATTGTGGTATTTTGCAGCAGCAGAGGGTTAGTACAGCTGACTGCTGCTCAAAACTGAAAATCAATACTTCTCAAAACAGATAGAAAAAGTAATTGTTTTACACAGTGTACCATATTATTGATCAGTAAAATTCAGTGTCTGAAGGAGAAGATAATACTGAGACTGAATAAAAGTAAGGAGATATTTTACAGGCTTGGATCTACTTAAAAGATCCAAGGTTCCAAGGGACTGAGCAATTTCAGCAATAGTAGATATTTTATGGAAGTTTTTCTTGGAGATAAAGGGAAAGATTAATGATCTCCATGCCATGAGATGTAAGTTTTGTATCAGCTAAGGTCAAGATACAAATACCTCCTTTTCTCTGATGCCAGACTTGCTGCATTAGGGGAGAATCATAAATTCTCCCAAATCCTCTGCCATCATCCAATACTTGATTAAACCTTATCTTAGTCCAATCCAGTTTTTGTCTGTGGTCCTAGTAGGTAGAACTTTACAGTTGTGGTTGTTGTTGCTGTTGAAATGCTTATTCCATTGCACAAATATTTAATAATTCATAAAATATTAACAAGATGATGAATCATATTGCACTGTCAGCTTCTGAACTTAGAAGTTTCAGGGGAGAGGCTAAATGTCAGGAGCCATTTAAGGCCTTTGCAGCAATGAGGCAGCATATAAGCAAAAGAGACTCCTTGACATGCTGAAAAGATACAGGAAAAGTACAGTTAAGCATTATAATGCATGAAGCATCTACAGGAAACAGGGGGTGTTGGGTCTTAAATCTGGTGAAATAGCAAGAATGGGCAAAATGCTTCTCGGCAAATTCAAAGAAAATCAAATTTATTTGGTATAAAGAAACTTTCTTGGTCCCCATTAAATGACTGTTGTTGTCCTTGCTTGGCAAAGCTTCAGCTGTATGGATTGTGCCTCTTGTTTGCAGACCTGACCTGAACAGATGCTGTTAGTCTGGAGCATGTGCACACACCTGTTTGGATCATAATTGATCATGTTTCCAGATCAGTAAAGCATGCTCAGGAACAGCAATTAAAAGAATTGTGCAGGCTGTTCCCTTTGTGTCTTCAGAACTAAAACTCTGGAAGTAATAACAGTATCTGGATTGCAGATGGGCACATGTAAGAGAAATATTTAAAATATGAGCAGAGGTACTGTTAAAATTGTGTTCTGTACTGTAGCCACTTCATAGGCTGAAGATTGGTGTCACTGCTCAAGCTCTTAGTCTTAAAGGGGAAATGGATGTTTTGGTCATTATCTTCAATAGTAGAGGGCAAATTATTCTTCTTGTGGCTTTGTCTTTGATCAGAAATTCTGATCTTTATGTCTGAGTGAAGGTAGCATGAAGTGGCTATTTGATGTTCAAAAGGAAATCACTACAATCACCATAATTTTCAACCCAATGTGGTATTTTCCAAGGAGAAAAGAGTTTTGATTTTCTTTAAATATATCACTTTTTTTGAGGAAAGCAGAATAAATTATAATCTGCTTGTAATAGTTCTGTCCTGTCTCATCAGTCATGTATGTTTATGTATTTCTGCAGTGTGTACCTATATAGTACACATTTATATGTAAATGCATATATAAATACATGTTTATACATTGATAGATCTAGGTCTTGCTGAAAAGGAAATTCCTCTTTGATTATTGTAAATATGTCCATGATATCCTGTTTCTCATAAGAGGGGAATTTTCTTACATAGATTCTATTAGTTACATTCTGTAATCCACATATCCTTCTTTCCTTACTGTACTTTAACATTCTAAGATGTTTCTGCAGCATAAAATAATCATCATATCTAGTGGCTATTGTAAAGTTTAAAAAAGAAAGTGACACTGGAGAGACAAGAAAATTAAGGCCAGGATTCAAAATGGCCATCTATGAGCTATATTTAAAGTCTTGGTATGGCTGAAAGCAGCAAGACAGGTGGCACATACCTCAAAGAGGTGAAGGCAGAGGATTCTGTAGAAGTGATTCAAAGCAAAAATGAAACCTTAATGGTTCATTTTCTCCTACAGCCAAACTGCTGGTGAGATGCATACAGTGCAGGCCCAATAGCTCGGTCACTTTTGTCTTATACGGAATTAAAAAATGATGAAGTTAGACAGCAGTTCAGCAGTTCTTTTGATATTCACATGATGCTCAGGGCTAAAAACTAGTTACTATAGCATATTAATTTGAAAGGATTGTACATTGATCATATATTAATCTGCTAAGACAGGATGCTCAGTGACTTTAAGGATGCAATCACCTGTTGGTCCCACCTTGCACTTGCAGGATCAGCATCGTGGTTATATTGGTCATCAAATAAAAAAAAAAAGAACTTACAGAAAACAGCACTGAAAAAAATCTTCATAAATGTGATAGAAAGTAGAGGATGCATACCTAATTCTTGAAATACTGGAACTGCATAGAGGTACTCAGCCACAGAAATGCAGAGGATTATCTTCTCTCTAAGCACGTACTAGGGCTAATTAGGAAATCTATTTTCTCATAGCAGTCAAAAAGCTAATATATAGAAATATTCATCTGCAGTACAGAGATTATTGTATTTGTAATGTAATAAAGAGAAACCACCCTAAAATATCTGATGATTTTTCTAGAGGCATGCATTTGTCCTGCTTTTGTTGTGAAAATATTTTCGAGGGCAAGTTGCTGGTTGTGTGTTATTTGATCTACCCTCTTCCTCTGCTTTTAGTACGTTCTATATTTTAAATGTAACGTGTAGGTGATTTTAAGCTTTGTCAGAATCTATTCCTGTGAAATATAGACAGACTCATTTACTCTAGAACTAAGTTTTATCATTACCATTAGGCATTTGACTGCTAAGGCAGGTTGAAACTCTGCCTGCTTTTGAGTCACAATACATGGAATTAATTGGGTTCTTAACCCCTGGATATTACCATCATTGCTTTTATAATGCTAAAAAAAAACAACAAAAAAAACATAGAAAGAAGAAAGATAAAATATAAAGAAAAGGCAGAGAGAGTGACCAAAACCTCCTTTTGGAAAATAGATGCTTTAGAGAAGGAGATGAGTGCAGGCATTTGGGCAAATATAAAATAAATGTTCTTAAAGAAATTTACAGCAGCTGAAAAAACTTCTGTGTGGCTGGATCAAAGCTGTGTGGATCATGAAGGTACTGTCACCGTTGCCATGGTGCCACTGTTGCCATGGTGCCAGCATCACCAGGTTATCCTTTAAGGAGTAGCTTGTATTTCAGAAGGGTTAAAGGGTTTTCTTCCTTCAGAAGAGTGGAGCAGAGCATTGCTCCTCCTATGAGCAATGTGCACCTAAGTATGCTGTAATGTACAAACTCCTTTCATTGTCTGCTGATTTCATTGGCTGACAGTCTCCAGTTAAGTCTGTCAGGGGATGAAATCCCTCAGGGCACGTCTACACTTCGGTCAGGCGGAGGGTAACACAGCAGATGTGCTTGAGTTAGTGTTAAACTAATGGGCAGAACTGAGAGTGAAGCCTGTTTTGCTTTCCCCTTTCCTCCCATCTATTTCACTTTGAATTGTTTCTTTCCCTTGTTTGGGCTCCTCAGCTTTTCAGGCAGGATCACAGCTTTGCTGTTTCTTTCGGGAAGAGCCATTATTTTATTGGTTAAAGCCTCATTACCTTTCCTTGGAAAAAGTTGTATGGCTGATTGGAACCCTTCCTTGTCAGTGGATTTACTAGCAGTGCTCCTTCAGGGGCTGCACTATCATCTGAAGCCCTTATGTTAAGCAGCAAATTTTGTCTTGCTTTTTGATTGGTAACAACAGACCCTCAGAACAAAGTTGAAAGGTCTCAGACTTTGTTTCATTATATTGATTAAATAACTAAATTAATATCTAGGGAGAGGAGACTTAAAAGGAGAGTTGGTCAGAGGAATTTTGCCTGAATTTGCTGTATCTTTTTTAACCAGAGATTGACCTTGCTATTGTAAAACTGATTTGTGAAGAGCTTTTGAGCTTCTAGTGATTTCATGGAAAGTTTTGTCATTGCAATAGGCAACATAATTGAAAGCTTCCAGTGAAGTTTTTTTCCTGTGGTAGATCATCTCCAAAGCTAACCTAAAATTAAATAGCAAATGCTATTAATGCTTTGGTCTGTTTCTGCATGCAGGATTCATTCAGATGCTTAATTCTGCTCACAATGGAGGATATCTCCTGTGCACAGTATCTGCTGCTGCTAATGGTGCCTTATTTTGTTTGATCACCATAGGAAAAAAATGGGTTTTTTTCTACACACTTTGTTTGTACTTTTTTTCCCTGCCCAAATGCCAGCAATCCAGTCAGACTTGACATTAGTTCAAGTGACATCCTCTCTTTCTTGTGAGGGAGGTCATGTACCGTATTTGTCATGTTTAGCAGGGATTTTTGCTACCAACTCATGTCAGATTTCCAGTGACAGTAGCAGCCTTGCACAATCAGTGAGCTTACAGGTGACCATTGGTGCCTCTCCTTAAACATTGCTGACTTTCTGCAGCTTGAAACCTCCCAGTCAGCACCTGCTCTATAAAAATCTTTCAAGTCTGGGTTATTTTAAAAAGACTTGGCAGTACATGCTGGACCACATCAGTTGGGGTTTGGACAGCAGAGATCCCAGTCCCTCAGTGTTCTTCCATGTATTTGGCTGTGCCAGTAAATGCCTTCATCTGTTCAACTGGTTCTGTAGCTGCTGGACATGTGTGAATGAAAGTATTCTTGCTAAGGTGCAGAGAATTTACCCATCTGGCAATGTTTGATTGTCTTAAATTTGGATGAAGGAAAGTAGAGGAGAGCTAGATGGAAATGGCTTGTAGACCACCTGAGATGGAAAATGTAAGCAAACAAAGAGAAATGGTATTAAAAGCTTAGAAAATTCATGTAAATTAATGAATACAGAGGATGGCATTAAAATATTAGTTGTTCTTTTTTTCTGTTCTGAAGATTTTGGGCGCTTTTTGACATATTTCCATTCCCAGCATGGAAACATTTTGTATGCTCACGTAACATATGCTTTCTCTTCAGTAAACATATGTACAAAGGAGAGATATAACTCTGAAATCTGGGAAATAATTTCAGTGGCTCTCCCTCAAGAAAAAAATTATGTGTTGTTATTGATGTTTTCCTGCTGTAATTTTTATCTTTTTTGTAGTACTGGATTATCTTGATGTAGCTGTTTTCAGTGGCCCTAACAATGATCCATTTCCCTGGCGATTTTTGATGATTATCTTAGCAGCTGGTTAAACCATGCAGAAGAGGGACAGAACAAATATTATGTCTATAAAAAGCTTGATATTACTTTAATTCCGACAGTAGAATGAAAACAAATGTTACGTACATCAGAATCTTTTTCCTGATGTTTTGAGAAGATGACCCAATGGTAAATAGAATGATTTATTTTGAACAGTGAGTGAACTTGATGAGCTGTTTCAAAACACTCTCTTTGGAAAAAATACGCGTCTTTGTAAGGACAGAGGTTTTGGCAGTTTGGGGAAATGAAGTTACAAGGATTGGCTCTGTGTACACAAACTAAAGAAAACTTTTTTAAAGTATTCTGTGTTCACTTCACAGTGAGAACTATGACATTTAACTTCTTAGCAGTTTAAAAGTTTCAGAGAAAACATAGTTTTATATGGAATGTACAAGTAGAGTGCTAATATTAACAAATCATGGTCATGTCAGGACTAAATCCCCACCATATCTTTCCATTCCAGATAGAAAGATTAGATCAGAATCTAAATTTTGAAAATGTCCTCATCTGTGTTCTTGGCTATATAAACAATACCTTCCTGAACAACTCAGAAATGCTAAATATTCAAAATCTACAGCCAGCTTCTGCAGCCTGAAAATCTTTCTCTGAAATGATTGTAAAGTCAGGGCTGAAGGGGATCCACAATAGCTTGGTCAAGAATGACACTTTTATCTGGCAATGATGTCTGGTTTGAACCAATCGAAACCAGACACTCCAGAGTCTGTGGTATAACCACAGCTGGTCAGAGGAGAACTCAAGGCAGCAAAGAATGCAGAGTTCCACATTCCTTTATCTCCCAGGATCCAAATTTGTGCATTGCCAAGGACCAGGGACACTTAGGGTGCCATCTCCTGTCTTCAAGCCACATATCAGACTTATCAGAGTTTTCTGATGTTATATGTTCAAGAAAAACATCTGAGGGAAGCTGGCTCAATAATTATCTTACTTGTTCTTAATGTCTACAGCAAGAAATTCTCCAATCTTTATTTTTTATTTTGTTATCTGTAAACTAAATTAATCTCTTATTCCAAAATAAATTCCATTTCCTCTCATATTTTCTTAAAACAACTCTTTGAGACAAATTTTACTTTCTCTTTGGAAATTTTTTCTTATCTGACCGAAGTGATAGGGTGAAAGGAGGAAGTCATTCACATCATGAGTTGTGCAGTGATCTGTCTGTCAAAGTTCCTTGGGAACCCTTTAAAGCTAGTGGCAGTTGTGCCTCCCTCCACTCAGGAATCACTAAAGCAGATTTAGAAAACGTGGGTGCATTGGAGCATATTTATTCCTATGCCTATTATGCCTACTATTTTCCTGTGCAGAAGTGATTTTATGTGCTGAATTTATCCCTACTGTGCAACCAGTTCTTCCACACATTGAGATATTTCTGCTTCATGGATCTTAGTCTGTTACCCACCATTTCAATGATGCCATTGTTTTTCTAGTTGCCACTAATTCAGCCTGGTAAGGGGCAAACTCTAGAGCTCTGGAATTGAATTAATTTCTTTGGATCCAGAGGTTGAGTGCTGTGTTGTCCTTGATAGGAGCCTGTTAAATGTAAATGGCAATGTAAGCAATGTGCGGAATGTTTTATGGCACCTGAGCCCTTCTCTGTTTCCCAGAATAATGGGAACACCTGAAGTTTTCACCTTTTATATGGGGACCTGAATTTGGGGATCTCCTGTAACCAGTAAGTTTGAAACCTCTAACTGGCTGCGTTGCTCTGTTTTTTCTCCTGGTTTCTGTTCCAGGAGAAACAGGATCTGATCCCTTGTACTAGAGTATTTATGTGAAGAATATTGGAGTATTTATGTGTTTTGTTCCCTGACTATTTAGGCCCAATCTCTTGTGTGGAAGGGATCAACCCCCTCTCCTCAGACCTAATCCCAGAGAAGTATCCATTACAAGGATACACTTATTTCCTGCAATGTTGATACATATTGTAAAGAACTAGAACTGGTTTTGGTTGAGGTACAAAGCACAACTTGAAATGCCAAGGTTTTTGGTTAAATTTAAAATGATTTGTGAATAACTCAGTTATTCTCTGAGTTATTATATCAAACTCAGATTTGAACTACAGAAATAGCTGGAACCAAGACAAATAGGTGTTAATAAAGTGTTCCTTTAAAATGGGTATTATTTTTGCAGTACAATGGAATGACAGAATAAACTTAGACTGATTTATTTTAAGTAACAATCTTGAGGGGAGGTTGTTTTGTTTTGATTTGATTTTTCATGCAAGTAAGGGTTTGAAATGATTTCTTAGGAAAAATTTCAGCTCAGATGGAAATGTTTTGTTAAATTATGCTACGCTTGAATTTTTTTCCTAATCATCAAAAGCTGTGTCAGAATTTTGTAAGAAAATTTCCGGGTATGAATGTTTTTAAAGTAGCTTTCGTAATACTGACTGGTCACAGTTCCTTTAAAAGTAGGCAGAGTCCATGGAGCTATTCCTGTTTCCAAAATAGTTGGCGTTCAACCATCCAGTCTGTACAATATGATAGAATTAGTGACTGTATGTCAAAATCTTGGGGAGTTTTGTTCAAAATAGGTATATTATAGCTAATTAAAATTTTCCTTTCCACCTTTTAGTTTCACAGATTCAGCATCAAAATATATTTGGAAATCATTAACTTTAGTTTGCCCTTTAACTTGCTTTCTTTTGTCTTGAAAGCTCATTCCTTTTACTAAAGCATCTAAATGCCTAGGAGGACAACTGTGACCTTTAAAGTGAAGAAAGAAAGATTACTGCACTTAGCTTGTTGTGAATTTATTTTGTTGGTTTTTCTTTTTTTTTTTTTAAAGGCCATTCAGAACATCAGTGTAGGTGGGGTTTTTTTCGAACTAAATGTGCTCTTAAAACACTTCAGATAATACTGAAATGTACTTAAAGGAAAATTACCTTCACTACTATGTCCCTAGGATTTAGATTCTTCCTCTGGAACAAATGACATTGTTAGCTTCTCTGAAAACTTGTTTTTCACTTTTAAACGTATTCTTCTTTTAGATAAATCATCAAAGGTAGGCATTTTAGCAACGTCTTTTCCTTTTGGTTTGTTTGTGATTTGTTTTTTCTTTCCTTACACACACTTACTTCATGCGCTCTTCCAACCCACATTTTGTTTGTCTTTGGCACTGAGACACTCTTACATAATTTCTCAAAAATACAACAGTGTTCAGCTCTAGTAGTCCAAAAGGCTACAGCCTGCATTTTTGCAGAGGTTTGGGATGATCACAGTAGAATGGTGTATTGTTTCTGATAGGGCCTGTTTTCGGAGGTTTCTTGAATGCCTGTTTCTCTGCCCTTGGCCTCTTCTCAAGTTTCTAATAAACAGGGCTCAACAAGGGAGTGGGTGACACAACTTTAGCTTGTGCCACTTCTCAAACACAGCACTTCAGTTTCTTTGAGGAGATGAGCTTTAGGAAAAGAACGCTCTGTGCGTACCACAGCTGCCATCCTTTGTTAGTTTCTGTTTACATGGTCAGTAATTGGTATTGTATATTTTTATGTAATAAGTTAGCATTAACCTAAAATAAGCTCAGTACAGTTAATTCCACAAGCATTCACACCAGAGTAAATGAGAAATGGTTCCTTGTAGGTCAGTGCATCTACTGCACTCTTTGTAAGGGGAGAACCCAGCCCACTAGAACAAGATGCAAACTTATTTTAGAACACTGGTTTTGAGCTAATGGATATTCAGCCTTGCAGCTGGATTTTAGATAAAGTACATGAAAGATTCAGCTCCTGAATAGTTAACTTCTACTGTTTGGAGTAGGTATCAGCTCTCTCTGGCTGCACATAACTGTGAGACAGACCATTGAATGTGCACATTTGCAATATGATCTTGAGTTTTGAAGCATAACTCTCTGTTGTGACTTGTCCTTGTCCTCTGTCAGTCTCTTTTGAGTATGCATGTTAAGCTGTATGTTTGCTTACATGTATAGATACAAGGCTATAGGAGTAGATACATTATCTTGATTTTCCCTAGCAGTAGGAGCTCACTTTTTCTGTTGCCTTAGAGCTATACAGCATTGCCTGTGCTGTACACTTCTGTGGCTGGAAGTGTGAAAATACTGAAGTCAGGTGAAGTTTGTATCAGGAGGTGTGTCTGTGGTTGTATTGGTACCAGCAATTTGGTTGCTGAGCAGGGATGGAGTGGCCCTGCAGTCATGTGTTATCCTGTCTGGATCAAGTCCATTTCCTGCCTAATTTCCTCTGACAGGGGCCTGGGCTACAGGCACATGGAGAACAGTCAAGGTGTGAGTTATGGTAATATCTAGGAAGCAAAAAGCCACCAGCACACCTGATGTCCCTAAAGTAGAAAACATCCCCAAAGAGGCCAGAGGAGGCATGCCTTGTGTAGTCCCTACTGAACACCTTTGCTCCTGTGGCACTGCATGGTCCCTCTGCTGCATTTAGATTGTTGTCCCCTCTCCACCTAACTCATAGAATGGGACTCCAGAGAGAGGATGCACAACATTCTCTTCTTCACCTGCCACTCCTGCCTGTGATCCTGCCCTGATTACACTCCAGGCAGATTCAGACCCTGCCTTTTAAAATGTGACCATAACAATTGTAGCAGGTATTGACTAACAGACTGTTAGTCCAGGCTCTGGTGCACAGAATCTACTCTAAAATGGCATTTGCTTCCCTACTTTCCCTACTGCACATGTAGTAATGCTTTAACAAGTATTAGATTACAGAATGAAGTTTCTGCTGTCTCCCCTGGGAGTCAACTAGGAAAACAATGATTAGGAAATCTTAGCTGATAATTGTTTAAATGTTTTGTTTCTTAATTTCATTTTTTTTCCTTGGGCAATTTTTTATTAACCTAAATAGTTCCTTTCATTCCTCAGCGCTTGTGTTTCTCAAGTTTTTGTAAACCACTACCAAGTCTTCCTTTCCCACAGGCATTGCTTATCCTAACTGTTGACTGAAAATCAATCCCCCCATCTAATGACTCTGTCACTGTTCTTTGAACTCTTTCCATTTTACATTATCCGTCTGGCAGCAAAACATCCAAAACTGCACGCAGGCTGCAGATGTGGTGGCTCCGTAGCTGCTGAGGCAGGATCTGTTACAAACCATTGTACGTCAGGATTTAGCTGTTTCTGGGATCAGGACTTAGAAAGCAGAGTTATTTGTCTCTAATTTCTCTGCCCAGAACACCTGGGGCTAACGAGAGACTTGTAACATAAACCTACTGAAGTTGTGTTGTTTTTCTTAACTCTGTACCCTGTTAATTTTTGTTTTGTTTTTATACACATTTAAACACATTTCAAACTCTCATTCTCAGAAATATAAGCTTTCCAAACCTGGGATCTGACTGCTCTCCCTAGTCTGCTGTCAACAAGTAAAAGCCAGCAGGCTCCTAGGCCAGCCAGCTGGGATATGTGACAAGGGATCCCCTGCTCTGGTTCCCTGCCCTGCCTCTGCTCTGTCCTGGATTCTGTCGGAGTCAAAATTGCATTGTGATGTGTGACTATCATACTGTCTTCAACTGAAAGATGAAGATATGACTGCAGACATGGAAATTGAATTTCAGCAAAAGTATTTTAGTTTTCATTTGTGATATCACAAGTTCACAAAGTGTTTTTTCCTTCTTTTCAATTTAACAGGTTATCACTGCTAGCTTATCACCATTCTTCTTTGTCATGACTGCCAATGTATTAACAATTTCTTGGTAAGTGCCTACATGAGCTTTTTGTTTAACAGTAAAGATGAATTTTCACACAGCGCTTCATGTGGAAATATTTTTAAATGTCAAGTTCTATTGCTGTCAGTATTATTTTGCATGTAAGGAGAACCAGGTGTGCAATGATGGATGCAGTACAGTAATAGAAAAGTGTTTTTTCTACCTCTGTGGGAGAACATGGACATTTTAGACATTAAGCCTCACCACAATTCACTCAGCACATTTTACAGTGAGGCAAATGGATCCAATAGGCAAATAAATGACCCATTCAAAGTCATGCTGCAATTTAGTGGTGGAACTGGAAGTAAAACACAGGAGTCAAGGTTTGCTGACAGTATCTTTTTAACCAAGAGGGTGCATTCAAGTTTCTCTAACACACTGTGCACTGGAAATGCATAAAATTAAACTGGAGAAAAATAATGATAATAAACTTTTTCCAGAGCTGTATCTGGATTTTGTAAAGTGTGGCCACACAGTATAAATCACCTAACCTGACTTTTTGGGGTAGTAATATAAAGGATTGGGGCGCAAACTCCTTTGGTCCAAGGCAGTGTTTTTTATCAGTGTTTGTGTAGCACACAGTGAAAGGGAATCACAGAGCATGGCTGGTGCTCCTAAATGCTTCTGCCGTGCAAATAACTTCTCGATATGGGGTTAGGCATGTGTCTCTGAGGACAGATTTGTTAATGGAAATAAAAATCTACTTACTTTTGAAAAGCTCTAAGCTTCTTTCTTTCTACTTGATTCATGATTCATTTGGTTTGATTGCTATCCTAAAGATTCAGCTCTGCACTGAATGGAATTAGCATATCCTTTCTTCAGGTGTGATAAGAGCCTTATAGAAAGGAGAATCTCCAGTTCAGACTGGCCTCATTTACTTATGTGTTGATATGGATTCCTATCTGTATTTTAGGCACATGTAGTCTCAAATGCTAAAGTAAGTAGTGCTTTTTTTTAGCTCTAGGAAATACATGCTGCCTGTGCATGTCAGAGACTTAACCAATGTCAAAGCAACTACAAAACACTCCTAGTCCAGGCCATTAAATTGCTGTTCTTCACCATGTTTTGCATGTGTTTGTGCAGGTCTGTCACGTGTGTGCTAGAAGCAGGCTTTGGTTATATATCTGTATTTCACTGACATGTGCACTAAAAATTAATGTGTACCTTTATTAATGTGCACCTTTGTTAATGTGAGCACACAGACCCATGTAGCTGCACACATGCCACCTGCCTATATGGACTGAAACTTCTATAAATGATGAACACATCTCTATGTTTACAAGAAAATTTGCTTTAGCCCTTGGGCCACTGTTACATTTTGATTGTCATAATTAAAAAAGAAAACAATTTCTTTTATTTATTTATTTTTTAAATTTTAATTCTGTTAGTGCTTGTGCATTGGCAGTGCCTTGACTTAGCAGCAAAGCTCTGGAAATAGTTTGTTGGATGATAGCAGCTGCAAAGTACTCATGAGAACATTAATCACTGAGGATTTTAGTGCTGCTCCAGTGTGGTCATGGACAATATCATATGTTAATTTTTGAGCTATGGGCAAGTGCAGTTATCTGTCACTCCACTATAAACAGAAGCTGGAGGATTTGCCACATGGGAAAATGAAGGTAAAATCAAGGGCTGGCATTTAGCCATGATTTTTGCTCTGCTTCATCTTAAAGATATAACAATGGTTTCCATTTGCCTAGTTATTTGGACTGCATGGGCACATGGATCCCAAGATTTCAAGTCCTTCAGAAAGGGATTCTTCTTCTCTGATGTAAGAATATGATATTAAAGAACAGCTCTGGTACAGGTATCTTTTTACAGAACAAGGCTGGGCAGTTTATTATCTTTTGTACATAATTGCCAGTCTCATTTTTGAAATGGTATGTCAGAGACAGATTTATTTTTTAATCTCTGTTAAAAATTTAGAAAACAACACAACTAGAGAAACAGGAAAAAAAATTCTAAGGTCTTCTGTATGTAGTGTTTTGGAATTTTTTCCTTTAGGATTAAGGGTATATTATCCAACCATAGATTCCAAAGGAGTTAATGCATAAGGCGTGTTTATAACTGGAGCTGAAATAAGACATGGGGGTTAACCCTCTCCAGAAAAGAAACCACTCAGATGTTGTTACCAACTGCAGGTGGCCAGACTCAGTGGTTTAGACCCTTTTTGAAAAGCTTGCAGCCCTTGCAGCTCCTTCTTGGTAATTCCACACCAAAGCTATTGTGTCTTCCCAGTGGACCTTCACAGACTTTCTGTAGCACCTACTTTCCAGGCTGTTTACTGTGGAATTGTAAGATATTGTGCTGTTGTTATACAATATTTTTTTCCTCTCAGGAACAAGGGCAATTATGTGGTTTTTAAAACAGCTCACCAAAGCTAAGATTTAAGTGAATGTAATGCTATTAGACTAAAGAGCCTTCAGCTTTACATGCTTTTTTTTTCCAAGGAAAAAAAAAAGTACCCTTAGAAATGAACTTAACAGAAGTTTGTTTTGTTTATAAAGTTCAGCAAGGAGCTTTTCTGTTTCATAAGCTAATTAAGCCATGGAGCTAAGATGAAAGGTCAGTACACTTAGCTTTTCACTGTTCTAAAAGGAGAGAAGAGTCGGCATCTTACCATATTCCTGTCAGCTGTGAGAGATAACAGAGGAGACTTGGGGATTATTAACTATTGCATGCATTGAGTGGGTTCATAGCATATTTAAGGAAAGGTTTTTGTAAAACCTTTCATCCTGACTTGGAGCCCTGCTCCTAGGCTGACTCTTGGGGAGCAGCCTTAATGCCATGGCTGTGCTGTGAGCAGCACAGGAAAGAAGGGCTTGGGCACAGGTACCTTTTAGGCTGGGGCAGCTCCTTTCACCTCACCAAGAGAGGCAAACACAGGAATTTCTACCGACCTCACTGTGCCAATGGGATCACCCCAGCACAAAAAGGTTTTCCCAGATTTCACCTTGTCCACAAAACCTAGGCTTTACATCTCCTCCTGATGTTGTGAAGTGGCAAGTTTTCAGGACAGAACACAAACAGAAATTGCAAGAGGGAATCAATAGGCTAATAAGGTTCAAACTCTCTTGCCTTCCTTTTCTATTCTTGCTAGTGTAGGGGTGTGCAGCTATTGTTGTAACTAGGGGCAACCTTCTCCATTTAGATTGCTGTCTATGCATTTTTACTGAACAGCACCAGCCCAAAAACACAGGAAAGGTAATTTCTGATGAGATCATTTAAATAAGATATTTTCGTTCCAGCATTTCTTAGCAAGACAAATGAAAAAATCACCTGGGTTACTGTCTCTAGGTTGGAATGTGTTTAGATAAAATAATACCTTTTTGTATCAAGTAGAAGGACTTGCATGATGCTAAATTTGTGATATACTTTGTTTACAGCCTTGTGGTCGGTGGAGTTGGAGAAGCATTGCTTGTTTACACTGAAAGGACAGGCACATAAAGAGGAACCAGATCTCACCAGTTGGAACCAAACTGACTTGCAGCCTAGAGACGCTATCATGAAAAAAGTGGCAAGAGGAATGAAGAAGTGCAACCAAACATGAGGAAAGGGATGTTTTTTTGGGTTTTTTTTTTGTTTTTTTTTTAATTAAGAAAAGAACCTATGCTATTAATAGTGCTGGTAAGGGAGCAGCATAGTTGGCAGAGATGATAAGGAGCCTTTGCCTCAAAGCACAAGACCAACTATATCAGATTGATGTGGTAAAGAAAAAACTGCACTGTATCATGCTGATGGCTCTGTGTGAGCATCACTCAGTAGCAGCTTCTTGCACAGGGAGCTAAACTCAGGAAAAGCAGCATTCCCCACTGGATGCCCCCAGTGGCTTTTTTTTTTTATTTGAAGCTGACAGCAGGTCATACCAAACAATGTATAAATTCAGGATCTGGAAGGATGGATTTTGCCTCCAACTGTTCTGTAAGCAGCAAGCTGCCACACACAGGTCTCTAGTCATGTTGTCTGAACTGGCACAGGGACTGAGGCCAAAGGGCTTGTGGACTTAATCCCCTTCTGGAACTGTGGCAGTTTGACAGCCTTTCAGAAAGGGAAAATCAGCAATAAATCTCAATATCTGTAGTGATTGCTCTCTGTGAATTTTTTTCTCTCCCATTCGCTGAGATTTCTCTTGAACTCTGCCAATTTTTGTCAGCTGGAGGGGGTGGAGGGACACGTACTGTTCCCAGCAGTGGTTTGTCTCTTAAATTATTGCAAGAGGAAACAAAGAACATGAACCTTGAATGAATGTCATAAAGAGTGTAAGGAAATTAATCTCAAGTGTTCTTAAAGTAATTTCACTTCTGGTTGCTTAATGGCTGTTAGAAATTAGTCTTGATATATTAGAGCCTGCAATCTATGTGAAAGTAATATTAAATGATGAGTTTATATTGTGGGAAAGGTCTACATGGTAAAAGGAACTTAATAACAAATCTTCAATGAGGAAAGAGACTTGTCTCACTTGTTGTTAGATATGTAAAGTGTAGTCCTTTAGTCTAAGCTGACCAAATTTCCTTCATGGTCAATGGAAAGAGAGTTGCCCTCACAGAGATGATCCTTCTTGAATGGATTGCTGTGTTAGGAAGTGCATATTTCTCTGTAGATAGAAACTGGGTAACTAGTCTAGACAAGACACATGGTTTCTACAGGGCTACAGTTACTGGAGGCTTCAATCTAACAAATTCCACCAGATGGGCTTGAAAATATGGCTAAATTTTAATTTCAAATAGTACACCATAGGTTAACAAAGAAGGTAAATTTTACAAATGTTTGCAGTCAGTTTCTATGACTGGAGAATTTTAGAAAGAGATTAGTTGGTTTTCAGAAAAAAATTGCTGCAAAGAGAATCTTAAAGGTAAGTACTCTGGTCAATATTGTACCTGAGCTTATCTCAGTCTATCACAAAAGGTCTCCCCACATGGGCATGCTGTCTATGTATGTTGGGTCCCACTCTGGCTTGAGCTTGGTGTGAGCCATTTTTTAGCCAGGTGGTAAAACCCAGGTTTGGGAAGAAAGGGGGAAGAGAGGGACAAGCATGAAAAAATAAATGCTTGAACTTGAGCACTAGTCCAGAAACCAGCATGAGCCTCATGGGAAGTTGGGCTCATACACCCAGTGAGCCGTGACACAGCCAGCCATGGGTCCTCATGGCATTCCAGTCTGTAAATTCAGACAGTGCTGGGAGTGATGGCTGCAGCATTCTGGCTTTCCCCAGACAATTCTCTCTGCCAGCCAGTTGTGCCAATGCACTAGGATCCTTGCTGTGCCACCTTTCTGCTGACTTTGAAGTGAATAGTGACCCTAGGAGACCTCATGGAAGAGTCCCTGCGTGACTGCTGAGGTTTTGCAATCGTAGCTGGAACCCTTGCTGTGGGAAAAGCTCATCTTGTACCTCTCTTCTTGCATAACTTTCAAGGGTAGGCTGCAGTCTGGTTTTTTTTCTTCCTCTATCTTGCCTGTGCTGTTCATAGCAATGTGCAGAACACCCATTTGCTTTCTTGCTGGTGGTCTCAGTGGAAAGGCAGAGGCCAAACCAGCAGCCAGAGTTGCAATAGCACTTTGATCAGAGGGCATCTTGGCATGGCTGCAGGAAGCCTGTTTGGCTGCAACAGGCATTTCTGTTGTCTGGGCTCTGGGAGAATTCAGGGCCTGCAGATACTGCATTAGAATCCTCCTGCACAGTAAGGCAGCTGCCTTTTTATTTAACTCATGAATGTTAAACAACACTGAACTATTTAACTTCTACTTGCATTTTTTGTGCCTTAGTGCAGCCTGCTTGCATTTCTGAGACTCTCCTTGAGGTAAGTAAAAAGCACAGGTTTAAACTGATTGCTACATAAGCAAATCAAAGAACCACAGTGAGCAGTGGAGTTGGGCTCCTCTGTCAAACACAACTGGTTCAGTACCCTCTGAACTCTGCAGAGCAGCATGAAGCTCATCAGTCTTGCTGAAAACTCAGATTAGAAATAGAGCTCAGTGGCCTCCAAAATCCATCTTTGCATATTTGGACTTGTCTTAAGGTGTTGAAGGCATGGCTTGGCGTCCTTCTTGCTCAGGCAGAGGGGCCAGCAGGGCCAGGTTCCAGTGTGGCATCTGCCTCTGGGAGAGTTCTGTGAGCCAAGGGCCTCAGTGCTGCTCAGAGTGAGCTGTCAAAGGGTCAGCCTGTGGTGGGGCAAGCAGTGGTGGGGAGAGAGCCCTTGGGGGACTTCTGGCTGTTGAAACAAGTGGTGCCTTTCTCAACACATGTGTGCTGAGTTGGGAATGCCAGCCAGGAATTGGTGACCTGCAGCAGTTGCAAAGCCCCGAGATGGCATCTCAGCTGCCAGTGCAGAGCAGGTCATACAAACCTAAAGGTCAGCTCTGGGAGGGCACCAAGAAGACCCTGGCTCTCCATCACTGCCCTTGGGAAGGTGTATGTTCCCACCAGTGGCACCCAAGGGAGCAGAGACACAGAGCTGGTTGGGCTCCCTGGTCCTCACAGCCCTGGGTGAGCAGACAATGGCAGCAGAGGAGAAATGTGGGCAGCACTACTGGCTGCTTAGAGATGTTGGGGACTGGAGGGGATGGGTAGAGCAAACCTGGCAATTTTCTGAGAAAGCAGTGCCCTGGTCTTTCATTCAGTTTTGCCACAGAAGAAGGGATGCTGGATAATAAAGAACACACTTCAGGGTTGTTAAAGTGATCTTCAAAGCAGGAAACCTCCAAAGCTCAAGCTTAAATTGGCTCTTGCAAGACTCGTGAACAGTTATGTTAAGTAATTTGAAGCAGGAACATGCAAGGTTGGACCATTTCTATCTAACTGACCTTTTTTTGAGTCAGTCAAAAATGCAAAGTGCCGAACACACAGCTCTGAGGAAGGAGGAGCTCCTTTAGGTTGCAGAGAAGCAATGACACCAATTAATGCCTGAATGCAAAGCACTAGGTTTGTAGCTCAGCTGATACAAAACCCTCCACGTTGATAGGTATCCAGCATTTAAGGAATTTATTATTCTTGGGTTGTCAACACATGAGCCTAGAGAGAAAAAATGGAGTGTGCTGTTCTTTCTAAAAGGCAGCAGGTGCTGGAAGCTGTCCCATCATGCCCTTTTCACATCTACTGGTTTTGATCAAATCACTGACAGAGATGGTCCTGAATCATGTCATACCTTTTTGATCCTACCTGGCTTACGCCTATTTTCCAAGTGTCATTTTTTTCTTACAAAGTAATTGGGACAAAGCTTTTGTTATCCACTGCAGTGGCATGACTCATGCATGTGGCCAGCCTTAATCACAGAGAGCATCTGCTTAAAGCCAAGTGCCATCAAAAGAAGACTTGAAGAGTAAATGCATATGGACTACAAGTGGATTACAAAAATGCAGGCCACAGGGATTCTGTTTTGAAACAATCTTCTGGATCTGGCAGCTGTAACATAGCTTCCAGCAGAAAATGTTATTAAATTAATTAAATGAACCTGATACTTAACACTGAAGTGAATCTTTTGTTGCTTATTGCTATGTTGTGTTGGCAGAGAATCTATGCCAGTCTTTCAATAGAAGCTGAAAATTTGCAGAGCAAGTGATCTTAGCAAAAAGCAATAGGAAAACTTTTAAAATTCTATTTAAAAGAAGCTCTGTACCTGTTAAAGTATTTGGTAAGGGATAGAATTCTGATTTACCATTACTCTTTGTAACACCTATATCTGAGTTGGTGCATGAGTATATATATTTATATATATATATACATATGTTTGTTGCCTACCCTCAAACAAGATCTAAAGAATTCAAGAAATGTGATGTCTACAAAGCACAGCTTTGAAAATGATGCTTTATTAAGTATTGTAGAAAAGTTAGTTGCTGGGAGCTATACTGAGTGCTGAGGAAAGGTTTTCTCAATCTCCTGTAAGCTAAAGGAGATGATGGGTTGAAGAAAACTCTATGGCGAATTTGCCTTGCCCAGAGCTGAATGAACAGCTTTCAAACAGATCATCTGCTACTGTGAACCCAGCAACAGGCTCAGTGTGAAACTTTAATCCTGTTCCAGAGGATAGACACAGGGACAGGCTCATTTGGTTTGAAAAGAAGGCATGGGTGAGGGGAAGGAGATTGGGGGCAGACTAAAAAAAAATGAGGCTGGTATACTTTTGTACAAGGAGATAAAATATGATGAGATTTGCTTCTGAAAATGTGTTTCTTATTCATTGTTTTGGGGGGTGGGGGCTGGGGCTTTTCTTTGTGGGCTTGTTGTTTTGCTTTTTTAAAATTAGGGTGTATTATAAATACATGTCTGTTTAGTCCCAAAAAGGAATTAGTGGAGCCTATGAAGGTTGTGTAACTATTTCCATATTATTTGCCTGGTTTGGAAAGCTTAACCCTTTTTTTAACTAAAGTGTCCTTGTGTAAGCCTTGATTTCTTCTGGAAAATGGACTGGTTCTTGTAATCATACTGGTAAAAAAGTTGTGCTCTCTTCTTGATCACCAAGATGGGGAATCTTCAGTATCTGTGATGGGAAGGAGTCACACTACTCTTCTACCTTTTAATCATTGCCTTGGCTTCCACAGTAGGTGGGAGTAGCCAGCCAGCATGTTAAGTTCTTGATTTGGTGGTATACAAAACCCCTTTGAAAGCCACACTGGGAGTATGATTAGTAAATGTTGTCTTTTGTTCTGTCATTAAGATTTACAAACATATAGCCCAGGACTTGTTCAGCTGTGAGCTTGCTGCCCTATAGGGAATGCTCTCTATAGAAGAATACTGTGACATGGGTGTCTCTCTCTGTGCCCCTGCCAGGCAATGGGTGAGATCCCAGAACTGCACTCACAGATGTGGCTGTGGGAAACCCTGTGACTGCTTGAGCTTTTCTGCTTCCTGTTTGCCATCAGCAGTCCTGTATCTTTGATGACTCCTGACAAACATGGCTATGAGAGGGAGGAAAACTTGCACATTCATAGGTGAGGCTGGTGAAGAAGTGGTTGCTCTACCCTAAGATTCATGTTGGTTTAAGTACTTGAGGGCCAGTACAGCTTGGGAATCAAAAGCCAGGCCCATTTTCCTGTAGGAGTTCGATCCCTGTTTACACTCAAACTTCAAATTTCTGTACCACTGCCCATGGGGAAGGCTGGTGCACCAACAAGTTTGTTTATGCTGCAGTTGCAGGCAACCAGTGCCTCGTGATACTGTGTAAGAACAGCACCTGCCTGGAGCAAGCTGGCTGAATAAAACAACCAGCACAGCCCTTTTGAAACTGATAAGGAGAAGGTTGATGTTGTTTGGAGGAAATGGTTATTCAGATTGAATCTGGGTCATTAGGCAATGAAGATGGAAAGTGGAGAGCTGGGAATGCTGTTTGCCATGCATAAGCACAGAAGAAGTATCACTGACACCAGTTAGACTAACAAGAGGTTTGGAGTTTCTGCTAAAAGGACTGTTTCAGGCATGAAGCTGTTGTTAAGCAGAAAGGTTTTGGAGATTTGCAGATGTCCACTGTAAGGACTATGTGGCTGTAATTAGCAGTCACATGGCAAAAGCAGAAAGCATTCGTTGACTGGGATGGGAAACACCTCGAGGCAAATATTTCTCAGACCTTCCTTTGAAAGCTGTGGAGACCAAGCTAGTCTGGCTAACTGTCCCCTCTAGCCCTGGCTAGAGACAGAAACCAAAAGGGATTTTTGCTGTTTCTCCGTCACATACCTTCTGGGATGCCAAGGGATGAGCTTGGCCTCAAACATGGAAAACATCTCATAAGGAGTCACTTCTCCCTTACTGATCACCTAGAAACTGGTCTGTTCTTTGCCTTCTCAGGGAAGAGGTCTATGTGCCAGTTGCCATCACAAGTTAGCAAATTAAGTTCTTTCAGGTTTGGGCAGGCAGGAGAAATTTTAATTGAGACCCTTCATGCCCATAAGTCTGCAACCCTGTGGGCAGTCCAAAGCCCGGAAAAAGATTATCAGCATGTTGCAAAGGATGCTCAGCATGCTCAGCCCCTACAGTGAGTTTCTCCATTTAAGCTGAATGACAGAAGTGACAGCCCCATTTCAGTGTTAGTGGAGATCAAGCTGGAGGTACTGCTGTTATATGACTCTGCAGGCATTGCCCTGGATCTCGCCTGCCAGCATTTGAACGACCCGGTCTACTTGTGCAGGAAGCTTCAGCAGTAAGTAGAGAACATCCCCATAGCTGCAGTGTAAGAGACACAATAAATTTTAGCAGGCAGAAGCGAACAGCCTCCAAGTTCTTCTCTTCTCCATTCTGCTGTTGGCTGACTCCCTGCCAAAGCCTGAGATCTGCAAATCACTCCCATAATGGCCACTCAGAAAACATAGTTGAACTTTCTTTCAAACATTATGTTCCTTTTGGGTGAAGTTAATTGTTTTCCCTCATTTGGTGTCTCCAGTTATGGTCAAAGAATTATGATGTAGGATAGACACAGAAGCTAAAAATTTCAGCAAGGCAGCTTTTATTTCTTTATTATAATTGTCTGTTCATATTGTCTTCAGCATGGGTGCTCCTTGGTCTTATTATTGATGATGAATAAGAACAGACTGTGCAGAGATTAACACAGATGGTTGTAGCCTCAAGACTTGATGAGCTGTTACCAAGGAAAATAAATCTCTACTTTGAAGGAGAGCCTTACACAACAGAATTTCATGTGGTTCAGCTGTATTCAAAGAGGAATATTAAAATTGCTGAGCAAAGAATTGAATGGCTCCTGTTGTGAATAGCCGTCTTTATGGGTAAGTTGCTTACCACAGTCTCTCAGATGGAAAAAACTCAACTATAGTGTTTTCTTTTGGGTTAAAACAAACAAACAAACCCATAAAACAAACCCTCTGTGATTCAGAAATGTTTGGAGAGAAGCAGTGCAGCTCACCAGATCAAATGCTGAATTGCAAAGGCAGCACCACTGAAAATTTTGCCAGAGGAACCCTTAACCTCCTGCTACAGAAATAAGTGTAAAAGCCATAGGATAACTTCCCCTTTCCTTTCAAAGTCCTCTTATGTTTTTTACTCTTCTTGTTTCTGAAAACGTGGCACAAAGGCACCATTCTGGTTCAAACCCCTCTTTGAAACCATATAAAGTCACTTTTAAAGGAGTAGATGCAGTAGAAAACAGCTGAGGTGGCTGTGTAACCTCTTGCTGCCAGCATCTGGGCCTCAAACAGATCGTGGGAAATCAGGGAGGGGTTTTTAGACTGAAGGTAACTTGGGTCTAGTACCATGTTCTGCACTGTAAGCTATTAACCCAAATCTTTTAAACTGATGCAAATCAAATCTTCTGTGTCAATCATGTTCCTCTCTTCCCTTTGTATGGGCTTCAGGCTAGATACAGCTCCTGTAAACAGATGGCTGTGCTGATGGGAATGTCTTAGGCTGTGGCTTTAGCTAGCATGAGGAAAAGAATGGAATGTTATGTTGCACCACCTCCCAGTCCTTGCAATCATTTCATTCAAAACTAAGGACTGGAAAGATTTTGGAAGTGTTTGTGTTTCTTACGGAAAGAAAAGAATGGAACATGCTCTTAACCATGTTGGTCTCTCTGAGAGACTTCATGAACTCACTTCATGACAAATTCTTTCATGGTCTGGAGATTTGGCTGTCTTGCCTTAATAGGAAGGTACCAAGTAGCCCAAAATATTTTTGACCACTCCAAAAATACATTCCTGCTATAGAATTCTATCATAATTTTCCATGTAACAGTTTAAAAACAAAGAGTAAAGCAAGACCATGGCATGAGATTTCTGCTAGAGCATTCTTTAAGGTTTTGGTTTTTTTGGGGTGGGGGGTGGTTGTAAAATGCATTAAGTTTCCATTTAATCATACTGGTTTCATCTTCTCCTGTATTCTATGGTAGTTTTATATAAGTAGCCATAATTACAGCAATACTTTTACTTTATTGCTACACTGTTAACTGCAAAAAAATAAAAAACCATCATATGAGGAGTGTTGTTATTATATCAATCAGTGGGTTTTAAAGCTGCAATTCTGCTTGGTTTTACAGCTTTTAATGTATTTATTTTCCCCCTAGGAATCCCATTGCTAGGTTCTGAGCTTGGTTGGGATTTGAAAAGTCTCTTCACTGATTCACTGTCTTCTGCTCCATGGACAGCAGCAACCCAGGTGTAGATTGTTTTCCATGTGCCTTGAGGGGCTTCCCCAATGTCTGATCAGGTTTTCAATAAAGGTGACTTCTCTAAGCTCTTTATTCTAATGAAACTGCAGAACGACTTCTTCAACATTCCTACCACTTTCTCAAATCACATGGATGTCATCAGATATGTCTCACATCTTTAAGAGGTGAATAACTTGGATGGTTAGCAAATGTAACATCACAGTGATAGTGGTTCTATCCTCTGTGTTCAATTTTGCAAAATGTTTGAACTTCCTGCTGGTGAGGAATATTTTAGTTCCATAGCCCTGTGGCCTTGCAGACGTTCGTGCTCCCCTCCTTGTGACCCAAGGATCTGCTTTGGGTCACAGACTGCCATTTCTTTAATATCTGCCTGCAATTATTGCGCTGCCACCATCAATTAAATTCTCCAGATATTTTTCTTCCTGGTCTCCTGCAGCTTTAATCTGAAACTTTCCATTTTCCTGTCCATGGACACCATCACAGCCTGAACAGGGTCCAATTTTCCATTAATGGACACAGCAGGCTTTTAAAATAAATCAGATGAAGGGTGGAGTCTGCAGCTCCAGATGCACCATGTGAAAGAGTCAGCCAGACCCACTCCCAGCACTGCATCAGCTTCTTTCTGTTTATCATTGTTCTTATTGAAATAATAAAAGGTGAAGAAAAAGTGGGGGGTGGAGTGGGGAAGGAAAATCAGGTGCCTAGACAGCAGCAGTCAAGAGAAAAGCACATAACATGGAATAAAAGAGGAAATGGGGTCTAGTTCTTTGTCCATTGGCACAATACATAATTTAAACTGTGATCTGAAGTGTTCCTTAGAAAGTACATCTGAATGCAATGCCTCCTGTGGTCCACTGACTGGTGGAGGTCTGACTTGGCATGATATTTCTCAGGTTTGAGGAAATGAAAGATTATGTACTAGACCAAAAAATAAGAAAAGTAATTTTTTTCTTTTTTTTTTTTTATTCGGGTTGTTGTCTTTTATTTACCTTCATTCTGTTCAGATACACAGGCTGCCCTGGCAGGCAGATGGCAGCTTGCAGAGTCTTGTATTCAGAAAATATGAATGAACCTTTTGGGCTGTCATGGGAGATGAGCACTTTGCAGTTCTGGTGCTGGTTTTGTGTGTTGTCTTCCTGGCCCATGGGAATACCCCAGATGTTGGTACCACAGTCTCTGCTGCTCATGGAGGATGTTGCTCTGGAGGAAGGCATTAAATATTGAGCTTTCAAAAACACGCTGTGTTTTTGGAAGATCTGCACGTAAAAGATGTAAATGCCTTGGGGTTGCTTATTAAGCTGGCGTTGGTCTAGCTTTGACTCGAAAAAATGTTCACAACTAGAAGAGACTGACAGAGTTGCAACTTACTGATGTTTGGAGATGTGTTGGACTTAGTTCACCTCAAAAGTGTAAGTCTGTGCTTTGCTGTTTTGCTGAAATGCTTGTGTTCCATGAGGAGCCCCAGTGCAGTCATGCCTGGCTGCATTGTGGGAGGCCAGAGCTCAGACTAAACCCTCTTCAAATAGCCCACTTCAGACCTTGGAGGCAGAAGGAAGGTTGCTAATGGCTGCACCTCAATAATGCTGCGGATTCAGCAACCTCTTAGTCCTCTCACAGCTGCTGGGAGAAGAGAGGCCCACTTCTTGAGATGAAGGTGAAGATGATGCTGACTCTACTGACAACGATGATGACTGGGTAGTCACTGCTTCAGTTCTCCCTTCTTCTCCTTTTCCTCTAGGGATGTTACCATGGATAATTGTCTGATGATCTCTTTCTTCCCTTCTTGTCAGTGCTGTGGGTTCCTTTGCAAGGGAAGCTGAATGGGTGTGGGAGGGTGCACAGCCAAGTCTTATCCCAGCATGTAACTAAGAGGCAGCCAATGTATCCAGATGGGAACCAGGCCCACCGTGCACTCTTGCCCTGCACTGAGGACAGAACTGCATCTTTCCCAATTAAAAAGGACTGCATGAGGCAGTTTAATTGACAGTGTTAATTGCTTCACAGGCTGTGAAGCTCTAAGCTGTGAGCTCTCACTCACAGGTGCAAGGCAACATGAAGAAGGTGTCTGGGACTCAGGTTTCTGGTTACAGATGTTCTGGCAAGTGGCAAGGGACTGGGGGAACAGTGTGGTCTAGACCATTAATCCAACTCAAATGGTTGCAATTCAATCTTTTTTGACTGAGTGGGATGACAGCAGTTTAGAAATAAAAGCGTCGTACGTGTCTTTTTAAAACTTCACAGCTACTGTTTCTTCAGTAGTTTGTTCTCTTTTTTAACAAAACTCCCACCCCAATATTCAGGCTTCTTTGGTTGTCAACAAAAAATACCACTAGAAACCACAGCCTCCTGTTGTTTCCTGCATATTTATAATTTTGCAAACCATTTCTCTTTCCCTCACGCACCCTGTCAGACTCTTCAGCTCTGCAATTCTTCTGAATCTATTCCTGGCGCGTTCTCTTCCCTCCCCATCCAGAGTGGCTGTTTAGTTAACAGCATGTTCAGTTGTGAAGGGCTGGGGGAGGCCGTCACGAGTGTGCTGCTTCCCCAGCCAGTGACTGCCATGAGCATTCCTTGCGAGAAGGGAGCAAACCAGCATGAAAGTCTTGTGCTTACTGTTTGGTGAGCTTGCTCTTTTCTTAGCACTCTATAAATATGTTGAGATTTGCCATCTTACCTCCTTTTTTATTTTAACTTGGATACATGCGATGATTGGAGAAGTGTGAGATGAGGAGAAAGAGCTGAGGACCTGTGCACTCCCAGGGATTCCTGGTACACAAACAGATGGGAAGAAATCTGGGGACCAGAACAGGGTAGGTTCTTTTAGTCTTCTGGTGTGGGAGTTTAAAAGCTGGTGTCGTGCCTGTAATTTTTGTGCTTTGAAACACTGCCATTGTCCTCTGTAAAAACCCAGCACAGTTCAGCCCTGTGGGCACTATAAATGGTACACCAACAGGGGAAGAACAGGTGGCTTAAGTTAGTCTAGATGTCTCCAAACCCTCCCTTGCTGGAAGGCTTCAGCCTAAAGAAAAGTTTAGCTAAAGCTCCATGTAAGATCTAAGAGAAAATCCCAATATTCCTCTCCTAAGTCAATGAACAGAATCCATTCATGGTAAACCAGGCTTTGTTTTTGAACATGGGTGATCTAGTACTGGTTTGTAAATAAACCCTTCTGCCTCTTCATCCTTTGCTCTCCCAGTTAACTCTCAAGGGTAAAATTCTCCAGCTGTTGGTAAAGGGAAGCAATGGAGAAGAGGGCAACTTGCCCTTTGGGTGAAAGAAGGGATAGAAGGGTACAAAGGCTTGCTCATGGATGCTGCTGCATTGAAAATGAGGGAGATTTAGGTCTTGTGTCAGTGTTTCTGAAAACCTGACTTGCACAGCTTCTTCCCTGGTGATTGTACCCATTGATGTTAACCAAGACAACAATGCTTGGAGGCCCCTGGGAGAGGATTGGTTTTCTTGCCTCTACTTTCTCCTTTTAGTGTATTGCTTAACTACATTCCAGAATTTGTTAAGGATTGCTGTTAAGGAGCACCACACACCAGAGTTCACTTAGGGGAGAGATTTCAGTTTCAAGTTAGATGAATAACATGAATTCAAAAAGGTACACATTGGTCACCAGTGAAAACTGACTGCAAACTGGAAGACTTCTTCAGGTTTGAGGAATTAAGCCCTGGAGCATCTGTCTAAACAGTGTAACAGTGGCAAGGGTCCTAGCTGGCTTAAGATGATGTTTAGCAAGGTTATGCAAAGGAGTGTACGACGGGATAGATGAATGTGTAGGAAGGGCAATTTATGATAGCAGCCAATATTTAGGTCTTGTTAAGGGGAGGATGTGTTTGCTGCTCAAGTCAGCAGCAACTTCTTGGTTCATCCCTGCCTTGCTTTGAAGGTGTGCAGGCCATATTCCAGGATCACAGCTCTGGCTCTTTCCCAGTACCATGCTACAAGCACCACTTCTCCTCTCTGTCTGGTGGTCCTGGGATTTGCTGCTGGATCTGGGCAGGGTGTATGTTTGTTGGCTTTTTTCAGGGACTGAAGAGCTCTCCTCTGAACTCGTCTGGACCATCTGGTTCCAGGTTGAGGTGTGGATCTCTGCCTGTTACTGCTTCTCATGAAGTTGATGCAAAGTTTAGGATTGATGCATCAGTTTAGGATTTTGCAAAGGCTTTTTTGCTTTGCACACAACATTCTGTGAAAAGATGCACCTGATGCTTTTTTCCCTCTCTTTTTTCCTCCCTCTTCAGTACAGAGTTTACAATGGCAGATGAACAAATTAAGTTCAAATCTGCTTCCCACACTCTCCTCCCTTCCCAAAGGTGCAACCTGGGACAGATTTCAGTCTCAGCTACTGATGTTGGCATTGTTACTCTGATTGCTCAGTCTCTCGCCTCGCTCAACTACTTTTACCTTGTTTGTGTATTTTTACATGTTTATTGTGGGGCATGGTGCCAAAATCCTTTAGCATCGTGGGAAGGTGCAATCATCTCTTAGCAAATCTCTCCTCACTGCTTCCACAGAAGTCTCATGCTCTGGATTTTAGGAGGCTGGAGCAATTAGCTGAAGCTGTGTCATTTAGATATGTTACAAACTATCCCAAATAAGCCACTGCAAGTTAATAAGTAGTTTAGGAAAATGACTCCCAAGTATTTTTCTGTCTGTTTCGATGTTCTGAGGTCTGTGTAAATCATGGTAATGTTCGTATTGTCACAAATATGATTTAAAGCTGTGGGTCTCTGGAGCGATGGGTAGAGGTAGGGAGGCAAACTTTTCCCATAATTTTATTAAAATGGAATGAACTACAAGTAAATGGCTGTGCTTGATGAGATCAACTAGACAGGCATTGGATTTAGGGGGCGTCACAGGTGTAATAAACAGAGCATGAATGCAAACACGTGGTGGGCAATTGGGTGTGCAACACATGAATGTCCAAACCACAACTTTCAGCCTCCAAAGAGGAAGCAGCTGCTTGTGAACCACAACTGGCACATGGGCTGGTTTTACTACCACCTGGAATAACCCAAAGTAGCATATTCCAAATTCTCCTGTGAACAAGGGGTCATGAGATATGAACAGAGCCTGCCTGGAGAGCCTGCCTGTGCCTCATCCTCTGGTATACCAACAGCTGGGACTCAGAGACCCTGCTTCTGGCAGGTCCAGGTGCTGCCAAAAAGAAGTGGTGATAATCCCAACAAACCCAGTGGTCAGGGAAGAAGGTTATGATCTTGAATGGAGGGAAAATGTTTGAAGTGAGGGCTCTGCAGGGAGCTGAACACCAGGAGATGGCCAGGGTCCTTTGGCAAGCCCACCACTGGCTTTTTAATAAGCAGCTGTGTGTCCCAGGGGGAGACAAAACCAAACCCCTTTTCACATACAGATGAGAGACAGAATAATTTTACATATCGTCATTGGTGAAAAACAGACTGTGTTTTTCAATTTTTTTAAAACTTTTATTCTTTTTTTTTTTTAGAAAAGGAATAACTCTGCATGGTAGAGTGTACAGTATATAATTTCAAAACAGAAGAAGTTATATGGAATGGATTATTTTCCCAAACTATTTAAAGTTGAACCTAAAATCATTTGTAAATCAACACTCATTGCCATGTAAGACAAAAGAAAACAATCAACATGTTTTCTGTTTGGTACAGATTTTCTCTACCTCTTCAGCCTGAATTTTCCCAGGGCTGGGCAGAAAAGGGGGGCAAATCCTGCCCATTGTCCTAATCATAATTGTACTGACCAAGCTTTGTGCTCTGAGATCTAGCAACATATGGCTTTATATACGTTCCTAAGTGAACAGTGCAACATCATCACCACCTTAAGTGTTTATTCCACATTCAGACTGTAACTGAACATCACTCTGAAACCCTTTTCCGCCCCAAAACAACAGTGATAACAATGAGAAGCAGAAAGTCTCCAGCAATCAGATTTCATCCAGAAATCTGTGTAAACTGTAGATCAGGGTTGAGTAGCAGCACAGAAGGCAAAAGATGTGACAGCTTGATTCAATAGCATCTCTAAAGACTACTGTAAGACTGTCATTCTTTAGTCTGCATGTTGCAATCACAATTTGCTTTTTCCCTGCAATGCTATAAAGCAATATAAGAAATAAATCAGACTCAAAAGCAAAAGGTAGAAGCCTCCATGGAAAGGTAAAGCTTCTGCTTAGCTTTGAGTGGTTGCTATTAGAAACAGATGTCCACAATCAGAAACAAATCTTGAATGTATGTACACAATTTGGGTGGAAAGGGATATGGCCAAGGGTGAAAGCCCTCCTAGCTGACCCACAGACTGTTTTGGATCATAGGTCCACACTACACCCACTGCTTTTTTGGTCTAAATAAACCAGCAAGGCAGCCACAGGCTCCAGGTGCCCTCCAGGCTCTTCTCTCCACTGCTCCTTGGCTGTGTGGGGGACAGGAGAAGGAGAAGAAGGAGGTGGAGGAGGTGGAGGAAGAGGAGGAGGAGTGGCAAATTATTGCCCCCCCTCCCCTCACTTTGCAGCTGGCTGAGTGATGCGTGGGTTGCAGCGACATGGGATGTTATACTGGGAAGGTTTAAGTGCACACTTTTCTCTTTACCCCCTCCTCCCCAGTCCTGTTGGAATGTATCTATATCAGTAATTATGTAAGTATTACTAATAACTGTAAGCTAGCATGGTCACCCTCCCCTTTAGAATAGGGGGAGAGGAATAGCATCAAACAAATTCCCATTTGTCCTGATGTGTAACCTTTCTAGATCCTGTAGAGCAATTGTATGCAGGCTTTTTTCATACTAGAATTTAAAGGAGTCAAAGCTGATAAAGAAACTGGATGTTTCCTGGCTTAACTGAAGGAAATAATAAAACTGATTAAAGTAAGAGTGAAAGAAAGTAAGCATTAGTGTGTTCACATCCTCTGGTATGTCCCACTTCTCTATGTTCTGCTCACAAGCCCTTTTCATACTCTGAGCAAGCATTCCCAAACTTAGAGAGGTAAGGCTTCAGCTGAAATCTCACAGTTGAGACTATTATTTATTTTATAATTACCACAAATGTAATAACTTGACTTTAGCAGATCCATGTGGGGCATGTTCAGGACAAGGCTTGTTAAGTGAACTAGCACAGGAGAAGATTGGACAGGGGTGGAATCCCACATGATAACAGCAACTCAACAATATCCATCAGCATGGCATTAGCTTAGTGTGGATATAGCATCAGGAGCTTGGATAAAGCCTTCAAGCTTTCTGGGTGTCCAGTCAGAATCAGGGAGGCTGCAAGTTTTACCATAAAACTCCAGCACTGCAGTGTCTAAAGGAACTGAATCTCAATGGGCACAGATTTTAGGTTTTGCACAGTCAATCCTAATTAAAATCCCAAAAGTATAATAGCTGATGCCCCTGCTGTTGGAGCCTTAAGACACCCGTTAACTGCTGAGCCCTACACTTTTTTTTTTAATAAAACACTGTTTTAAGATAAAGCACAATAAATGTGCTTATTACGCACTCTAACATAGAGCACAGAAATACAACACTACAGAGTGCAAGTCTAACCATCTCCACAGTGGGAAAAGTGCGAAGGTTAAAAATATGCATGTGGCTTAACACAAGATATTTTTAAAAAACATGACACGGAAATCTTATACTAATGCTTTCATCTTTACCACAAACATGACTGAAAACTTAAGGTCAATTGCTGATCCTTCTCTCGCAGTAGTAGTAGTAGTGTAATCCTTTCAAAGGTACAATGTTGGAAAGATCAGAGAATAAAAAAACCCAAGTGTCCAAAAATGATCCCATTTACCACTTTTCCAGTAGTTACGTTTTTCAAGGAGTAAACGTGTAAGGTCACCTTGATCTTCACCATCAGTAACTGATACACTTGGAAACAGCTAAGCCAACCACCTGGACTGAGATCAGTTCGGTGTCACACACACACACACACACGGATACACACACAAATACCCCACAGGAAAAAGTGCACTTTCAATTGCTGATACAAAAATAGATTGGCACATTCTTTTTGACACAGTGAAGATATCTTCTTTAAAAGCTTTTTCACTTCAAGAAGTTCTCTTGGAATTTGCAGCAGGTCTGTAGAAAAAGCGCTACGAGAATGCACTCAGTGGGCTTCCAGGGTTTGTGTGATGGAGAGAGGGGTGGTCATGGAGGCTGCCCTTCTAATTTTTGCCTACTTTTATAGCTGTAGTCCCTACAGGTGGAGTCAGTTGCCACCCAGTTTCAGCACGTGAACTATTCACCAACAGCTCAGTCTTCACCTGCTTTGAGAAAGTAACGATACATAAATTCATCAAAGCCAAGAGTCGATGCAGTATTTCCTGTAGCCAGAAAAACTGTTTGGGGGTGGGGGGAGAGAGAGTGTGAAGTGTTAGGAGTCTGATTTTGCATTTCCAGTAGTAACTGTGGCTTGGGAGAGCCAAGCGGGAACAGTCGGGAGCCCCTTCCCCGCCGGCAGCCAGCGCTAGGAGTTCTGCACCAGGCGTCTGTAGTGCGGCATCACCTCGTGCTCGGGCAGGTGCAGAGCAAACTCCAGGGCCACCAGCACCGGGAACTCGAAGGCGATCAGCTCTCGCCTGTTCAGCCGGAACTTCTCTTCCAGTTTCTGCAACCACAGCCAAGGGGAAAAAATATAAATGAGCAAAAATGGAATGAGGGTTTGCCTTTCTAGAGCTTTCCCACAAATGGCATTATTCAATACACGCATGCTGCTGTCATTAAACTTCTGTCCTGATGGACTTGCATGGCTCTAGGTTTAGAAAACCAGAGCTGTGTGAACTGGATGTTCCAAATCCTTACTGTGAAGGTGAACTCATACAGCTCAGCCAGCCATGCTATTGCTGACACCTTCGTCACTTCACCCATTCCACTGTGAGCAGATGCATCTTCTAAGGGTCACAGTGATTACCACAGCAGCAACAGGAAATTCCTAGCTTCATGCAAACAGCAAAATCACTTGTGTAATGGAAGACATGCATCTTGTAATTGTCCACAAACTTCCTGCACTGCTTGAAATCACTAGTTTTCCTTTCAGCATTAGACTGTGCTACAACGCCCTGTTGGGGAAATTTTTTTGCCATAATTTGATCTTAATACCTCAGAGGCAGAAGGTGTCGTAAGAACAGTGAGTAATAGAAACTGCTATCCTCAGGAGGGATGAGATGGGTTTTATAGTTGTTTTTGTGCTGTGATGTACTAAACCTCCCATATGCTCTGCTGTTTTCACTGGATTTGGATGCTACAAGTAGGCAGCCAGTTGCTCAGAGATATTTCCCCCTCATCCTCTTCTTAGGATCTCCCTGGCTTGCTACTCCTCTGCCCACTGGGGCTACTGCAAAGCTCAGTGTCTTATGGACCAACATTTCAAGATAGCAAGAGAGGCCAAATCTTCCAATTCTCACTTGGCTGATTTTTTTTTTGTCATTATTCAGAGGGCTTTCTAACAAACTGACTGTCAACCCAGCTCTGTGACGGTGGGAGGAGAGCAAGAGTCCAGTCCTGCCCCGGTCCACAATCCCATGTCTCTTCCATTGAGCGAGCTGGTTGTAGCCACATACCAAGACACCAGCCTAACTTTCTGTGGTATTAAATCAGATTGGTACCTCAGTGCTTGCAGAGGATTATGGCATAACACCCTCATGTTACCTCTTTCATGTGGAGCGGGTAGAAGACAAAACACCTTACTCTAAAAATCCATCTGGAATGAGGTGTTCTGATGGGAACACCTCCTTAGGTTTTCTTGTCCAAAAGCTGAACTTGATAAATAAAAATGTCCATTGGACTCCATCTGAAATTAGTATCTGCATTTCATTCCTAAAGGAGAATCCTTACTGACACTCTTGAAAACACAACTAAAAGCAAAATTAATTTCCTGAGGGTTCACCTGTTGCCTTGTATTGACAAAATGATGGTCAGATACATCTAAAACCTCACAGTATCTGACACCAGGGCTTTCTACCCCATTAAAGAAGCTTCCCACACCTCTGCAGGGACATTGATCACTACTACTTCCACAAAAATGTGCAACAAAAGAAGATATTTAGCTGGCTGTACATCTGGAAGCCTAAAAGAGAGCATGTCCACTGACAAACAGGCTTGCACAGACCACACATTGGCACTTCATGCAGATTGAACACTGGAAACCGATGGATACGTACATCTATAAGATGCTTGACTTCATGTTTTCTGAGGTCACTGCCAATTTTGGCTGCTAAAAGAACACAAGCTCCAGCACAAAGCTTTCTATTCTGCTTGTTCAGCTTCCCCTTGAGAGCGAGCTTCTCAAAGTAGACAAAGGCCATGGCCACTGTGGGCTCTTCAAAACCACATTCTTCTTGAGCAAGCTTGCGCATTTCTCTCTTCAAGCTGAGTAAAGAGACCAGACAAGTATGCTGTGAGATGAGTTTTAAAGCATTTCTCATTCCACCCTAAGAGCCAAGCTTTCAGAGATTCCTGCTTAGTCAAATGGAAGGGAAAACATAATTTATTGGGCAGATATTTTTATGCTGTTTTGGGGGCACATTTCATGGCACATTTTTACATCACCAGTGACCCTCACTGCCCGCAACAGACAGTTGTGTCAAACTATTAAAGCAACCAAAAAAGCTCTGACAGTTTTAGCAACAATATTTTATCAGAGGTCCTACACTGCATACCATTTGTTTTGTAACAATGTTTTGATTACTGGTGCTCTGTATGCAGCTTTTGCCGCTGGTTATGGTTTGCCAAATCCAAGCTGACAGTTCAGTCCATGTACTGCAGCACTGTCTGGTTACAGAGCAGTGTGGCTCAGTGTCCTTCTGGCCACTAGGGTCAAATGAAATTATTATTACTTCAGTGGAGCAATATGCTACACCAGAAACAGATATGGAATATTACAACTTTGCTGTGAAGCCAAATACTCTTTTTGCTTCTGGCCAAGGCACAAAAGCAGCGCTTCTCTTTCCTCAGTCTCTTTTTAAGCCAATTCCCATGAGCTTAGAGACTCTGTTGGGTTATTTTTCTGGCTATTTTAATATAGAGCATGCCCAGCTCTCATCCTCGTCCCGTTAGATGCTCTGTTTGACACCTGACCAGCACATGTCTGCACATTCCTCTATCCTGTTTACTCATCCCAGTAATCCAAGCAGTCATCTGACTAACTCTGCACCTCTGCTGGTCACTGCTCCTGGAAGATCAATCAGTGCTGTGCTTCCCCTCCTGTACAGCAGGAATTGCACTGACATGTGAGACAGCTGCATCACACTGCAGCCTTACTGAGCTTTGCAAAGTACCTTCTTATTTTACTGAGGGTTAGCTTGATGTGAGGGAACTTCTCCTTAAAGGTCTCATTCATGTCCTTCTTGAGATCTGATGGCTTCACATAGTCTATGACCGTGGTCTGTAACACAGGGCAAGAGAGAATGACTCTTTTAGTTTGTAACAAAGAAGGTCACTCAATTTCCAGAAGCAAGGAATACCAAACAAGTGCCAGCCAGTCCCAACACTTTCAGCAGACAGGAAAATATAGTCTGAACTAAGGCAACTATTTGTGACTGACAAAACAAGTGACCTGTTCAGCACAAGCCTTGAACAATACATACCTTATTAGCATCCTCTAAATATTGCTAAGAGTGATTTGAAGATGAATGTGCCTGGATGAAACCTACCTGAGAAGTCTTGTAAGATAAAAAAAATTCATCACAGTAACTGATACGATGACCAGATTTTGGTGCATACCTCTATGTGGTTCTGAGACCCATTGTGAATTTCTCTCAGATTGATTCTTTAAAGAAACCACAGGTACAAACTCTTGCCTGCTGTAGCATACATTGATAATAAAGTAAGTAACCAGCTTGTATGGTAGGTCACTCAGTAGAGTGGAAGGCAGGAATGCTGAGGTAAGTTAGGCAGTAAATGGACAAAAGAGTCAGGACAACATTCAAAGTCTACAGTCTATTTCCTTTGAGCTTCCTATTCCTTTTTATTACAACCTAATGAATCTCCCCAAGTTGCAGAGGGTTCTCCTGGCCCACACAGCCCTTGCGTCTGTGCGTGTCCAGCACTTCTCTTGTTCCCTTAGTCCTTATTCAGGTAGCACTTTACCCAAACCCACTGTCACCATTCACCTGGCCAAAATCTAGCACCTCACCAACAAACCAACCTTTATTTTGGGAATGTGTAAATTCTCTTCCAAGCTTTAGCAGTTCTGCCCATTGGACAGAAGTGGAGAGGAGCCCCAGCTTGGGCACCAGGGGGACAGCCTGGTCCCCAGGCATACAACCCCCTGACAGCTTCAAGCATGTAAGAAAGCAGCAGTGGATAGTGCAGTGCATTCTCCTGCTCATAAAATAATATTTCAAATCTGATTTCTGGTTTTAATTAATTTGTATTTTGGCAACGGGCTGTTAACACCACACAAGAGGTGGAAAGAGGTGTGTGAAACCCTTGTTGCATGTTATGCCTTTATAGAAGGTGGAGCTCTGCTGAAATGTATCCTCATGGGAATTGAAATCAGCCAAAAAGACTGACTGAATATGCTTTCAGGCTTTTTTTCTGTCATAAAAATAATATATGGAAGGGCTTGGGGAATACAAAGTGCAATGGCTCTAGAGAAAGCAGACAATTCCCTTTATCCAATCATGTTGTTCTCTGTTTTCAAAATAAGCATGAAGGAGAGTAAAACACACCTAACTTTTCCTGCACTTTACTTATGAGATATGGTACTGAATTATTAGCAAATTAAAACAGAGCATGTGTTTCCCCTGAATAGTGCCCAGCAGGACTTGATGCATGTGGGAAAAACAGACAGGAAAAACCCAGGTTTTTGCCATGGGGTGTTGTTATGGTCATGCACAGGTTTTAAAACATGGGCCATTCTGCCACATCAACACTCCCCAGCCACACCTGCTTCCCTGCACGTGTAGGGATGAGCCTGACTGCAGGTGCAGGCAGACAGTGCAATGCCCCTGAGGTTAAAAATTCATAAGCTGACTTGATGCTCAAGCAGGCAATGTGCTGCCACACCTGAATAAAAGGAAGAGAAGAAAAGACAGGAAGGAGAAGCCTTGCCCTACCCGGGTGGGAAAGCCTTCAATGGAATGTGTGGGCCTGCCTGGTTTTAACCCTGCAGAGGCTGGAGGGATGTATGCACACACCGTGCAGCTGGGGCTCTTCCTCTTCACTGCAGACAGCTTCTCACATGCTTCATCTCACCTGGCAGGGCTCAGACCTCTAAAGCAGAAGAATGAAGATCTTAACAACTACCCCTTTTCCTTTCTTTCCCTGGAGTGCTGCAGCTGGCCTGCCTACTCCTTGGTATTGCTGCCAAAGGATCATCAGCAAGCTGGGTGCTGCTAATGCACAGATATGCTGGGAGTTTTATGTGTTAAGGGGCTTCCTCTCAGTACTGCTACAAGAGGACACTGAAACAAGCTACATCTAACTTAGACCACTGCTGTCTGCTACTCAGGGTATAGAAAAGTAAGTCCTGCTGCTCTAGCTTACAGAGCCAAAAGACACTAACCAGATACCTCCTATTAAATGTAAAGATGATTTTAGTTTCTACCAGTATTTTTTGGTTGTCTTGGGCAATCCTATAAATACTGAGCTCGGTGTTACCTTACAAAGCTACCTGACACCTTATTTCATGCTTCACTACAAACCTAACTGCCCATTGTTTGTTCTTCATTAGCACAGAGCACATAATTTTATCTTAATTAACTTGCCTTTAGCTCTCTCCAGGTTATCTTCTTCTTTTGCTTACGTGCACACCAGAAACCACTTCCCAACAGAAAGGGCACAGCAGTGGAGGAAGAGCCTCTCCATCCTCCAGGCTCTGCTGAAGGGCTGCACAGTTGTGCCACACAGCAAGTTTCAGCTGCTTTTCCCTCTAACAAGTCAGGGTGGCTCTGGGGGCCACCGTGCAGAGGGGGATTGAGCCCTGGGCTCTGCCACACAGCAGCAGCAGCAGCAGTAGCCCCCTGGGATGCACCTTTCCCCATGGCTGCTCTGCAGGCACTGACTTGTTTTACCTGGGACTCCTCCAGCCTGTGGGAGGTTTGCCAGAATTCAGCTAAATTCTCTTTAGAAGGAGAAAAGCTCTTTTTAAAAATTTCATTTAAAGCAAAGCGCTCAGAGGCTTGAGACTAAGCAGACAGCTTAAAACTAAGAACAGTACAGAGGTACAGTTATTTTTAAACACAGAGATTTGTCAATTTTGTCCTGTTGATAAGGATCTCCCCCTCTCCAGCTCTGAATTCTGCCGCTTCCTGCGAGACAACAGTCTCTACGATACAAATCACAATAATGAAATCCAGATGAAAGCTGGTGTGTGCTGGTTTTGATTCATGTAACAGGATAACAGCAGCATGTTTGAACACACTGGCTCTAAGGCAGCTGTCTCATCTTGTCAGTGCCATGCTGGAGAGCTCAGCTAACTGCCCTTATTCTCAAGAAAAGGATTTGTGCAAGGTTTTTTTTTTTGTCCCTTCTTTTTTTTTCCCCTTCATAGCTGCTGCAGAAGCTGGACTTTGAGCAACAGGATGCTGCTCGTCCAGCTGGTACCTATGGAAATGCATCCTGTGCATGCAGGACCCTGCCCAGCAGAGAGGCAGGCAGAAAATACCCCAAAAAATATCTGTTGAGAGGTAGTTTAAAAGCAATGTTGGATTAACATCTGTTGAGTGATCAAATCAGTTACACTTTCAAATGGTTTCTGACCAGGCACCTGAGCACCCCTGTTGCTGGGGCACAGCGCTCACGAGGTTACGCAGAAATCTTGGTCCCCAGCCCTGATCCTGCCCAGGGCACCTAATGCACCCTGCAAACAGCTTGCCACTGAGCAGCAACCCCCACTGCTGCCCCTGCCCACGAGTAAGGGAGTGAAGCTAAGCTCTGGGGTGGTCCAGCAAGCCACAAGAAGCAGCTGGGATCTGACAGGGGAGGGCTTGGACACAACACCATCCTCCTCTGCCTGTTCCCTGCTCAGCATTTACGCTTCTCTTCTGTTTCAGGCCACGCCACTGCCCTTGAGCTTCCTGTGTGTCCCACATGAAGCTGCCATGTGAAGAAAAACACATGACTGTCTGTCCAGGACAATTCTGGTATTGCCTGTGTCAGGGCTCTGATCAATATTGATGCTCCAAAACTTTATGAAAGGTTTACAAATATTTCCCTAAAAGGAGCACAGCTTTTCTCCATCCAAACGTGCTTTCTTATACATAATATTATTCCCTACCAGGCAGGCACTCTGTACTCCCAGAGCTGTCAGACACATGAACAAGGCACTGGGAACTACCAAACTGTCTCTCTCATAGTCTAATCTCCAATGTTTTTGACTTCTGTCATCCAGAACCGTCTGTCTTGTTTCTCACAGCTTATTTGCAGGGAACACATTTCAGTTCAGCATTCAGCAATACTCCTTTGTGGGCTCTGTTACATTCTCTGTGTACAAATCTGTGTATGTATATTTTACTTTGGTGATGGAAGCTGCACAAAACAAATGAAAACCTTGATATATGGTAGCTGACAGATGCCTGGACAGAGTGATAAATGCTTCAGCCCAAGTCTCTACTCTGCACACTTTTTGCTTGGCTGGCAGTTTTGAACTTGGAGCTCAGCTCGTGTGTTATTCACAAGTGTTTTCAGGCAGCTGCTTTCTCATAGGAAAGCTGTATATATAGTTTCATAATTATGGGAGGAGAGAGAATGCCTGAAATGGTTGGTAAGACTGGCAGGATGAAATATTGTAGAAAATAAATCCTACTTTGGCATGCAACCAGTAAAATATGATCTAGCCTTGGATGCCTCTATCTCTTAGCTTAAGAAGGATAAAATCAGAATAAAATAGGTGAATAAAATGAAAGATGAATGATAGGCTCTCTTAGCTGCTGTTTCTGTGTATCCCTGATTAATCTGCTTCACAGAAAGCAGATGGGAGACTGACACCTGAAACAGACTTTTGGTAGGTCACTGATAAGGTCTCAGCCACGCAAGAAGTGAAAAGAAGTCAGTAACTCTGCACTCTCTGACTACTTTAATGCATCCCATAGGTGACCAGCTACGTACCTATCAACTGCAGTAACCTAATTCATACAATTATGGCTTATGATGCATATATATGAGAAATCCTGACAGACAAGAGACTTTAAACTGTGATGGAAAATGGGAGTGATTCCGAATTATAATTAAAATTCCAAAAAAGGAAGCTAGACTAGAATAAGATGTTTCTGTTGTTACAAAGTTATTAACATTCAAGGACCTGAAACTGAAAGATTTTGAATTTCACAAGGCAAATAGTCTCAAAACTGCTTCTTTGGAATTAAGTACATGGAAGGACACCAGTTTATTTCATATTGTTAACACTCAGGAATTATTCTCAAAATAGTTATTTATTGGAGTCTCAGCCCAATATAGCATCAAATGCATAGAGCACAAGATTTATACATGATTATCTACCACTGCTATCCTCTGCTCCCTGAGACTTTTGGGTACAAGGTCAGTAGCTGATAAAGAAGCAGTCTGGAGATACTTAATATACAGCTACAGAAGAGGCTCGAAGAATAGGGTGACAGCACTGAAGGACACTCACTGGCTGAAAGTGGAGTCTGCCTGACCTTGGTGCTCCTTGTGAAAGACAGAACGAGAGAATGACAGACCAAATGCATTATATCATCATGCAGGGCTTTTGTTAGACCAAAGGGCCAGGGCAGCAAGCAGTTCTAATTTTAAAATCACACTGGAGGGCTGCTATTAAATAACGCAGCCCGGCTGTGCTCGCCACTAGCGCGGTACCTGGCAAGTGAGGCTGGCAGACAGGCACTGCAACAGCTCTGCAGAGATTTGTGACCTGCTTCTTTTATAAGGGGTGTAGAGATGTCAATTAATTTTTATATAATTAAACCAACACACTGACATTGTAGCTCAGTACCCAAACCTAATTCCATGTGTATCCTTTGAGCACAGATGGATGGATATTTCAGGGATGAGAATACAGAATGGGTCACTCAAAGTCAACATGCTGCTGATCTGGGCTTTTCTTCTTCTGCTACAAATTTTGGCAGCACACAGTGACCAGCTAACATGCTCCTGTGCTTCTGTGTTACCAACAAAAGCAGTACTGCAGGATCAGCCTCCAGCCTCTTGAGAATGAGTTTTCTAGTCCAGCACAGAAGGAGTTTCTGCTGGAAAGAATGCAGAGAGACCAGGGGGGCACTGACGAGTCTGTACGTATGCTAGTCAACATGAGATTCGAGGAAAGAAATTAATGCTTAGTCTGGTAGATAAAGTTCCTGTTCTAGAGAGATTTAAGAATCTGCACAAATTCCTGTTTTAGCAGTATCAGCCAGGAAGACATCTGTTAACCATGACATGATGTTTCCCTTCCCCCCACCCCCCAGCATGAATTTTTTCTACCTCTTACTGTTTATACTGCAGCAGAGAGTGCAGACTCTCCGACAAATACAACACAAAATGAAATAATTTCTCCAGAGCAGACTAGACTTTAAATACAACTAATACAATTAATAGAAGCCATAGAGTTGGTATTGGGAAAGTATTGAAGAATACTTTTCAGAGTTATCCTGACAGGCAATTTGTGGGTATTACTTCTAGAAATGCAACAGGGAAGTGTATGCTCTCTTAAGCCTGAGGCTTCACTACAGAAAAAACCAAACTAAACCAAACCAAAAAAGAACAAACAAACAAAAACAGGCAAACCCCCCCCCCCCCCAAAACAACAACAAAAACCCACAGAAAACCAAAAAAAACCCCAAACAAGACTAAACCAAAAGCACTTCTGCTTCCCTCAGCTTCTCCTTGAAAACAGCTGAGGACTTGCAGCTAACACTTCTCTCCAAGAGTCAGGGCTAATTCAGCTCAGTAAAATTAAAAGACTATAAAGTCAATGTCAGTGATGATAAACTCAGGCTCCACAAGAACTGAGCACATCGAGTGCTAGCTGCACATATTTCTGAGTAAAGTCTAAACCAGACCACACATTTGGTCTGTCCTATGCCTCAGGATAAAGCCTGCAGTGTTTACTGATGCAGCATTCACACAGACCTCAACAGAGCCTTCCCAGCAAGCATAGAAATCCTGGCCTAAGAAGCACAAGCCAGGCTCATGGGAGTAACAGCAGTGCATGCAGCTCTATCCCGCCGGCAGTGACGCAGCCCAGCATCCCCTCCTCTTCCACACCTTCTCCCCATTAATTGCTCTGACATCCATAAGGAGGGGTGAGGGGAACATCGACAAGCTTGCAGCTGTCAAGCATTAATGCTAAATCCTGGCCAAGTAGCGAAACTTTAATTACAAGCTGCAGCTCTCCACGCACAACAGAATGCTGGGCGCTGACATCAGAGCCGCTCTCAGCTGCTCCAACGCTTGCAAGAGGCAGCAACTCCAGCCCCATTCCACCCAGCACCGAGGCAGCAACTCCATCCCCATTCCTCCCAGCACCGAGGCAGCAACTCCATCCCCATTCCTCCCAGCACTCAGGCAGCAACTCCATCCCCATTCCTCCCAGCACCGAGGCAGCAACTCCAGCCCCATTCCTCCCAGCACTCAGGCAGCAACTCCATCCCCATTCCTCCCAGCACCGAGGCAGCAACTCCAGCCCCATTCCTCCCAGCACCGAGGCAGCAATTCCAGCCCCATTCCACCCAGCACTCAGGCAGCAACCCCAGCCCCATTCCGCCCTGCACCACAGCAATTCCAGCCCCATTCTGCCCAGCACTGAGAGGCAGCAATCCCAGCCTCTTTCCGCCCAGCTCTGGCGGCTGCTCTGGCCTCTGTGCTTCTCTGGCAGAGGTCTGGCACTGCTGCAGTGGCTGTGATGGTCAGGAAAAGAGCACAGGTCTCTTGCTGGCCCCAGACTGCAATTTGCTTTAATTGCAGTGTGAGCCGATTTTTATATTTGGGGGGAAGAAAATGACTCGAAGTTATTAGGCTACTATGCTCCTGCTCAGACTGATGTGAACTGCAGGGAGAGGGGGAGGGAATGTCAGGAGAGTCAGGAAAGTCTAAAACAGATGTGAGTGAAGTCTCCGACATAGCCAAAATGACCTTTTATATTCAGCTCTATGCACGAGCCCTTACCCAAACTGAAAAATCTTACTTAACCTGCAAACTCCCAGGACACTCCAGCACTACTTTTTCTCTCTTCTCTTGGCTGAAGGAAGCACCAGCAGCTTGTAAAATCTTTCAGCTGAGCACTGAAGAACAACCATCCACCCCTTAGTTTCTTGCAAAGCCATGCAGCTCCTGCATAGGATCACAGCTATGCTGCTTGGCTGTGGGCAGGCAAAACCCCATCGAGAGAGCCCTTGGCACCTGCCTGTGATCTACCTCAACAAAAGAAACAGAGCACTTAATGTCCTTTAACCCTTTCTTAGATTAGTGCCTGCCTTCAGAGAGGGAAGTGGAAGTCCCACAGACCCTCAGATAGTGCTGAAGAAGTGATGTCTGGAAGGGTACATTCAGGAAAAAACCCCTCAACGGTCAAATAAGACATTATTTCAGACACAGCAGTAATCAACCCCAGAGAAAATTAAAAAGCAGGGAGACTCCTGTCAATGCAAATATATTCTAGATAAACAGTGACATTGATTTTAACAACTGTCCTTGAAGTAATTTTTCACCTTTAGGGCATCTAGTCATACCCCTTGTCGAATCCCCAGGCAGCTTCTTTTTACAACAGAAGTACAAACATAAGACTTTGAAATGCTGTGGTCAACCAACATACAGAGAAGAACGGCACTGAATACCCACTCCTGGATGGAGAACTCCCTTGCAGGATGCCATCCTGGCTGCCTCATTTTTACTCATTTAACCATGTCCATGAGAACATCAATTTAAAAGGGGCTCAAAGATCTCAGGTGATTCTAGAGGACTTGTACTGCCTGGCAGACACTCACAGCCTGAGGAAAGTCAGAAACACAGGCATGACTGCTAGAGCTATGTTCCCTTTGGATGTTGGCTAACAATGGCTGTCCCCTTGAGGGAAGACAGTTCCCTGTCCATGACAGTAACCATATCAAAACCTGACAAATATTTTCCCACACAGATGTAGCTGCTATAAAAGGTTGTCACTTTGTGGGTTGGCAGCCAAAAAATAACTTGCCAGCCCTTAAAGGAAAACTAGTAGCAAGTAAGCAGAGGATACTCTGGATATGCCATTTGAAAATCTAGAATAAACACAGCCTTAGAACTCAATTAAGCCTCTGTGTGCAACCAGATAAACATCCACATGAAGCACTTAGAGCTTATTTTGAAGAAGGAGCACCCACAAGCCAAATTACCCCTGGGGTAGAGGGCAGATGAGAACATACAAAAGCTGTATCTTCACATACACTAGCAGTTTCTTAAATAATGTCTTCTGTTCCAAATTAAACAAGAACATGGACAGCACTTTAGACCTCATTCAAATCCTATCATATCTGTATATAGATAAGAGAAGTAGGTCACCACTTTGGGGGAAAAAATAATATTTTCCCTACTGCCTACTGTTACCCTGGATGTACAATCCAGACTGATACATGCTTACATGTGTATGACTGCACTGCATCTTGCAACAGTCCTGCTAAAATAATCTACAGACTTGGAGCAATCAAAACAAAGGCTACAGAAGTATCTCACCACAGAAAACATTTAGTCACAGCACAGAGCACAGAACAATTATGTCTCTGTATTGTTAAGGGTTTGGATATAGTGGGAAATATAGAGACTCTGCTCGTAATTGCTGCAATTAAAGGAAGGACTATCCCATGGTGAAATAAATATCTGGGAAACCAAGCTGTTCAGAGCAGTGAATGATTAGTATCAAAACACAGAGTAGCTTCATGACTTCAGAAAAACCCCAGTGGGCATCCTCCTATTTTGTAATAGGTGCCAGTTTGAGGAAGTATAAATTTTCCTCTGAACGCCAGAGAATGAGTGCATTGTTTGAACAAGCCTTTCATCTAAAGCATTTATGAAATACAGAGGTAATAAAAGTGTTTGCTTTTGTAATACCTCCAAGAGTTTGTTTTAACATGCCTTGAGAAGTAACTGTCATTTAGAACAAAGCATTCTGAACAGCTCTTATTAGTAGATTAAAAATAATAACAGTCTTCTTAAAATACAGCCAAATGAAACCTCAACCTTCAGAATTTTGTTATGGGAATTCCTCTGTCCTACACAGAATCACTTACCATATATGAAGGAAATATTAAAACCCGCTTATGTTTGCCACATGGCCACTGGGGATCATCTAAAAGATTTGGGTCGTATTCAACAAAGTCTCCCAGGTCGCTACCTATAAAACAACAGTTTTGATAAAGAATTTTGAAAGGAATTCATCACATCAAGACATCTCTGGACTTAACAGAAGTGGCAAATGAGTTTACAGATAATGCACAATATTATCTCCATGCAAGATTTTTTAAAGAGATAAAAAATTGTTCTGAGTCTTGACAGCTCTAAATATTTCTATATTAATGTGATTTGCCAAGACATAGAGGACCTAGAGCTAATGAATTACCTGCTAAATGCGAATTTAGGGCTTAGAGAACTGCAGAATTATACAAAGTTCCACAATGACTTTTATTCCTGGCAACAAGTTTTCATCTGTTCAAGCAGATGTTTTGATTTGTTTCATTTATCATGCCAAAATATTTTAAGCATATAGTGCTTTGGCTTATGTTTTGTGTCCGGTTTTGTAAACACAGCCCTTTCCAGCCTAACAAAGGTCACAAGTGGAATTTACACCTTCAGCTTGTGACTACTGTGTTGCCACTGTAAATTTTCCATAGCAAAGGAAGGTAAGGACAAGCCTGATGCAGGAGGAGCAAGCAACGCTGATGACAGGAGGAGGCACGCTGGGTGCCATCGGGGCTGTCAATACCACCAATGTGCTTGTTTATTTAACTTCCATCCTCCACACACAAGCTTTCTAAGCAAATATGGAATAAGCTGTGCTTCACCCACAACAGAAGACTGTATTTATTTAATTTAAGCTAATGGGGGGACTAAAACACATGTCAGTCCTTTGCAATAACTGCCTGCCATCAGGGTATTAAAAAGAGCTACTTGAGAAGTTACCTGCATCAATGCTCCCCTGGGTGCTGTTAGCTCTTCCCAAAGAAAGGCTACGATGGCTTGCATTGCGAAATTGGGAGAAAGATGAGGTGGAGTCTATTGTGTTCCTCCGAGTTCCCAGAGCATTGGTGGGAAATAGGAACTGTGTATAAGAAACCGTCTAAAAAATAAAGTCAGAATGGACAGACAGTTACTTTCAGCCCAGCTTGGATACAGTGGGATGCTTTTGGTGCATTCCAACTGGAAGCAAGAGAAGCCAAATTAATGGAGGATTTTCTGGATTTAGTAGTTTGGCACAGATGAATATAAACCAGTCACCTACATTTGCTTCAGTGCAGTCAGTTTATTCATGCAAAAAACGCTTTTAAGAAGGCATTAGCTCTTCAGCCAAACACACACACACACACACACACACACACACACACACACTCTAATACACTGGATTTACAAAATCCTACTCGAGGGTCAGATTTAAAAATATATCAGTTTGGTCAGGTTTCTTTCCAGTGGGCCTTCTCTGTAGCACATTTCAGCAGCTTCTTTACTGAACTAGCATCATCTATATGGGTCCCTCAGCATACAGCTGCCAGAGGCAAATCACTTAAACACTGCTAAACTGAAGCACTTTGTCTGCTAGTTTTCTTTCCCAGGACTTTGTCTGGCAGAGTCTTATTGATGTAATAAGTGAGCTCCAGCTCACAGCAATCGTTGTGGGAGATCATTTACTAGCCCCCCAACATGGACTAAGTGTGAATGAGTAACTTGTGACAAAATTATTTTTAGAGTGCACTGATTCTCTGCTTGTACCCCTGGCCAAGAAAAAGCTATGCCTTGCTTCTTGTTGGCTCATTTTCCAACAATAACATTGCATTGAAGAAAAAAAATGAGTTTGAGACTCTAGACTGGTTTACGAGGAGGTCAGAACAGGTATCAAATAAAACATGTGGCATGTGAGCTTTCATTATTTATAAGCAGACAGATTGTCCTCAGGAATTTACAGCCTGTGGTCTGGCCTGACACCTGGTTAGGTGAGCACAACATGTGTAGCAGCATTGACCCAGGGCCTTTAAATCCATAGATGACAGCAGACTGAGTAAAACTGAACTGTAGAAAGTAAATCAGGATTTCAGGAAGAAATGTTTTCTTCTACAATTAAAATTGTCTCTCCTCTATATATTTCTTTAAAATCAATCAGTTCCCTAAAGATTCATATTTGCTTATTCTATTCAAGTGAATGAGCTTCTGGATTTTGAAAGACTCATCAGCTTTGTGCCACTGTCTTCCTGCTGTCTGGAAAAATATTGAGCAAAATGTTATTAAATACAATTGAAAGCAAATAGAATTACACCTACAGCTCTCATCAGAAATTATTTTCACACTCCTGACAATATACACTGCAGTGATACCTCCTGCTAGAGCAAGGGGAAGGCTGAGTAATTCATATCTGAGTAATGCTTTACACACTCAGATATTGCCAGAGGCAAATTTCTTCAAGGATACTGAGTTGTCTGCATTGACAGCTTGGGCAGTCCTTGTGAATTTCTGCTAAGCTTATTTACAGTTGCACATACTGTGCTTTAACTACTGTGTTATGCTGCATGTTGTATTTGTGCTTGTTATTAGTTAAGCCATTTTTTCCCCTTATAACATCAAATCTAAGGGAGTAGGAACTGAAGCATCCCCACCTTCCCATCTGCTCCGAGCTCCACACCTTCAAGACCAATTATTTCTTTCAGACACACTCCAGCAGAATGGCACTGGCGTCCACCATCCAGCTTCATGTCCCTGGGAAGCAGAAAGAAGAGCAGAAACAGCTCTTAGTACACACACCTTGTTCACCTCCCACCACCAAACTCTGAAACAAGGTGCAGCATTAATCCAGACATGCCAACGCAAAGCACAGACCAGACAACTTTTCCTACGGGAAGCATTTTTGTTGTCTAAAACACCTTACAGAGAAAAGCCCCCACTTTGTTCATGGTTGCAGCTCAAAGCCCAGCCTATGGCACAGAGCAAGGTTCCCCATTGCTGGGTACCTCTGACAGAACCTGGCACTGGGAAGGAACTGGAAGTCATACACACTTCAGGTGAGATACAACAATCCAGCCTGTACACTTGACTGCCATGCATCCAGCAGGCAGATGTTCCCACAGCACTGTACCCACATTCCCCTACATGAAACAGAGGTAATTTCCTGTGGAATATTCCAGGAAGGATTCCTGCTCCTTTGATAACACAAGAGAGTGGCCAAAGCCCAGTGACCCTTCTGCTGGAGGCTGACAGGAGAAAGCCAGTTTTCCATGACCCTAGCATGGAAACTCGGGGATCTACTTTAGAAGGACTGATCCACCTGGCATCTTCCATTTGGAGATAAATGAGATGCCTGAGATGACCAGGCTGTATCCCATGCTTTAGCATCATGACCAAAATGTGAGCAGTGGTAGAAAAGACTAGAAGCAAATCTGTCCTTCACAAATGAGAGCTGTATGAAACTCCACAATGTATATATTGCAATATTTTCCTGGCTGGTTGCTGCTGAAGTCCAAGTGTGTGCTCAAAACTCCATGTGGGAGAGATGCTGATATGGAGGCCAGGAAAAGCCCTGCAGGCTGTTCACTCAGTCACAGGCTGGGCTATCTCCTGCTGTGACATACAATACACCCTGTTTTCAACCTATCAAACATTTTATTTCTGTGAAACATGGCCATCCTGAGCCCCCAGTAAGTCATGTACCTCACTGCTGGAAAAATCCAACACATCTGTCTTCTGGAAAACATAGTTCAGTTTTAAAGGAAAAGGCTGTATCAAGTTTCTAATCCCAACAAAGTCCTCTTAGTTTCTTGATTGGAGTTCACGTAGCACAGTGTCATATTATCATTCTTGTTTCCTGATACCATGTTACTGAGGGGTTGGACTAATAATGATGTAAAAATAGCTCCCTGTCACAAGTATGGTATCAGCCTCTCTGCTCCTGCGCAGAAAGCGCTTAAGGGAACTATTTCTCACAGAGATAAATGCCAAATTGTAACTATTTCAGCAGTTATCTATGAAACAAACACACAACCTGAGGAAGCCTCTGAACCCCAAAATGAAAACAAATATCTGAACTATCTGAAATCAGAATAGTGTAGTTTCTTTCCATTCAAGACCCTACAGATGCAGAGCAAGAAATAATGCTGTTACTACTCTGAAAACAGAGTCTTGTCATGGAGAAATTTTTCCATGTAATTAACAGACATGGATAGATAACTCTGGTATTCATCAAATGGAAGTCCATCACCCTTTGAAGAGTCAGCACAGCAGCTTTAAACAATACAAAGCAGCTCTAAGGACTGGAAAGAAATCTGTGCTTTTGAAGTAGGGAGCAGGGTCAGCTGGCAAGTGCGAGCACACACAGGAATGATTCCTGGACATTAGCTGAAGATTGATGGACACTATTGCCTCCATTGCCCATCTTTCTGATGTTTCTAAAGAGGATTCTCCTTTCAGGACCCTGTGAATAACACTGCAGTAATTCTCCCTGTTTTGCAAAAGCTACTTGGGGTGTTCCCCTTCTCCACATATGCTCTATATTTCTAGAAAGTATATGACTGCTTGTGTTGTAAAATGGAGCAATAAAGTGTTACTGTTTGGAGAGAAATCTGTCCATAAAACAGGGAATTAAACTCCCTCTCTTGAGGAAAATCAGTACTAAACAATGTGCAGTTTCTTATGAGCATATAACTGGAAAGGCTCATCCTGGCTTATACACATCCTTCTCTCTCTTGTAAAAAACCTTGGTTAACACCTCATAAGGAATTCCTAAGCAACTTTACTGTATCCTTTTTGAGTTCCCTATCAGTATGATCAACAGCAAGCTAAGAAAATTTTTTGCATGACAAGCCTTTATCTTTTTTCCTCACTCCTATTAAAGACAAAGAGCTCAAGAAAGTCTTGGCAAAGCTCTTGCTGGGAGAGCAAGCCCAAAGGCTGCCTGCCCACTGCTGGGGGGACCCCAGCACAGTTGCTTCCTCCACACAGCCCCAACATCCCAAGAACAACTAGGGAAGATCTGGGGGATGCTTTCCCTTAGAGCTCTCCAAATGGGTGAGTCGTGCCTGCGAAAGGGTCAGGACAGTTGTTTGGGTACAGCCACTGCACTGGTGTGGCCATCCACTGCCACCAGGTTTTGTAGGACATGTCCTTACATGGCATCAGGGTCAAAGGGTCTCATGAAGCAGGAGCATATGGAGGACAGGTACTTCATAGAAAAAACAAATCAGGCTTTCACTGGGTTTAAGTTATTTCAATTACCGATGGGACTGAGGAATTGCACAAACCACTGTCCAGTAATAAATGGTGCTTAGAAAATGCAGAAAAGGAACAACAGTCCTTGCCAAAGAGGCATTTCAGTAAGGAAAACTTCCTTCCTCCTCTTCCTCACTTTTGATTTTCCTGCTTTATTTCCAAAAGTACTTTTTAGGAAACTTCAAGGAATTCAAGCAGACACCCAAATCCAAAAATAAACCATGGGAACTTAATTTTACTACCTTCACTTTATTTGAGCAGAGAAAGCTTGAGAAAATGAGAAGATCAGGGATAAGATTTCCTTAGAAGGCAAAAAACTAGATGTCAGTTTCTGACAAAGTTTGGGGAGTTACCCTGATTTACATCAATGTCAAGCTCTAGATATTTCATGAATACTGTTTATTAAGACTGAGCAGTGTTAGAAACTACCCTCAAAAATAAACATATTGTCTCAGTTATCCATGAGTGCAGAATGTTGAGGAATACAAGAGGTACAAGTAGCTGGGCTCACAAGCTGCAGTCTGAGATGCAGATTGAAATGCAGAGCTCCAGGTAGGAGCCTTAGAAGAGAGGCCATGGACTGCCAGCCTTTGGGATAACACTGGGCAGGATGGTGGGTGACACCAGCCAGGTGAATGGACACTGGGAAACACAGGAGAGCTGGGAATTGCAGCCTGGGTAACAAAGGAGAGGACAACCAGTGAGCCAGCAAGGTGAATGGACACAGAGAGGTGGGCAGGAGCCAAAGACTCAGGAGGAAGAGGAGACTTCTGGAGACTGTGAGGGTTTAAATGCCCAGGGGTTCCTTGGCTGGGGATCTGCCTCAGAGGCACCAGCTCTGGCTGTTCCTGTGCTACTGCCCCATGAATAAATGGCTTTATGGGATGAGATATCTGGGACTTTGCCATGGGAAACCTGGTCTGAATGGGGTATGTGAGGAGTCAAGTGGGGACCCACCGGGTCACTGGAGCCACCCACCAAGAAGCAGTTTCAATCCCAGCAGTGCAAGTCTCTGGCATTGGAATGTGACCAGCAGTCTCTTGAGTAGTCAGACTGGATAGTTTCCTTAGCAAGAAAAAAAGTCAAAGTTTCTCCATCTAACAGAGTTCACAGATTTTCTAGGAACGATACCAGGTGACATGGGATCCCAGATTTGTTGTCAGATGGTCAAAAGTTTTACTGAGCAGAAGATCAAAAAAGCAATCTCATGTCTTCTAATAGCCAGGCCAGGATTAACCGAGTATAAATTGGATGCTGTTACCTTCAGAAGTATAACACTTCTTTAATGAACCAAATGTTATGCTTTGACATGATCTACAAAGTCCCATGCAACAGTCCTGCTGGGCACTTGCTCTTTAAATGACAGTAACAGTTGAGCACTCTAACCTGTGAATAATTTAGGAGTCCATGAAATATTAAACAGACTTCCAGATACATGAAAAAGCCTTCTGCTTATTGCAAAAAGGAATCTGATAATTGTTGTTTAGAGATGTCAGCCCTCTGTGCCTGTATTTTATGCTTAGCTATCCCCCCCACACTGCTAAGATTTATTCTGAAAGTAAAAGAGGTTCATGAGACATCAAGAAAAGATGCCATTCTCATCTGTCAGTGTAAATGATTTTTACTTATCATCTCTGTTTATAGAGACAAGGACAATGAGAGCTCTGGAAAAGATGCACTGCCAGTCAGACTAGCAGCAGATCTCCCACTGCCTGAGACTGCCTGCTATAATTGATCAAGAGCTTTCAGATCCTAATGCCATTAGTGTTGCCAGAACAACTCCAGCTGCAATTTACAGGGAGAAGGAGCAAAAAAACTCCTGGAAAGATGGCTCTAATGGGTCAGCCTCCTTTTTCTCTCTCCAAAGATATTTAGCTGTCAGCATGCCAGCTCCTTCCCTGATGTTTTGCCCAACACAGAGTAGAAGTTCAAAATTTAAACTTACTAGCTTTTGGAGATTCATTTGTCAATTTCAATCGAAGGGAACAGGACAACTCATTTAAGAATGAGCAATAGTGGCTCTATAAAATTCATACATGAGATGATGAGTTTTGAAATGTCCTATTGTGAGGAAAAAAAAATTCAGATTTATGTGCCTTTCTGTAAAGCTAATATTCACTTGGTTTCATTTTTTGTTCAATTTGTGAGAAGCAGGGAAAATGGGCAATGGTAAAGAAATGCAGGGATATTTCAGCTTCCCTGTCACAGACTAAAAACAGATAGTTGTTCTTCCCCAGGCCTACAGAATGATACATGCTCATTTCTGATACATGCTCAGGAAAAGCACTCAAGATTGTTGACTTAATCAAAACTGCCCTGCATTCAAAATCTGTTGGGGAAGAAGAGGAAGGAACTCTGAAGGATGTAACAGAGTATCCTGCTTTGCTGTCTGCTTATTGCAACTATCCATATGGCAATTTAGATGCTCTCATTTCTCCTGTAAATATTGCCCTGTTTTCCACACCCACTAACATGCCAAGTTACTGATGGCAGCAAGACAACCACACGAGCCCTTCTTTTCACCTCATTTTGCATATGGCTTTCTTACCCAGTTTAAATACTAAATATGAACAAAGATTGCAGAGTTTAGATGAAGAAGGCTGTTTGGAATGCCAGGTCTGTGGACTAATTGATCATTTTGGTTAGATATTATTTGGGTGATGATATTGAAAACCTCTTGCTCATGGCATCATTGAACATATTGTCCTGGCCAGCATTTAGTTAAATCTGAAGTTAAATTCAGCAGTGACTTATCTTTAGAAACTGGATGAAGCTGGTTAGTAGCATTTCTGAGAAGGACACAAATTCTTTTTATCTAGCGACTTGCTGCTTTACTTAAGAAGAATGGTCTGTTTCCTGGGCATCAATCCATTTGATTACTCATGCTGCATTATTTCCTTTAGCTGGAGGCAAGTTTTGTCAGAGGAGTACCAGTATTTTTGTCAATACAGCAATATTCAGCAGCTACGCCTGCTGCAGGTAAATTTCTATCCACTTAATGAATTCAATGCCAGGAAGAAGAAAAGATGAGGTGAACTGGCCATCTTTATAAGATGTGCACTATCTGATGCTTTGAGTTTTCTGTCCTGTAGCTCATCACCTCCAGCCCTGCTGTCAGTCAGTCACTGCAAGCCCAGGTCTGTGTGCTCATGTAAGACTAAGCAGGCTGCAGTGCTGCATTTGTGTCCTACTGCCAGCTCTCCTCCTCCCCCAGGTCCTCCAGATTCATCTTCTGGACAGGACTTCACAGGAACTTGGAAGCTCTTAAAAGAATTCTTACAACATCACAAAAGATACCATCAGAATAGGTACAATTTCAATCTGTGGATGCTTTTGCCATTGATAAAAACAAGCCTAAAAAGTGCCTTTTCCAAAACACATTTTTAAATCATGAAGCATAATGGTGTGTGCCAAAGATAAAAAACAAACCACAGCGTCAGAACTGTAAACCCAACGAACTGCAATACCTTTTATTTTTGGGGTGAAAACCAACATGGTACCTTCTTCCTCCTTTTTAACACCTCTAACAGTGACAGACATTGTCACTGTTCTTTTTTGAAATTGCTTAGGCTATACTAATGAGGACTGGATTGTTCTCACTTGGCTGCAAGCATACACAGACCATTTTTGCAGGGCAACACATCCTGCTGGCCACATGGAGCAACTTTGACATCTGTGAACACTGCCAGAGTTGTACCATGTCCTTGGAAGCTGATGGAGCCTAGAGAAGCTTCAGGAACAGGCAAGCGATGGAGAATTGTCTCCCTTCTCCCCTGCCCAGGATATCTGCTTTTTCCAGGGTAGGCAGAATTAAACCTGGTTCTTCTCCACCCTGGCTGGGGCCACATGGTCGGTCCACAGAGTGCCCTTGCACACACCAAGCTGGGGAGTGGGGTGGGCAGAAACCTTCAGGAATGTTCCCAGAGTCTGGCTGTAAGAGCTCCTCTTTAGGGACTTGAGTGTCCGGAGCATGACCTCCCTAACGGCTAAAAGGATAATATCTGCTGTGTCTGATCCCTGTCTCCTGTCTCAAAGGGCTGAAATCCAATTCACCTCAAACCATCTGGAACCCATCTCCAAACAAATAATTCCTTCAAGTCTTATTTAATCCATCTGCAAATGGCTTCACTCTTTGGTTTGCCATGACACAAAGCCCCTCTGAGGGCCCAGAGCAGGTCAGCATGAGGGTGTACACGCCTGCGTTGAGTGTGTGTGTGGTAGGACAGACACCTGCTGCTGACCTGAGGCATCTTCCCCTGTCCTGGAAGTGGAACAGTATCGAGGCTCAAGTCTGCTTGCTGTGAGATTCCACAGTGACAACCAGCCTCTGACAGAGGAGGTGTGTGCCACAGCAGCTCAGGGGATGCACAAGGTGCACCTCTGATAAAAATGGCAGGTCGACACCTCCAATTTTCTGCCCATCTAAAGAACTAGATGGGGATTAATGCTTATCTGTGGCAAGGAAGAGATGAAATTGATACTGAGGCAGTTTCAACATGGTTCACAAAGTGGATCTTGCATCTTTTGGAATATTATATTTAAAGAAGAAAGAGGACTGCTTTATCTATTAATGTTTCCAATGCATTGAAAAATGAGAGGCAACTGCACAACCCAAACCTGCAGTACTAGCACTTGCCTCTAACCTGTGCATCACACAATGACTCTGTATGTCATAAAACCAAACATTCAGGAAACCTTTCTCTGTGTCTGTCCAATTAAGAATAGAGGCAATAACACTGTTACAAGTGTTTTCACATCACTACATCACTCCCCTTAGCTACCACTAAACCCTACCTATGGTCTGATGACTTTGGGCTGTAACATCAAGAGGTACTGAAGGGCAAGGAATGCCAGCAGCCAGGATGCTCAGCACCTCCTTCAGCTCCTGACTTGCAATGAAGCTTTCCCTTACATTGCCTTCACCTGGCTATATCTGCTCTCACACTTGCTCTGCTGGTCTAGATACAGGAAGAAGAGTAAGCATTTAGGAAACTTATTCCAGGGACACCTCCAACTTCATCCCTTCATGTACAACTATGTCTCTCTCCCCAGACCTCCATTTGTATTGGTACAACCACTTAAAAATCATGGCTTAGAGGTTTCTGGGGAGGGTTCTTGCTGTTGTAGTTTGACCTTTGACCTCTGCATGGAGGGCAAGCAATTGAGGACCACAGTCTGGAATACACTTCTCACACCTCATTGGTGAGGGGTGATGCTGCCCCATCCACACAGGACAGGTACATAGAGTTGGGACTTCAGAAAGTGCCTTTTACCATGTTTTTATAATGGATCTGTTCCTGCAGACTGTATCTACCAGCATTGGTGGAGTACAGCTCTTCTGCACTGCCTCAAGTACAACATGGGCTGGCAGCCTCCACAAAAAAGCTATGCCTGGAGATTTCCTCACTGGCCACAGTGCCTGTGAGTTGGAGCAAAGGTGGAGAAGCAGTAGCAGCTCCACTATGTGCTCCTCTCACACAGAACAGCTCCTCCTGCCTGCTCATCCATCCTACTCTCCCACTCCTGCTGGGGCTCTCTTCAGTTCCAATTTCAGATGTGCCCATGGCTCCCTGCAAGGACCTGTTTCTTTTCATTTACTACTCAGCGGCATTGGTAGAACACAAACCAGCTGGGACATCTTACCTGGGACAGACATCAGCAATCCAGGGATTCAGAGAAAGCAAACTAAAGGATGCTGTCATTACAGTACTTCACAAGAGTATCCAGTGTCTCTCCCCCCTCCTACTTCACATCCAAAATGTGCAAGCAAGTAAGCCCTGTGCAGCCTGAACAGAGTGGCTACAGTTTATGCTATACTGCCTCATCTGTTCTTTGCACCAGCTGTTCCTGGAAGGAGGTGCCACTGAATTGTTTCTCTCTTCCTCTGATGCTCTGGAAGAAAGACAGAGGGCATTTTTATTTTTTTTTTTTTAAATCTTGGCTTTTTCAGCCAAGGGAACAGGGTTAGATTGTTGTGTACTGGCACTTGCTACCTTCTCATCCCGTGCTCTTCTTGCTGTGCAAGCACAGTACAAGACATGACAGGCTGAAATAATATTTAGTTTTGCAGCTGGGCTCGTTACTGCTGTAATTTAGAAGGTATAACCAGTCATCAAAGTTTCAAAATGTGTTCCATTTTCAATAAAGAGGCAATTTCCATGGGATGATGACCATAAAAGAATGACAGTGTACTCAAGAACAAAGAACAAATCTGCCAGTCTGTCAAGAATTTGCCTGACGTGTCATCACAGTTTAATTAAGGGAAAAAATTTACTGTAAGAGTGAGCAGACAGAGTCAACCTTCTGACAAAGGTGCTTCCTTTCCTTTGTGCATTAAAAATAATCTCCCTTTGTTTTGAATTACTGGTGCACAAGGAGATTGTGACAAATCACTCTCCAGAACTAAATAGATGGCTGGAAAGTATGAGCCAAATTTGTCTTTTATACAGTGGAAAGATTTGACTGTAGATGATTTGTGGATCTTCCAAACCCCCCTCAGTGTATCATCTGACTGTTTCCCACACATTTTTTGCTCTGAGTCAACCACAAGGACTTCTCAGGTCTCTGGCAAGTGAGCATGGTGGCGGTGCTATTCCCCCCTGTGGCAGGGTCACAGAGCTGCTGCCCACCAGCACTGCCCATCCCAGCCTTGCACTGCACCCAGCTGGCCATCACAGCCTGCCAGGCCACGTCCTCCAGCCAAATCCAGTTTCTTCCACTGCTGTGGTTTCAGTGGAAGAGCTAAAAGCCTTCTCAGTCTCTGGAGAGCTAGTTCATTCCAAAGGAACTTTGCTATCAGAGTTACAGTGTCTCAGCACGTCAGGGGATGCGAGGCAGCTGCACAGACGGCTATGAACCTGTATAAAATTGTCACCAAAATAATGCTTTCACTGACTGAATGATCTGACCAGTGACTAAAAGTAATAAATAAAAAAGTACTCTGTTTAAATCCAAGTATTTCTTTATAGTTCAGGAAATCTAGATACAGTAGCACTATGTTTGCCTAGGAGAAAGAGACAGCTAAGATAGCTTATACAATTAAAGTCATGCTGTCTAGAGTATTTGTTTTGTCAAAGATGAGTGGAACCAGAAGAAACAATAAAAAAGTGCATTTTTTCAAGAACATTGATTTCATGGGACTAGTTTTCTCTAGCTTAATAATCAAAGATACCACAACACATATAAATAAAGTGGGGACCGAGAGCTGTAGTTTTAACCTCCACAAAGCAAATACACCTAAGAGCATTTATCTCTTCTCAGAGCAGACATGTAAAAGCATTAGGCTCCATCATGCTGTGTTCTGTTATCAGGTCTACATGCAGGCCCAGAAAGACTATGCAGTACACGTATGAATATACATACCCGACTTGGGTACAGTCTCGATATGGCAGCACTGAAAATATGCTACAGAAGGATCTTCTGCTGCTGATAAGGACTATTCTAAAATATAAAAGAAAATAAAAGAAATCAAAGACTAAAATTTAAAAATCCCACCACAATAAGCAAAGCAATAGATGTTACCTTTGAGGAATTTGCAATCACAAAACTTCGATAATGGACGATTTCTCCGTCCTCTTTTACATCTCGCAGATATTGTGCTACGGAGTCTTTACAGAAGTGCTGAAGCCTGTGCCACAGCAAATGAGCAGTGAATGAGTAGTAGAGCCCCATTCCCTCTACAGGCTTTCTAGGAAGACTATCTTGAATATGTGACTTGTAATCCAGGACAGATGCTTTCCTAGTGAAAGAAGTCTACCCACAGAGGCACAGGACCATTCTGTCAACTCACTACAATGGCTGAAACCCAACAGACAAACCCAGCAGCAACTCAGGTGATGCACACCAACAAATACCACTGATAGACACTCTGGCTGCTGGTTGTGACCTTTCTCTGCTAAAGCAAAGGACTCCCTTGATTGTCAGCTTCTTGTTCCTGAAATAGGCTTTATCCATAGGCTAGGTTTGCTATTATGTTTCCAGATCCTTTCACTGTTTTCAAGCTTCCCCTTTTGAGTCTTCTCCAGTTTTGCCCCATCACCTTTCTTGGTCTCCAGGCATTATCCCTGACCTCAGAAGTTGCACAGCTTCCAGTCTTACCTTTAAGATCAGCATCTAGCCATGACACTCTGCCAGCCTCTGTGCTCAATAATCACATTAGCCCTCTTGATTATGATGTTGCATTGATACTCAGGCATAACTGACCCCACAGCTCCCATCTGTCTCAGTCAATGTCAGGACTGAATCCCTCCTCCTCTAAGCATGGCTAGCCTTTGCTCCTCATAGGCAGTTAGCCAAAATTTGGCTACATGAAATCATACATCATCTGCCTGCAGAGAGCTTATCTCAGAATCCAGGACAGTCTTAGAGCAAATGCCTTGTATTTCTAACCAGTCTCCAAATCTCTGCAACATCTGCAAAGTCACTGTGTGATACTGTCCTGGTTTCAGCTCAGATAGAGTTCATCTCCTTTAAATCAAATAGCTTGGAGCAACCTGTCTGTTACACAGCCACACTGCTGCCTTCAGCCATCAGGCTCTGACAGATTAAGCAACATCAAAACCACTTCGAAGTCAAGACCCACTTCCCATTAAACAGAGTAGGATGCTAACAGCTACATTATTAAAGTTCTGGGAGATGGAGACTTGCAAGAAGCCAAGAGAAGCTTGGTCAAGAAGTAAGATATAAAATGCCAATAAGTAACTGCTTACAAATAGACCCTTTTTCCTTATTACCATCAGGACAGTGAGAATTGTACCATTGTACAACTGACCCTTCCTCCCTCTAGAGCTGGCTAACAGGCTGCACCGTGTCAAATTCCTCTAAGACACGGTGACAGCAGTTTGTGATGTTTTCTGACCTCATTAGTGTTAGAATTTTCTGATATCTTACCTTTCTAAAAATCTCCACTTGTGGTGAAAATGCTAGGACCTACCACTACATTGGCTGTCAGGGCTACTGCACTTCCTTGCTACACTCACCAACATTATTTTTTCTGACATTGTGTTCCACAGATCTGTATGTGAGGATTTAACCTGAATTTTTCATCCTTTGTCCTGCACTGGTCAAAGCTGGACAACAAACCCTGGCAAGCTCCTTTGCTCTTTGCTGTCTGAAAACCAGCACATGCACCTATGAATCTCATACCAGTTACCCTGTTATTAGAACACTGTTTCCTTAAGGGACCAGCTTAGTCATCGTTCTTGGAAAAGGTTTAGCTCCCCAAGAGAGCTGCTGCTGTAATCCTTGGAAAAATGCAGAATGATCGATTTTCCTTCTCCTGGATTACTCCGTTATGGCAATCCTATTTTCTTCCTTAAAATCCCGTTTGAAAGCAAAGAGGGATTTACCCTTTAATGAAGAAGGGTTTCTAATAATAAACACACATAGAGTTTTAGGAAGTTCTCCTGCAGCAGATGAAGCACAATTTCATTGTTGTCTGAATGCTGTAACACTCCTTACCTAAGGGAAATCTCAGATCCTTCAAGATGGTCTCATGGTGCGGCACTGAGTTACAGAGCAGGGAGGAACAATTTTTCCCCATTTGAAAACAGCAATCCACAAGCAAAAAAACCCTGGCATATGATTAATTTTGTGCTTGCCACTGCTTACTGCTGAATGGTTGCTACTCACAACAGCTTGCTTGTTCACTGGAAGCCTTGTTTGCTGATGTATGAAACTTGGCACAGGTTTCGAGGCTGACATCAGAAAGCATCCTTTAATTTGGAAAACCACAGTACCCACTAAGCATATTATCCCCCTCCCTCTGGCTGCTTCTGGAAATACAGCTCCTCTACCAACGCCCTACACCTCCCTAAAAATACCACTCAACTCTCTTAATACTTAAAAGAAAAACAAACTGGTGCTTCCATGTCCACAAGCAAAGACAACAGTAGGAAGTTACCATAGAACTGTGTGTATCAGAAGGAATCAGACAAGAAAGGAAATAAAAAGCACCAGCCCAGCCTCTATTTTTTTCAGATTTCTTTCCCTTGGGACCCAAGTATTGCCTCTTTTTCCATAAATCAGCAGATCCTCTTTACACAAAGATCTCCCAGGCAGAGCACGAGAGAAGCCCACAGCCTCCACTGCTAGGATGCCACAAAACCTCATCTGCAAAGCTGCCAAGGGAGAGTGATACAAAACAGCTTTAGGAGCTGGACTGGAAAGGAAGCAGGGAAAGCAGTGGCCAGACACTCATCATGGAGGGATAAAAAGGCATTTTATGTATAGGTCTGATGACATGCATGGAAGCAAAAAAATTTCTGAAGGCCTACAATGGTTTGCTGGGGCAGAAAGTCCAGAAACTTGTCACAAAGTATGCTTTGGAGAAGAAGTCATGGTGGAAGTCCATTGCTGTTAAAGAAAATCCAATTATTGCTTATAGGAGAAAAGTATTTTCCTGGATTTCAACTCTTCAACAAAGGGCATCTATGATCCTGCACACCTCTGAAGGAGTTATCTCAGAAGCTGTGTGAGAATGTTCACATGCCTTGATTCCAACTGTGCCACCTAGACATGTTTAAAACCACTTCACAAAAAGGTTTTCATTCTTTAATTCTCACATTTCACTGAAAAGTTGTACTAGTTATTATAGTTCAGAGCAACCATTATTTTACAAGAGAATTCTGACAATGTGCAAAAGGCTATAAAAGCTAAGCTTCCAATTTCTTAATTTCTTTTATACTGCAAAAAACCTTAATGAGCACAAAGCTCTCAACAGAATCAGTAATTTGATAGACTTGAGGAATAATGTCTGCTTTTCCCAGCATCTGTCTAGGTTTGATTGTGTTCCACCAAAAGGCTGCCATCAGGCAATGCATTATACATCATATATACCATTCATATGTGGAATATTGCAGTCTCTTTTCTCATTCCTGATTGATGATTTTTGACTGCCAGGGCTCTGTTGCCCTGCACACAAAGGTGAACATGCAAAACACGGATGCTGCCAGGGTGGCAGCCTTCATTTTGGAGTGTCAGAAGTTCAAGGGCAATTAGAAGGTGGCTGAGAGTTATTATGAACCATGAGGGTGCTGCCAATCATTAATCTCTTAGCCTGCATGTGTGTGCAATTAAGAGAGCAGCAAAAGAGATATTTCATGATGGTGTTTGGCCTTCACTCATGTATTTGCTAACAAAAAAACCTGAGAAAGCAATGGCATGGGGGTGGGAGACGAACGTTGTTTTACTGCTTTTTATACCTGCTATATATGATAATTCTGGAGTCCTTCTTGTCCCATTCTCACCAGTAACTGTTTGTCCAGCTGGCTCAGGTTGCCATTTCAGTGGCTCGTTTTTGCTAATCCTCTGCTTCAGTATTTATGGAGGACATCACCAATAAACCTGCTGAGTAAAGTGTGTAAAACCATATGCTGGTGCCTACCTGTGCTAGTTTGTATGTCAGGGTTGACTGGTCTTTGTCTTTAAATGGGAGATTTTATTTTATGCTGTTTTACAAGACTGCTTTGCTAGCCTAGTCTAGGAACCCTAATTTCCCAACTCCTTTAATAAGCCACGACCTAGAAATCCAAAGAAACCGGTTTAACCAGTGATCAGAACTATCAACAGGAAGCTTTACAAGGACTCACTGATTAAGCTCCAGTCTGTGTATTTTTCTGTATGAGCTTTCTCTCTGTGCTAAATAGCTGAACTCTTATTTTAACCACAGTAGGTCCTGCCTTGCTGCAGGACTGCCAAAGGCTGGACCCAGAGCATTGCTGCTCAACACATGTCACCCCTGAGGCTGAGAGGGGAAGAGCTCTCAGTGCCACAGGACAAGGACACATCACCTTACAGACTGAGAGATGCAAATAAAGGCAGCTGGATAGAGGAGCCCTGAGCTACAATTCACACTGCAGTTTTCTTTGCTCTGACACAGTCACAGGCCAGTGAAACAACTTCTGAAAGTGCTGGCTATTTTAAAGCCCAGTCATCAAATTCACCAATAACCCAAAAATGTATTCAGTGTAGATATTTTCAAAGCTGGGTTCCTCATCTTAAGTGAAAGACTGACATACTGTGACAGAAGGATCAGGGGTTTTGGAGGGAGCTCAGAGCCTGACTCCAGCCCAGCTCAGCACCTGCATCCTGCACAACCATGCATGAGCCACCTGGGACAAGGTCTCAGGCATGGAAAGGAGTCCCAGGAGGGTTTTCTATCCATCACAAGACCTGTGCTCCTCTGAGTCACAGGCAGCTGGGGAGGACACCAGCTTCAAAGGTCTTAACGTACTCAAAAACCCTATTGAGTTTAGGATGAATACACAAAGCAGATCCACCTGTATTTCTAGAGGTCCTTTTAATCCAGAATGCCTATTAACTCCAGTGACTACATCCAGGCCCCTGGGAAAAACAGTCTGTACTCAAATTACTTACTGCTAGACATAGGGGTGACACAAAGTGTTAACTCTGCATTTTATTTTTAGCTAGCATCACTGCGGCTCTACGACCATAGGATGAAAACTATTGCCAAAATTGTGTCTCTCATTCTTATTGTATTTGTATTCTAGATAAAGAGATCTTTATTATGATTGTGGAAATATTCTGCAAAACTGTGTCTGCTGATAAAGATAAGAAGCCAGTTGAATAACAGAAGCTTTCTCCCAGCTTTCTTAGCAAGAAAAATATTCAGTTACATTGTCAGACATAATGACTGATTTTTGAATTAAGGTAAAATATTGCATATATGCTACAAATACTTTGCAAAACATCGAGAAAGGAGTTTACAAATCAAATGTTTATTCATTCTTTTGCAGGTATTATTTCTATCAAGTTTATGCCTAGATTTTATGCACACATCTCAGAAATTTTTCTCTGTGGAATTTGCATAATACCTCATAAGTATATTTTGCTATAAGAAATTCCCAGAGCATATATCTACTTGTGCTCAAAATGGACTAAAATTAAACACTGCTTTTCAGTGTTTGATTCCACACATGTTTCTTATAAAGACAATAATCAGCAGCTAGTCAGACAATAGTCAACAGTTCAATAGTTCTGCATGTGTCTGTTTGATACTAAAGCTGGGTCTAAAAGCTGTTTCTAAAATCCCTCAGGGCCACCTTGCACAACATTCATGCTGATTACTACCTTTCACTGCATTCAATCATATGTGTGAGAATAACAGTGAAGAAAATTTTTCTTGAGCCAATTAACACCTATCAGAATTCAATTCATAACACCTGTGATTCAATGCAATGTTAGAATTTCTACTGACATGGTTCCATATGTCTGATGGAAATCAAAGGCTACAGGCAGAAAAATCAGTCCAACAGAGCATACATGGTTCTCAGCCATGGTTCTCAGTTTTATGAGAACAGGCATGTGCAAGGGTCAGCTCTCACTGGGGTAGTTTAGCCTATGTGCAACCTATTCAGGTGGCCTAGTTCAAAATTACTCAGATTTGGAAGAAAAAGAGTAAAAAAATCATGAAGCACAGGGAGAAATTGTCATTGGAAAAATCAGAGAGGACAGGTATGTTCTTTATAAGCAGGGAGGAGCCAGTTTAACTTCTGAGCTGGATGACACCACAGAAGAGAACCCATTTTGCTAATGGATACACCTTCAGCTATGGGAATAGGCCTTTGAAGGAAACCAGGTCTCAGCCAATGGCTGCTGCACAAGTCCTACCAGTGCCTGTGGCTGTAACCTGGGCACATCCCAGTTCAGGGCGTGCTGCAGACACAGGCGCACCTGTCACGCGTCCCCTGGAAGCCTCTCTGCCTACATCTGCCATGGAAACTAGGATCCCATGCCTCATCTTGCCACAACCATCCTTGGCTGTGCATTTACCAGCAAGCTGTATCCACTAAGAGATGTTGGCAGTATCCTTGAACTATTGCTAAACTTGGTCCAGGCAGTTTCAGTTGTGTGCCCCTCTCACATTTAGAACCTGGCAACATCCTTGAAGAAACACAACCAGATTATGCTTAGTTTGCTCCAACATCATCACAGATTTTCCTTTTTTTCCAGGTTATTTGCATTAGGGAGACACAGGTCTTAAAATCTGTGGGCTAGCACTTCCATTGACACATACTTCCCTGGGGGACAGAGCATGCACTGCAGCCTGCACCCTCAGGGATTACTTGGCAAGGACCATTGGGTGGTGAGTGGCAATGGCTGTGCTGCTGCAGGGGGATGCTGATCCTGCCCCTTCCCTCACGTCCCAGGGGTTGCCTCTGCAGAAGCAGCCCCTGCAGGCACAGTACCTGCCATTTCTGGTATCGTGCTGCCGCATGTTCTTGATAAAATGAACCTTCTTAAAGTTCTTTGGTCTGGGTGATCCTGAGAGTGTCCGACATCTGAAAAATAAATCAGTTGCAAGGGAGGGGAGGGAGAAGAAAAAAAAAAAAGTTCTCAGTTCCCTGCTGTACCGCCAAGAAGCCTACACAAAAGCAGGAAGGAAAGACGAGACAAATGATTCAAGCCACCCTGTGTTAGGAATCAGCAAGAACAATAAAGACAATAAGTCTGGAAACGCGACAGCTCAAACAAAAAAAAATATTTAAAGTAATAATGAGAAAAGGCACCATCCCCCTCCCTTCATGCCAAAAAAAAAAAATCATATAATAATCTCAGCAAAGTAGAACCTCCTGTAATCTGCCACGACAGCTAAGCCCAAGCTTTCAAAAGAAAAAAAATTAAACCAAACCAAAACCTAGTAAATATGCAACTTTCCCCGCTCGCACCAACACCCACGCTTTTGCATGCTCCTCAGCTATTGATAAAGGAGCCATTGACGGAAGTTCTTTCTTGTTTTAATTTTAGAAAGATTAAAAATCTCCTATTTGCAAAGATAATTCCTATTTGATTTTAACTCTAAATATTACTTTTCACATTCCTGACAGTATACAAAACAATTGAAAATAAAATAAACTACTCCAGGAAAAAAAATAATCGTTCTTCAAAACATTAAGCCTTAAATCTATTTTACATCTGAATGTGCTTTATAAATTGCAGTTACAGAAAGAAATTGCCAGAGGGAGAGAGATGAGACAAACAGCAATATCCTCCCCCTGCCTTCCACCCTTGCTCTTTCTAATCAGCTGAAACCACAGCACATGTGAAAGCATTCTCTGTTTCATCTCAGGCCTGTTTTGTTGCAGGGTGAGGCAGAGCTCCCTTGCAAGCACTGGAGATGAGTCCTGTGCTCTCAGCACAGCCAGGGCTGCACCGTGGCTGCTACATCCTCTGTGGCACCTACGGAACCAGCATCCTCTGCTGGTGCACTGGTGAGCTTCCCTAACCCATCTTTTCCATCCTCTCCCTGCACAGGCAGAGTTCAGCAGCTCCTCAAGCCCATGAGGTCATTATCTTGGACTGAAACCACAGACCACTGTGCCAGTCCCTACCACTGTACCCAAACACCATCGTACTGCACGGGCACATCCCAAGAGGGGCACCCCATCACTTTGCCATTTCTGCCTTCCTCCTGCTAGTAAAGGCCTTGAGATTCCCTCACCCTCTGATTGCAATTAGCCTTGTTAGATTCTTCACAGGAAAATGGCACCAAGAGAGACATTCTACCACCAATTCTGCAAATTAGCAAGTAAAAATACTGCCTGGCAAACCATACTTTGTTTATATCTTTTACCAATTATACATATTTGAATCACTTATGGGAACACTTCATAACATGCTGGTAAGCATGCAACAGTGAGCTTTGTAAAAATAATCAAGCTTTGGTAATAAGCCAATTGGTACAGCCTCTGCTATTCTTTGCTTCGAGGTAAGGAGAGACAGCCAATCTGCATGTGGATAAAGAAGGCTGCAGGCTAAACACCAATATTAACCAGCTGAATTACAGGTCCTAAGATAAAGAGGCATTCAAACTTGGGCTGCTGTCTTGCGGAACCTGGAAGTATTCCATGCGCTGGTCAGATTACTGACCAGCCAGTTTCTGACCTGTTAAGCAGTTGCTCCATTTTCCATCACCCCAGAGGACTGCCTAGAGACTAATTGCTGTGGTCCCCAGAGGAGGAAGCTGTGGTCTCCCAGAAGCACAAATCAAACCACACTGAAGTGGCCAATATAACAAGATGGGAGCAGTTTTATTAGTGGGGTAGCAGTCACAAACCTACCAGCCAACACACAGACAGCAATGCTGGTAACCAAAAAATAAGCTTGCATGTGCTGAGAGAATAGACAGTAAACCTTCATTAAAAATACTAGCCTTAAAAAACTTTCTGTATTAATCCATCTGTACATACTTTTTAAATGTACCACAGATGTTAGGATACTACTAAGTAGGGGCTAGTCATTCATACTGGTGACAACGAAACTTTTCTATTAGTCAAATCTGGCATTTTAATTCCTGACATTTCATCTAAATACTGCCTTTTTGTTTAATGACCTAAAGCCAGGGAATGTGCAATTCCTATCAGCCACCACCTTGCAGGGCGTGTGAAGTTTCAACACTTTTACTCGCTATGAAGGATATCTTAATGTGAAGACCCAGCTAGTTTTCAACATGAGGAGGGAGAGCAAGCCTGCCATGCATGTGCTTTAGAGACAAGAAGCCAGAGAGAGAGTAAATAAAATGACCTCCGCAGTGGGGCATTTTCCTCGATGTCCTCCAGAGTCTCCAGAGAAGATCGCTGGGAGATCAGCCGACGTCTGCAGAGAAAGCAGAGCACAAAACATCACTGCTTATTAGAGGGCACAAGGAAGTCCTCAGAGATGTTACTGAATAAAGATCACAAACTGCCCTTCACTAGCCAAGCCACGCCTTTGGATATTAATAAATTTTGTTCCGTTCTGCTTATCTTAATCTGTTTGATTCCACCCAGAAGCAAACTTACTCCATACAAGCTGCTACAGCACAGCAGAAACTTCAGCTTTGCAACAGCTCCTCCTCAGTTTGTGCTTCCCTTCCTTCAAGGGTTTAACACCCATCTAACACAGTCCCACATATGCTGCAGTACAGCTGGCAACGTTACAAGTATAGAGCTCTGACAAAATAATGCAGACGTAGATCCACAGAGACTGCCTGTCCTTCACACTGCCATAGGGGCACTTCTCTTTGCTCCTTGCACTTTATACAAAGTAAGTGCCACTTGTTTCTCCATGATGTCCATCTCATCACTCCTGTGAGGAGTGTCTGAAGTGAGAGGAAAGATGATAGTGCCAGCGACACTGGTTATAAAGCAGCAGTTTAAACAAAAGCTCTGACCATCCCCATGAGCAGCACAGGTGAGCTAAGCTCTGTTTTAAACCATTTTCCTATGTCTGAGTCACATCCTTCCTCCATCTTCAAAGAAATAATTATGGAAATCTTAGCGTTACAGGTTTTCTGGCTGTTCTAGCATGCAGGGAAGATACCCCAGTACAGGCTTTGTTTTAGCAGCCATTGCTGCTGCACAACCTCCAAACACCCTGACAGCAGCACAAAACAAGAACTGCACCCAACCCTCCACAAAACCACAGTAAATACCATAAATGAATGTGTAAGACATGGCCCACCCTCAGGCACACAAAGAGAAATTAAGCTGGCAATCATTGAAGCTACTCCGTCGTCGATGGGCGTCAAAGCAGCTGCAGCAGCCAGCAGAGCCGTGGCACTGTGCCCCTGCACCCGGCTGGCAGGAGCTGTGCCAGCACCCATCAATCCCCAGGGCCATGGCTGAGGCACAGAGTACCTTCCAGGTATGAATGACAAAAGTCTTCAAAGACTATCACTGTTTCTTGCCCAATTCCCACTGAGCTGCCTTACTCCCTTCATCGGCAAGCAAAGAGTTTAAAGAATGTCATGAGCACTCCTATATGCTTGAAAGGTGCTCATTAATTTATTTCTGGGCTGCATTTTCACAATAAATTGTTTTTTCTGTTGCCAGTGTAAGCAGTTTCTAATCCTTCCTGCAATTCCCTTACCCCTCCAGTTGTGCTGCTACAACTGTTCCTGCAGCCGTGCTGCAAATCTGATTACCAAAATGTTTTTCAGTTCAAAATAACCCTGAGGTTCAGTGATTCCATTTGTTATTAATTCAAACACCAAATTTCCATTACTAACCCAGAGACAACAAATTTCAGGACAATTTGAATGAGCATGCAGCTTCTTCTGTCCTTAGAAAATCATAGAAAACCCCTCAAACAATTTATAGATCAACTAAGCGTGAAGCATAATCCTCTTAGGAAAAATATGCAAACCTAAATCCCCTCAGGCTTTGTCTAAACTAGGATTTTAGAAGACCTGGTGCAAGATAGGATACACCTTCAAAATGCTAAAAAAAAGAGCCTACATTTCAGGATGTGCTGGCATAGACAAGGAAGATACCAAACACCTGTCTCCTGCACCCATGGGTGCTCCCACAGCTCCATCCATAATCACAGAGGACACAGGAATGCTTCTATTGGGAGAAATTCAGATCAGGAGGAGCTCCACCTCCTTTTTCAGTTTCACTGATCCATAAGCAAAAGCTGGAAGTTTCAAGTACCAGCACCACTGGTAGATGACGTGGCAGATGATAGCTGTGGGCTTTTTAATACCTCTTTATACATCATTAGCTTAATAACACAAATAATGGCATGCTCCCATCTTGTGGTGTTACAACACCAAAAGCATTCTTGGCATGTTGTTAGTCAAAGGGAGATAAACAATGGTACAACCTTGCCACCTTCTTCATACTAGATTTATCAAATTAGTCATGCAGTATCTCCTGTAGATGCCAGGTGCTAGTACAGCACCAGGTGCATATTCCAGCTGCCACTGAAGCCTTTTTCCAAGAGTCTCCTTGCCCAAAGTTATGCACCATCCTCAACTTCATAGCTGATAGTTTGTCAGACACAGGTTTGAATATCCTAAATTTGCATCTGTCATTAAGGCAGCTGCAGTGGGTGGCAGGAGCACACACAACTGCATTTCACCAGCTGGTCATCCAGCTGCCTGCTGGGGTCCTCTGCCTTCCCTCACTGCTCTCAGCTTCTTAAACCTAGCACCAGGGATGCTGCCTCCTGATTTTTGCTTGCTAACCTCGAATGCAGCATAGGCTGGATGGGAATCACTGCCACCCCTCATGCCAATTTTCACCAGTGCTGATTTTGCAGTGTTTTGGGTACCTTACATGGCAAGTGAGTGGGCACAAAGGAGTGGGAGAAACTCTTTGTTCACCCAAACTTGGGAAAGGAGCACTTATACCTGAGCTCCCTCTCAACTAGGGCATGATACAAGCATAACTGGATAAATCCATCCAGGAAGAAAGGAAGAAAACACACATAAAAGGCACTGACACAGGTAGCAGTGAGAACAAGGATATCCACCCCAGCCCCCAACCCAGCTGAAAACTGCCACATCTTTCACCTCTCCCCAGAATTATTAGTTTTAATCACTTTAACTCCCAGCACTGTCAAAGGAGCACCAGAGAGGTGGATTTGGAGACTCTGTTGAAATCAGTTCATACTATACAGGAATCACATTCTCTTTTCACCAAAGAAGCTCAGCTGCAATGAAAGATATACAATTATTCCACTTTATCTTAAATCTTTATTTCAAGGCCTAATTAAGATGACCTAAATACCAGTATTTTATAAGCTTTCCACAGCTGGATATTATACTAGAAATGCCAACTAATGAACCTACCTGCTGTGAACAAAGTCACATCCTGTGCCACACACACAGGAAAAAAAACAATTCTGGAAAAGGAAAGCTTTTGAAAGGATCTTCCAGGAAATACAAGAAAAATCAGTTTTCCACTGACTTCATTAAGAATTAATCGCCTCAACTGGTGTTTAGTATTTAAATTAATCATCCTTCTCTCTTCAGGCAAGCAGCCAGGATTTGTCTATAGAACTCCTAAAAGGGTTATTTTTCAAAAATTGATTAGCATGCTATAGCAGCTGGTATATGTAGACACTTGCACTGAAATAACGCAAACTGTTTCATACCACACATCACCATCATTCTGATGTAAAGCTGTGTTGATACCTACTTTGTGTTTAAAAATGCCCTATTTCAATAATAATTATGGGAAAATCGTTCTACTGTGGAGGAAGAATATATGCAGAACAAAACAAAACAGCACTGTGTGACTCACACAGGATTCAGGCTTTGGGGTAAGTCTCTAAGCAGATGCAATTTCAATACAAAATGCTTTAAAACTTTTGTAGACTAAATGTCAAACGAACACAAAAAATACAATTGACCTTAATAACCAAGTTAAAGATGTTTCAACAAAAATGTTAATTTCTCCTAGTCCATAGAAAGCCTTAAAAACTTCCTCCTAGTTTTATCACCACATTCAAGGTACACCAAACTCACTCCCTACAGAAAAAGGCAGTTCAGTGCTGGAAAGATGACGACCTCCTCATTCTAAGCATCAGCCCTTGCAGAACAATGGTCACAATCCCATGCAACTTACAGACTTTTTTTGTTTAAAAACCATATAATATCACTTTCCCTTCAACACCTACCTAAAATACTTTTAGATCTGTTTCCTTGCTGTTGGTTCCCTGTGCATGTACCCAGAAATAACCAGTACCCTGCAATCAAATTCCAAGTGCAGACCAAAGAAAAAAAAACATTTGAGAGAGACATTTGATGCCATAGTATTTTAAATGGCTGTTTTCTAAGATATTAATGACTCTGCTGGATTTATCTTTGACCAGCTGTCTAAATCTCTGTGGAAGTTTCTTAAAAGCTAAAATGTTGTCTTCCTTTCCCCTCTCCAGAAGTCATATTAATATGTGGCTCAACTGCAAAAATTAAATAAAATACGAGGGCAAAAAAAACCCCAAACTAAATACAAGGAAAAATAAAATAAGGCATGTCTGTACCCAAAACAGCAAATAACCAAAGCAAGCAGACTACAAATATATTCACCATAACCACCTAATCAATCAGTGGAATATTATCTTTGCTCTCAGCTACTGCAAAATAGTCAGCTCAGTTATGTTAAACATACAAAATCTTAAGCCACATAGACAGGAAGTGATAAAAAAAAGAAGGAGCTGCAATCAGAACACTGGATAAATTCATCCAGGAAGTCAGGAAGGAAGGAAGGAAGGAAGCAAATGATAATCCAAGAGATAAGGAAAAATAAATCCATGTGTAATGACTTTCTAGCACAGATACAAAACCAGGAAGAAAAAGTTGTGTTTTAAATACAACTAATTTCTGTGAAAGTTGGGAGTGTAATTTCTCCCCCTGCTTCTGTTAAAATCACAAGCCTGTAACAGCTGAAGCCAGCAGTGTGGGTGCTGCTGGCTCCCAGAACAAAAAACACCCTTCAGGATAAGCTTCTTCACTTTGTCTGGAGCAACTGCATCCCTTCAGAGATGCAGTGACATGGGACACGCAAGTGCCAGCCATCTGAATGCCTGCTGGCTGCATTAATGCTGATGGGAGAACTTGGGAGGACAGAGACATTTCCAGAGCTGAGGACTGTTGGCAGTTCCCACATCCTCTGGGCTACCTCCTCCCTTCAGGTGGCCAGGCAAAATCACGGGACAGAAACCTCTGGGCTATTACCTTCTGATCACTGTGTTTATCCTAATGTGGCTTGGAAGCATCAGACAAGCACAGGACTGCTCCACACTTTGAACATGTTGGGTTCTTTACTTCCACTGTGCCTTCGTCACAAAAGATGTATCCTACACACAGAAACACCACCCTGGATAGGTGCAGAAGGGGAGTGGAAAGAAAGTAACCATAAAACTTACAGTGATTGGGAATGAGATCAGGATACCTGTAAGGATACCTCAGGACCTGCCTAGAGGTGCAAGTGAAGGGTCTCCCTCTGCATCCATCTACCCTCTGAAAGGTGCCAGCTCCAGACTCAGAGGTCTTGCCCAAAAGCCAACCTGTCCTTTGCAAGCACTCCCTGAGGAGCTACCAAAACATACTCTGGACTTGCAGTTCCCATAGGTCAATCCAGGCAGAGCATCACCTTGATCCTCTATGGGAACAGCAACACTAGGGGCTGGTTTTTTTTTTCATTTGGGCTTCGTATTATTCCTTCCAGCACCAAAATGGTTTGAACAGTAAAAGGAAAACAAGAGAATATTCAATGAGATCTAAGATCAGGCTTCCATGTAGTAGAATGAAAAAAGAAAAAAACACTACTAAAAGTAAATAATATATACATATATATATATATGCTATATATTACAGTATTATGGCTACAAACGTATCTTGCATGCTACCCTGAGTTTTAAGTAAGTCATCACTTGCCATTCTCTTCCCTAACTCCTTTGGAGTTGGGTATGAACAGAAGTGCAGCTGCTGGCTCTCTCCCCCCTCTGTGGCCAGGGGAGTAGGTATAAGCAGAGCTGCCAGACAGAGGCCATGCCCTGTCCCCAGCAGCTCCAGCCCCTTTGTCACTCCAGGAAACTTAAATGCCACTTCTCTCCAAGTCCTCCTCAGCCAGCCAGCCGAATGCCTCTGCCCAAACTCCAGGGCTAAGCTGAAACAATTAATTCACTCTTCTGAAATATTATACAAGACATCAGCTGTGAACGAATCCCATTCACTTCCTGACCCCTGACTTCATGCCCCAGCATGAACCCAGATGAAAGACCCGCTAATGAGTCACCTCTCACCCTCCCTCTGAAGTTTTTACTGGGATTCTTATGTCCCAGCTCATTTTCTTCCTATCTTTTGCCAATATTACAGGAAGACAAACACAGGAAAAACAAACCCAGAGACTATTGAAAATTATTAAGGGAAATAGAATTTCCAGGAGCTACCCAAAGCGATATAAAGCCATTTTTAATTGTGTGCTATCATAATTACACAGCAGAGCCATTATCTGCAAAGAACATCAAACTCCATTTAGGACTTCCACACCGTGCAAGTATTGTCAAGGCTGCACACAATGGGAGTTAAAAGCATCTGGCACATGCTGAAAATGGGTTATTTTGTTAATTCAGCAGCCCAACCCAAACACACAGAGAACATACTGAGAGCCCTCCATTTAGCTGTCACCTGTGTGCAGGCAGGATGCCAACACATGCTAAGACTACAGCTTTCTGCAGTGGGCTGTGAAGAAAGTCCTGGAAGCAGAGACCCTGAGCTAGCAGGACTCTCAACAAGCTGCTTTCCTGGGATATGCACTGCAAGGAGGCAGACCTTGAAATCTAGTGATAACTAGGACAATAATGCCATGCAAAATGTCTCCATCGACCTTTTGGGCACAAGCAGGAAGATGGACAGAAACAAAGAGATGACAGGAGAGTATGGCATGAACATGGTTCCATGCTACACCCTCCTCCTAAACCAGGGGTACCCCTGCACTCAGTATTTCACCTATATTGTCATCCTACTCCTTCTCCAAGCCTCATCCTCCCACAATATCCAAGGCAGAAGCTCTGAAATACAACAGTACTTGAACTGCTGCCTCCTGACCTGTCTGCACATAGTATCTCAACATGAAAAACACTTACACTGCCATCCCAGAGACAGAATGTAAGAATTAAGTAAGAATGAGAAAAGAAGTTAAGAAACAATGAAGAAAATAAACACGGCGATACTGAAGTATCGCACCAACCTTTCACAATGCAACGCAATGCTCTGTTCACATATTATTATAAAGCTTTACACACACGATCCTTCAAATAGCACACAAAATTCTAACACAACCCTGTCCCAATGTCCCAGAGGGATCATCTGGGTCTCATTAAATCAAATATAAAATAATATCAGCACTCCAAAGAGATAAGGGACTTCCACTACACGTGCTGAGTGGCAAGCGGTGCGTGCAACTGTGCAGAAAAACAGAAGGTATGGGAGAACAGGATTTTTGGGCTTTTGGGGCTTTTTTAGCATCATGGACAATTCAACTTGACACACTATCAATCTTTCTAGAAGACATGATTTCAAAACATCTCTAGTGAAGAGGAAACAACTCCCAGCATTTCCCAGTCTAGGGAAAACAGAAGAGCAATCACCACATGTTGCTAACTCTGGGGAACATTTAATGTTCACCTCCCCCAGCAGGATTCCCAATTCTTCAAAGATGTATCTTGTTTGAGACCTACCATCCTGGTTTAGTGGTAGATTTGCTAATGGTTGGACACAATGAACTTAAAGGTCAGTCTAAATGATTCCATGATTCAGTGATGCTATCTTCCCTCTGCAGGCAGCTGCCTCTGCAGCCAATCCTCTTACTGTTGGCTCTGCCCAAGCCACAATGAGGAGCTACAGCCACAATTCAGTAAGATTCATTTACACACAGCAGAGCTCCCACAGATGCTGAAGCGACAAAAATCTACATCCTGTTACCTTTATCCAGTGATTTACAGATTCACTGTCTCCACTTTACTGACTCTGCAGCAGTGTGATAGCTTTCAGAAGGCTTCTGTGCAGTGATTTATTCTGAGTATGCCTCAACACTGCCATAGTTATATTTTTCAGAACACCATTACCTCATAACCTAACACACATTATCACAGTAAGACATCAATGGGCATCAGCTTAATTGGAGACACTCAAAACTAGGGAAGAAGCAAACAACAAGATTAATCATCTGACCTTATGAAAACAAGGATGCTTGCCAAAGCAGATACAATAGCAGTGCAAAGAACATACAAACTGTCCATCTTTATGTCCTTTTGTAGTAGTAAAACCCACACCCTAACAAGCCTTTGTTGGATTAACATGAATCCAACAGATTCTTCATGTATCATTTATCCCTGACAAAACTCTGTGCATTGCAAAACAATAAATACTGTGTTCTGTTTAAAAAAAAATAAAAAAAGCAGTGTTTCCCCTTAAACACCACATCCCAGGGAAATGAAGCACCAACTTTCAAAAAAAACCACCAAACTTTAATTCTGGCCTGCATACATAACCATGCAATTAAAACTCCAGCCTTTTCCTCTTTCATTTGAGGTGTTTTTCAGGTTATCTACAGCCCAACCTCATATCCCTGTCTTGCTTCCAGACACACATGTGCTGTCTTGGGAGAACACACTCTGCAATCCCAGATCTTAATATTCTTAGACTTAGAAGAGATCTGAACATACAATTAATTGCACTGCTAAAAAATATATCCTAGACACTGTGAATGGTCTGAATAGAGTTCTTGACAGAGAAGAAAAAGCCCCTGTGTGAGCAGGACACAAAGAACAAACAAATAGGAGAAAGCTTATTAGCATGAGGCATTTGGGCATGAGATATGAACGCTGGCACAGGTGATGGCAATCTGAGCATTCACTGGTGAGTACTTTCCATTTAGTTCTGGCTACACATGCTACACATACCCCTGGGATCAAGCACTTTTCCCAGCATCTCATTACACACCCAAGAGTCACTGCCCTGCTTTCCCTGGCCATTCACTGCCGAAGAGCAAGCCTGTGCATATTGTTCAGAAATTAGCTATCATGTTGGACAGCTTAGATATCTTAACTTTTTGATACCTGTGATAAGGTGAGACAGTCCAGTGCCATAATTTTAAATATTATTCCATCTACAGGAATTAATGCCTTGTTGCTTGATAGTTCATACATGGTCAGTTTCAATGCCAAAAGCCTTTGAGTACAAAAATATGTATTTACTTAAAATATTGCATTTGCTTATGCTTTACTGAGAAACATATTTGCAATACAGGAGACATGTTCCAAAACAGAACCACAAGATCCATTATCAGGGTAAACAGATGCTTACTGTCCAGGAGCTTCAATGTACCAATGAGCTTGCGGACATGAGTCTTGCAGGGGGAGAGCTCAGTTCTTCCCTGCTTGTCTCCACTCTTGGAGCCACTCAGCATTTTTCACTCTGGGAAAAGCAAACACCGTCCTCTTTCCCCCATCCCTGCCACCACAACTGAGCACGGCCTCTTCCTGTCACTTTGCCACTGGGTTTCTGCTGGTTAGCAGAGGGTTAGATCATTTTCTTCTCTCTCTTTTGAGGTCTTTTGCTCAGCATGGCTTACGACAATTGGCTCATTCCCAGTCTGAAGTCACTCTCTCCTGGTACAGAACTCTAATAAAAATGTAAATGTTTTCAAAATCCAGTTTACTCCACTGTGAACATTTAGTTCTGCAAGGTGAAAGACCAGACACAGACTGAACACCATGCTTCAGCCTATCACAGGTGCACAAAGACTACTTATGGTTTAAAAGGTGACATTTAAGAGATTGGATCTCCTCAAGGAACCCTTGTTTCCCCCTACTTCCAGTAAGGAAGTATTGCAGGAATTCTCATAACAGTGGCAACATTTGGTTGTGAGCTGCATCATTGCTCTCTTTGAAGGTATGGTGGGTGCAGTCCTCTCCAATATTTAGAGAAACTGGCCAAGAAGCCTCCCCACCTGTTTTCACAACAGAGAGTACCCAGCAGCCACCCTAATGAACAATTCATTGACTTGGCAAATGGAGCCTGCATCTGCAGACAGGGGACTGCCTTTCCCGGGATCAATACGCCCCCAGGAGCACACATGGCAATGGGCTGAGGCCAGAGGCCAGAAAGCACCTCCCCAGCTCTCTGCTGAAAACAGCCTCTTTGCAGGGCACCATCCCCACTCACTCAGAGAACACATCCTGCTCTGCCACCCCACAAACTGCTGCATGTGCAGACTTGAATGGTTTCCAAATTTATGGCCTTTTATTTTCCTATATTCCCCACATACTGCCACAGTGCTGGGTTATAAAATGTAATCTGAGCAATCTCCCGCTTAGTAAATTATGTAATTACTGGAGAACTGAATTTTTGTGGGTGCCAACAAGTTGGCTGGCTAGGAAATACTCAGCAATGAGATATCAGTTTTCAATCAGTTTTTGGGGGGAGAAAACACAAAAAACTTCAAGAAATTTGGACAATGCCCTTAACAACATGCTTTTAACTTTTGGTCAGGCAGTTGGACTAGATGATCCTTGCAGGTCCTTTCCAACTGCAATATTTTATTCTATTTTATTCTAAAAGCAGATTCATTAACACATCAGAAGTGAGGAAAATCACCAGAGCACTCTGTTAGACTGAGTCTACTGATACTTTATTTTATCAGAATGATAAAACAGCTTCTCATAGTGACAAAGCTAGCCAACAACAGTTTAGGGGACTGATATTAGAATGCAGCACAAGACTCAAATTTCACTTTTTCTGTATTTCCTTCCCTGTCTTGGTTTCCTCATGCTGTGCCAAAAGGATCAGAGGCAGCAGCTCTGGCAGATGCAAGAGCAGGCAGCCACCTTAAAGCACCCCTGATACCAAAGAACCTCAGTGATGATTTCTGACTTGTTCAGTGTCTTGCCAGCCCACTCAAAAGATTTGTTGCATCCATACTATGCAAAGAGGAAGGGTAGAGTTTGGCTGACCAACCCCAATGTTCGCAGTGATCCACTTCAAATGTGTACTGAGCCACCAGTTTGATCTAGTCTATAGAGCATACAAGCAAATAAATAGATAAGCAATCATTAAAGCAAAATAGCCAACAATTAACTGCAGTTACAAACCCCATCTCCTGGTAGAGATGATTAACTGGAATGGGGTCACACCCTGACCTTACAGGAAGTCTGGAGGACCTGAGTTACCGACCTCTCCCTGTCACAAACAAACACCACAACATTAGGCTATAATGAGTTTATATAACCTGTGCATTACTTCAGACATCTATACATTCAGGAAGTGGGGGCAAAAAGTCTAAAAATTACTGTAAGGTCCCAGGACAGGCAGTTTAATAGTGCATATGCCTCCTCCTCTTCTGAGGCTCAGGAGAGGCAGGGATGGCTTCCATAATCCTACATTTGATGAAGGACATCCCCTTGTCAATAGCTTTATAAAAAAGCATTCAGGAGGGCATAAAGCACCACTCCACACACCAAATGTTCCCCGCAGTCAAAGGTGGCTGCCTGAGGTCTCTGTCTCCAAGTATCTGGGAAGCACAGGAGCATATCACAGCACCAGACCTGAAAAACACCTGCCATGGGGCCCTGAGCTGATGTGGTGGCTGGTTCCTCCAAAGCTGAGGTGTGGTCCACTGAGTTATTCTGAAATGACCTAGTTTGAGTGATTTCCAGGGTCTGGAAGAGTAGTGCTGTGGCTGTAACTATAGCCATGCTAAGCACAACCTTAGGCAGACCTTTGGATGGCAAATGCCATGACTGTAGAGGCAAAAACATATTTAATTCTTCCTTAGCGGAGACCCTTTTCTGTGTGTGCTTTTTCTTGTTGGTGTTTAATTTCTTTATATACATGCACTTTTTAAATGGCTTTAGGAAGAAAAACCACTAAGCCAATGCAAAAATGGATATATTTGATTTTAAAGGCTCTGCCTATCTATGTGGAACAAATCAATCACATTACCATTCCCCTGGGGTGAACAGGCATACGGATAGAACCTATGCGGATGTAAGACTTTCAGTTTTTCTGGTCTCCCCCTCCTCTTCTCTTCTCTTAATCTCTGCACTTCCACCAGCAGCCTTTAGAGACAAAGGGTCTGTAACTTTTTTTCCGAGGTGCATTATGGCCTAGTCCTCCCTCAGTCAGAGGACTTTTCTTGATAACATAAAACAAGGCACTTTGTCATCTGACTCAGTGGCAATTTTAAAGTTCTGCAATGAATTGCAATGAATTTGCAGCTCATTAGCAATGAATTAAGTTGATGAAAGGTCACAAGGAACCAAGGACAATTTTTACAAAGCATCTCCAGGCAGTTTTTCCAGACCATCAGCTCTCTTTCGCTAACCCAGGAACACATCTCACACTCTTTAGAAAGCCAACCGCCTGTTTCCCCATAAAAAATTCCCAAAATATTGCCTAATGAAACACACAGAGTCCTTCTCATGCTATGGGAACACATTTCAGGATTCTGCTCACATGTTTTTTACTCAGGCATGCTTTGATGTAATAGCAGGGGAGAGAAATTTTGAAGGATTTACAGATTAATCACCCAGAGCATGGATGTAGGTTAGGACTACAAGAACTGTGCTCCTCTGGGATATTATCTGCAGCTCAACTTACCCAAGATGAAATGAAACGTGCTTTGGGAATGCAAATGAATTAGGATGTCACAAAAAGTAATTCAATTTGCAGCAGTGGGGTTTTGAATTTGGTTAGTTACATACAAGACCTTTATTTAACTGTAAACCTGGTACTATACTTACTATGATTTCCAATTTGAATTTCATTTTACTGCTATTTTAAAAATCAAGCCTGATAACTACTAACAGATTTTCAGGTCACGTCTCTATTATATGTATATATATGTCTGTGCCACTGCACACTTATGGATGCACAACAGATCTGTGGGATCTCTCACACATAAAAAAAATGGTAAGACTTTCATTCATTTCACCACTGTGGAAGAGGTAAGTGGAACAAGACAGCTAATTAGTCATTCTCCATTTCAATCCTTGATAACCACAAAGAGAGCTTGTTTTTTTACTGCAGGCATTGTCTTACATCAAACAATTTGTAGATAAGAAAAACCAGTTCTCTTCCTGAAGGCACAGACGCCAAGTATTTTGATAGAAAAGATGAAACAGCATTAGAAATTAACTGTAACACTTCTTCCCTTCCCTAGCCACCAGAGTATGTCCACTAGGACACATTGCTAATATACAACTATATTATCCAGACTGACAAATTTTGCACAGTCTGCTGTTTTGGTATTACAGAGCACAAGCCATTAATAGCTGACTGTCTCATTCAAATGAAACAAGACAATTATCAGCTGTAACTTACACAATCAATAATACTGCTGCCAGCATTTTCGGCAGAGATTTGATTCTTTTATAGCTCATTTGAAGTCTTTAGGGAACGTGTCATTAGTACATCTGTCCTGCTGTAAACATAATTATCATGCTAAATTCCATTTATCATGCTGATCAGGAAGCACTTTCTATCAGCCTTTCAGACTGGGAACACAGATAAACAGGGAAGGGAATTTGACTGCCCCAGCTATGAGGGAGTGTGCTCACTGCCAGGACCACTGCCCTTTCCAGCCAAGCTGTGGGAATTTTCTGAATAAGCACGAGACTTGTGCTGACCTCTGACTTTGGGGCACATCACGTTTGAACTTGGGGAACATCCTACTGGACACTGCTTGCTTGTAGCATTAGTTGATTTTATGTTCTCCTGTAATTCCTTGCTCCTCTCCAAGAGCACACTTGTAGGTGGTTCAGGCTTCTGGAGCTGCTGCACAGGGAGCAGGCAGCAACTTGAGTCACCATCATCATGGCCCTTCATGACTAGCATAAATCAAGTCCATGTCACAGACAAGAGGCAACATCTGCTTCAATAGAGCATCACTTTTAATACACAAAACTGGGCTGGGGCCAGGTGTAAACAAACATCAGTTAAACACATGTCAACAAACACAGTGCTGAATTTTGGCTAAATGGGTATGAGGTTTTAAGAAGTGAATACCATCAAGACTTATCAAACTCTGATACCTTACATGCAGAACATCCCACAGCTGCAGGCTTGGTGTGTAGAGAAACTGTCTTCATGGACAACTTAACACCCAGAGACTTGCACAACATCCTGACACCAAAATAACATTAAGCAAAGGTCAGTCCCTGCAAAGACCTCCTGCAAACTACAGCTTCAAATTGGTTTAAAACAGCCTCATTTATACTAATGAGCTGATGCTGTGACCAAAAGGCACCATGCTGCTTCAGCCATCTACCACCCCCTGCATCACACCAGCAGAAGGTCTCCTGCAGCCAGCCAGGTAAGGGAAGCACACAAACAATTAGTGATCAGCTTCTCTGGGGTTTTGTGAGGGAGGAAAAGATCTGCTGTGCTCAATGGGATCAGCACAAAACGGTCCTCAAATCACAAGAAGTGCTTAACTGTTCCTGCATCCCAGGAGGTGCTCCCATAGCTGCTGGCTGTCCTCACACCTTCCTCCACTGCACCTCCTTCCACCCAGCCAGTGAGCAGCATCTACAACAGTCACAGGGAATAGGCTGGACTGCTTTAAGCTCAACAGACAGAGATGCCAAACAGGCCTGTGGCTAATATTGGTCACATCCAGTCTTTGAACCAATTTTTTTCCCATTGGTTGAAACAATAATTTTTTCCCCCAGTGTTTAAAAATTTCCTGACAGGACATAAGGGACCTGCGGATGCCCTGAGGCTGATGGAATCATACTGCTGCAGCAAAGGGCAAAGAAGGAGGAGACCAACTCCTGATGATATCAGAAAGCAAATGTTGTTTCAAAGACAAATTATTTGACTGCTGATAAATATGTGATAAAGTTATGGGGTTTTTTTAAATGTGGGAGAAATTCATAAATCTAACTCAAGAAAACTGCCATTGCAGGCTGACACTGGTATGTGCAGAATAGCTGCATGACCACAGAAACTACTAAGCTAATCTATTGAGCCATTATGGATTGTATTTTAGGCAACTTATTTCCAGATCATTCTGATGTTTCATTTAATTGTATTAAGACAGGGTGACTGTGAGAAATGAGTAGCACAATGGTTACATCAATTACTCTCTTTAAACTTGAGAATCATGCATATCCAGATTGCTTAATTTCTCCCATACATCTGCATTTGCATATCTTTCTTCTCTGAAGAGCTTTCAAAAGCTCAAGTTTTAATCAGAGGACTATTTTTGATCCTAATTTTCCAAGCTGCAGTAAAGCTGCTTCATGACCTAATCTGATGGCAAATGTACCATCATTATACAGTGGTTTCTAGCAAGTTGTACAATAACTAGTCATAATGTTTCTTATTTTTAATCACTGTTACACCAGGTGCCTTGTGTCTAATTAGAGCTATCGATCTGCAGACATTGCTTTAACTCAGATTGGCAGACGACTTGCTGGAGCAAGCACTGCCTGGGGAGAATAAAACACCCTGCAGGGCAGTGTCTGCACAGCAGCCCCCTGAGACACACCCCAGCACACCAAAGCTGTGAGCCAAGGCAGCCCTGCCTCCTCGTGCACCCAGCTCCGACTTTCTGCTTTTATTTTTGACACTATTCATAGCAAAATCAAAAAATCTCCTATTTCATGGGAAACAGAGCATTTTGATTTGCCCAATGCCAATGTTTCACTTAGATTTTATTTTCTTTTTATATACACATTCATCTATGATACCTACGATACAAAAGATATGTACTCAGGAAAACAAAAGAATGTTTCCCACTGTTTGAACGTGCCCTCTTTCTGAAGAATTTTGCTTCCTGAAAAAAAGTTCACAGAGTTTCCTCTGGTTTGGCTTAACAGCTTTAAATGCTGTGCTTCCAGACAGACAGAAAATCTGGCTTACCCACAGCTTCCTCCCCCCGCTCCACATTTAACAGGTCGCTGTTGTGGCCACAAGAAAGACGGCGACCACTGCTAAAACTTTAATCTCCCCCAAAAGTCGTAATCTTTATATAGCAGATATAATGAGCTTTCTCAGTGACATATTTCAACAATGTTTAACAGGATTGCATAAGCAAAGTTATGTTTAAATCCACTGAAAATGTAACCCAATTCTCCTCAGTCTGCTCTGGTGATAATTAATGACAGATTTCATTAATATTCACGTATCCAATTTTTTTCTTGTAGGATTGTGTCCTGCTAACACAAGGACAGCAGAGAAGAATTGTCTTCTATTAAAGAAGCTCTGTTAGGCATCACAGATAACATATGAAGCGTGGCCATGCTGTTCTTTATCCTCTATTACCCCTCAATTTTATTCTCTAGAAATTGTTTCAGCCATTAGTTCCAGGCTGTAACTAGAGGAGGAGCAGGAGGTATTCTGCCACTGCTGTCAGGCAAGCCAGTGGAGGACAGAAAAGGAAAAAAAAAGTTTCAAAGTATTTTGCAAAGTAATCAAACACTCGGAGGTGGCAAGGTTTCACCAGGGAGCACCAAATTATCTATCCTACTCTTAAACAGGAACAGTCAAGAGACACTTTTCTATGTCAACGAAATTTCAGTTTCCCAGGACAACACAAGGATGACACCACAACAGCCTGCCTCTCTAGGGCAGGCTTCAGGAATGCTGCCCCCAGCCCTGCACCTAATACAAATGTAGGAAAAATCACATTAAGCCATATCCCCCAACCACTCTCACAACCCACATCTCACCACAAAAGTCTTGAGCCCAAATCTCTGCAGCATTTTGAGATCGTCCCAGCTATGGGGGAGGACAGGGAAATGAAGAGGAAAGTGGAAGGAAGAAGGAAACAGCTGCTTCCCCTTCCCAACCTGGTATTTCTTCTGAAAGCTTTGATCTCCACTTTATACATAGAGTGTAACAGGAGATACTTTCTTTTCCTCTGTCCTGCAAAACGATGGACAAAAAAAAGCCTTACCCTCCTTTACTCTTTTAAATCATCTACCCTGTCCCTGCCAGTTTTGCTGGGGAGCTGAAGCAGCATCTTTTACTGGGCTGCAGAATCCTGTGCAAAAACAACTGTCACTCCCAGCATTTAGTTTTAATTCCCATTTGAAGCCCAGTGAACTACTCCAGAGCATAACAAAAAGTCCATTAAACTTTCCACAGAACCAAGTCTTAAATTTCAAAAACACTTATCTTCATCTCAAAGATGCTCACTCGAACTTCTGACTCCATGGATGTATGATTTGACAGACCATACACACATAAAAAATCAGAAACTGAAAGGAAATTCAGTAACACCAACCTCCCAAGCTATGGCCTGGGAAGCTGGCCATGGAATTGCCTAATTTCATGAATATTCGGGAGGAGATACAACTTTATTTCGACTCACAGATTACAGCAACAACTAGAGAGAAATTCTTATAAATAAGGCTCACAAGTTCAAGGGGCAGCTGTTTGTCCCAGCCTGACAAAACATGTTGGGACAATCCTGCAGTACCAGTGCTCAAGTTTTCAAGGTACTTTCACTATTGTCAGTGAATGTATTATTGTCAAAGACTGTTCAACCACACCCAGGCATTTTAATCAGAGACCACACAGCTGGATTCATACCCCAAAGCCTGTCAAAAAGCCTGTCAAAAGCAGCTGTCAGCCCCACAGCCACCACAAAGCAGCAGCTGCTGCTGGGACAAGTTTCAGCAAGAGCAGGCAGTGAGCTACTCGCAGGCACTGCTGTCAGTATGACCACAAAACAGGTAACTCTGAAAAAGCTCCAAGCTGGATCAGAACCTCTACATCCAGCAGGAGATGACACCCCATCTCACTACAGGCTGACAACCTGTTGGGGATTTGGCATGTCCCAGAGCAGCTGGCTGGTTTTGTTGTGACAGGCAATGGTGGCCCTGGGTCACATCCAGAAGAAGGGGTTTTTGAAAGAGGAGGTAATTGCCTTGCTGAAAAAGAAAAGTAACAATAAAAAGAAATAAAATCAGAAGTCCCTCCTGGTGGACTTCAGTATCACAAGGTTCTGAGAGACAAGAACAAAAGCTGTCCACACACCCAGGCCATAACCTCAAATACCACTGGGTGGGTGGAAGATGCAAGAAGAGAGTCAAGCAGCCAGAAGGATGCACTGCTCTCCCTGGATTTCCTTACACCTCCTCCTACAAACTCAGGAACCACACTGCTGATCATTAGGGTGGGGTGGCTTGTTTTCCAGTTTCACATCTACCTTACCCTGGCTCCTGCTGGGGGAGATGCCAGTGCAGAAGCAACTCCCCAGACAGCCCTCCCTTTTCCTGGGGCACCCATTGGAACCTGAGCTGCCCCAGAAGCTGCATCTTCCTGTGACAGCAGGACCAAGGCAGACACCAAAAGCAGCACTGCAATGGGCACAGTTGTGAACCACTCCCATGGTGATATCCAGCATTTTCCAGAGAGCCTGATCTCCATGAAAACATATACAAAAAGACTCTGCATGTGCTTATGCTGCATTCAGTATTCATTGCTGATTCTCTGAAAGTGGAAGGCACGAGAGATCTGTGACTCTGTTTAAGCAACAAAAACAAAGCTAAAACATATTAAACATTCATGAATTTCTGTGAATCCTTAATGAATCTCACTTTCTGCCTTCTGTTACGTGGCTCTTTAGGGGTACTTTTTTTTTTAATCTTGAAAGCTAGAAATTTTGTAAGAACAGAATCCCCTTGCAGAATGAAGAAATTGACTTTGAAAAGTCTCTACCATAGATTGGAAGACTCTTGAGCTGGAAATACTGGAATAGCTTCCTCTGCAACAAAGATGGATAGGAGACATGGGCCCCTTTATCAGGTCACGTGACTCAGAAATGTTGCTAATGTAACTAAAAAACATATTAAAATCTTATGCAGAAAGAAATAAAATTTGAGTCCCTGAAAATGGATAATATTGATCTGGCTCCCCTACTCCATTCAATCAATTAAGCTGTGTACTTCTGAAAGCTCAAAAAATTAAATGTGGGGTAATATGAGAGCAGAGGCAGACCTCTGTGCTGGCTTAACCCAGCAGCTACTTGAGCTTAAGGTGATACTTTGGGTTGTGAAATAAAATCTTGGAATTGTGAACATATTTGCTTCAGTGAGCCTCTGCTTTGGGGCCACTAATCCCTTTAATTGCCCCAAATGACCTAGAGGCACCTCCAGGCAGAAAATCTTTGCTCTATAAGCAGCATTATGCAGACAACAAAACTCTTAAAGGTAAAACCAGCTGGGGAAAGTCTGCTAGCAGCTCATCATGTCTTCTTAGATTAAGTATATTAAAAAGAACTTAAAGCATGAAGTGCCTTGAAAAAAAATCTAATTTTGACCCCACTTTGGATAAAAATGATTTTTTGTCAGAGACTTCAGATTTAGTGTCCAGTATTCTCACAGGCTACATTCAGCTTTCAGTATTACAAGAACTAATTGCGCCCATTCATTTGCAAGAACATCTGAAAACTTTCCCTATAAGACTTTAAAATATACCAGCCTAGTAATGCAAAGAAGGCACTTATACCAATAAATTATTCTAATCCTGTAAAAACTCAACACACTTCAGTGTTCTTAACAAAGGTGCTAACTGCATGACTAATGATGCATTTCTGCAGAAACTTCAGCTGATGGGGCTCATCAAAATCAAAACTACAAAACTACTAAATTTTACTATTTTAGGTAATGTCATTATGAGTCAAAGGCAACAAGTTACCTGGAAAAGTAAGAACATATTTGCAAGTGTTTGCAGGATCAGGCTCTATTATACAGCCTTTTATCAATGATAAAAGCTAATTTTAAAAATTGCCTCATTCAAGAGATGGCACTAAATATAATACAAGGAAGATTTACTTTATAACAGCCTTGAGGGTGTGTTAAAACACACAAAAATCTATCCTTTAAAAAGGATTAAGACATATTTAGATGGCACAGACATGAAACGCAGACCGAACAACTCCAGATTGTTACAGATACTAATCATGTGAAATGGATAACCTCATAATATCACACATCTCAGATCATCTGACTTGTGTGTCTGTCTGCATATTCAACATCACAGCCCCAAGCTGAAAAAACACAGACAGAGAAGAAAGAGATTCTTGTTTCCTGGTAAAGCTTCTTGCATTAAAGAACTGAATGCAGGGCAAAAGGCCCATTCAAAAACGTGTCACAAAACACTTCACCACAGACCTAGGAGCTTTGTTGTGAGAGGAGAAAGAGAAAAAAAAAAAGGATTTTGAACAATATTGACTAATGGGATTATGTATATACAACAGTTTCCCATTCACAACACCCTCCCAGGGAGCTGAACACAAGCTCAATTTTACCTGTGCCAGTAACAGTTACATCATTTTCTGACAGATATTAAGCCAACAGGGTACCAACCACAAAGCTGCTACCAAAAATACTTAATCTTCCAAGGAGGATATCAGACAGGCAATTAAAGCAACAGTAATCCTCCCCCAAACACGAAGTTTTATCATCTGTAAATGTACATCTGCAAATCTCTCTCTCTTTGCTTTAAGTAGGAGCCCATGAAACTTTTGTAGTGTGTTTTTGGTAACTTAAAGCTTTCAAATTCTATGTAATGTAATACCTGGGTAAGTAATTCACAGAAAATAGTATCCTGATGACAATGTAACAAGACATGAATACAAGTTGTTCCGCATCCTTTTGAACTTGTTTGCATGCAAAATCTTTTCTGTATTCATATTAGAGAGAAGGGGTATAGAGAAAGAGGCCCCCGGAGTGAGTATTCCTTCTCTTCTTTTTAATATATGAACTAATTTTTCACCCAACCATAGCATGCTTTGAAGGTTTTTAAGAAAAAGAAAGGAAAAAAAATGGAGAAGAAATTTGGGAGTAGAACTGCTGCAGTTCTAGACAGGAAAAACTATGTTTTAGAAACCAGAAAAACTTATTTGTGCACCTCACAAAGAATAAGTACAGCTCTGAATACAGAATAAACATCCTTGACTGTACTAATAAGAACAAATATACCGTAGACACACAGCTATTGTTTGAAGAAAGGCACATCCAAAGCCTCCCCAGTGACAGCTCCAGCCCCTGCCATGCTCCGTCGGGCGCTGCGCAGCCTTGCAGACTGTCAGGACAGTGTCAGCAAGGAAAGGGATGGTCAAGCAACCTGATGGCCGCCACCATGAGCCTGTGGTGGAGCCTTACAGGGCAAGGAGGTGTCAGGAGGCTGCAGCAGTGGGGAGGGGAGCAGACATGGGGTGTGCAGCCCATGGTGTGGGGCAGTGAGTAGCACAACCAGCAGGCGTGGTTGTGGGGCAGTGAGTAGCACATCCAGCAGTGGTAGTTGGGATACTTGATCCTGACAGCAGGAAACCATCTCCACAAATTCAACAAGTAAAATGAGGGATGCAAGTGCTAACAGAGCAGCACTCAGCTACCTGTGACAGAGAACAATGAGACCTGTGAAGATTTCCTTTCCTGGCAGGATCTGCTAACTGCTATTTGGAAAACAGGCGATTCATATGCCTTTATTTTTCGGTTTCAAGCAGCAGGACCTTAATAACCTGTCCAGATATGGAACCAAAACCACACTTCTGTTGCTGTCTCTTCAACTGCCCGAGAACCCACAGCATTTTCCGCCCTTCCCAGTAGTCTCTGCAAAGGAAGAAGGTTGAACAAAGTGCCACTATACAAGGGCCATGGCCCCCACAGCCGCAGGAAAAAAAACAGATTATGCAAAACTTGCACTGTTTTGCTTCTGTCACCCTTTGCCTCCTCAGACCTGAACAATAATGAACTTGTCTAGCATGGAGGAAAGGGTGGAATGGCTTTGTGCTTGGATGGGTCAGAACAGATAAATGAAGAGATGTGCTCGCCAAACCCCACTTGCATCTGGCTGGAATAAGGAAGAAACACAAAGGTGCTTCTCACAAGGCTGAGAAGCTGCAGACAGCAGCACCAAGAGAAGACCACAACCCTCCCCCCTCTGTGCCTTGGTGTGGTTCCCCCTTGCAAATCTCTGGAGAGATATAGCGTGAAGGCTCATTTGGTAGCTACTTACATAGAAGTCACAGGTAAAATGTTGCCTTATTGCTTCCACTGAAAGTGAAATCAGCTATACTTTGTATAAAATTGGGCTGTTTATTTTCTTTTGATTAAAAAAATGAGCCCCCCTCTTGCCAGACCACGCAAACAGAAACCACTACTTCCTCAGTCACTGCATGTTCACATCTAAAAAAAGCCCTGGACAAGGGTAAAACCATGCTGGGTATGACATCAGACCACTACACTGATCAAGCTCACAAACTGCCATCAGTGTGCAATGGCAGTTTTGAAATGATGAAATTTTGGTTTTCCTGTTTCACCTTTTCCACTAAACGGACAGGAAATATGTCTGTTAATGTGAACAACTTATTAAAAAAATGTAATATCAATTTTCTCAGAATCTACCACATTACAAAATTAAAATTTAGAGAGTCCACAACTGACCAGTAAAAAGAAAACAGTTCCCTCCCCACGTCACCAGGGATGTGAATCAAGTTTTCACTACCATAACCCCTCATCTTGGAAAGTGGATATGAGGGTCAAGAGCCTTTCAAAAGATAGCTTCTTCTAACATATGAAAATGACACAAAAAAACCCAAAAAACAAAACAAACAAAAAACCAGGCAAGACTGTGTTGAAATATTCCTGGGGAATCATACAAAACAAAGAACTGCAAGAACTACAAGGTTAGTGCTAGTTACACCAAAGACCGTGCGTGCCACCCTTGACTGTTGCTATCACATTCATTTATCCAGTAAGATATTCAAGATATGCAATCGCTCGAAGGGTTGGAAATACTACCTCTGCACTTAAAATAGAAAGGACAGGTCTAATCCTGTTCTCATTTGTACCTGAGCAACCCTGCAATTAATGCAGAGGTTGGTCGTTTTCAGATGCCCTGATCCTTGCAAACAGGCAGCGGCTTAAAAGCACTTTTTCACACCAGCCTCTTTGCTCTCAGCCCATCCTCCTCAAGGGAGTGAATCCTAATTACAACCCACACCCTTCTGCAGTGCCCTACTGCACTAAACAGGTCTTGGGCTCGGGGCTTAGCTCCTAAGGAACATGGAGGAGTAACAGCATTTTGTACAGCACTGAGCACAGCACCGGTACTACACTGGGAAAAACATCCTCGCTCCTGCTGCAACGCTACATCTTCCAGGAGAAGGAAGACTGCGAGCTCACAAACACACTGAGAGAAAATACACATTTCCATTCACATCATCTATTCAACCTTCCCACAGAGCATGAGGGCAGCAGCAGAAAACACTGCCTTGAAAGTGCCTGCTCAAGGGTGCTGGCAAATTCATACAATTTGCGGTTTTTATTTTCAAACGTGTCTGCTCAAAGTTGCTCCCTGTTGCACCCTAGTACTATCTATGATTTGAATAGCTTTACATCAGTAATGAAACTAATGAACAAACAAGAAACTAGTATTTCTAATAATCTCTTTAAAACAAACAGAAGCAAAAAGCCTGGGACAATGAAGTCTGTTCCTTAAAACAAATGTGTGCAGTCACTTGCTACTTGCGAGGCTGCTCTCGAGTTCTGCAGTACCTGGAGTGCCTTCTAAAATAGAAGAATATTTTATCTTGAGGCAAGTCATGCACATGGAAAAATACAGATTTTCCAAATAAATCTCAAAGGTCACAATGGAGGTACTTGACAGTGGCACTTTGTGTTCTGCTGTAAATAATTCTGCCTTTTTAAGCAACCACCTCTGAGCTGCCACTTCTTCTGGATTAGTTTATGGGATCCTAAAAGATGGGATTCTACAAAGCAGTGAACACCACCAATTAAAAATCAAACCCAGTTTTGCTTTAGGAAAACAGCCTCATAAAATTAAGGAGGTTCCACACTGCTGAAGACAGAGGCTGACGTGAACTTGTATTTTTAAAAATACAAACACAACCCTTTGTGTTTTAAAGGCCACACTTCCAAGTCTATTAATAGTAGATGGAGAGTTTTCCACACCTTTTTACATAACCTGATGCAGCACCTTATGACACACCTACCTAAGCCATTAAACTGCACTTTGCACTGCAGCACCTGAAAGCTGTTTTGCCTCTCTTCCTATTACCCAAAAAGACACCTCCATGTTTTCTAGTCAGAGACAGTATCATTCACTTAACCAAATTCAGGGAACTGCAGAGTGTGCTTCCAACTACCAAACCTCCTCAACTGTGCCCACGTCCCAGGTATCAAGATGGGTGTCTTCATTTTCAAGTAGCTGTCACCTAATGAGGACTTCACTCCCTGCTGTGCCCATCCACCACACCCCATGGACACGTGGGCAACACTTCTGTGTCACCCAGCATTTGCCTGGGTGTAGCTGTTTGCAGCCTTGACTGGAAAAAGGAGGAAATTCATCTCCTTTGTGTGTAGGTACTAACAGAGGTGCAGAAGCAACAGGAAAATAAAGTTTGACAAAACACAAGGAATAAAGTTGGTGAGTTAAAACCCCAGAAAGATATCTTCAGGACACATTTCAGACCACAGCTAACAGCTAGCTTCTGCTTTATGCTCCACCCTTCACACAGGCTGAGTACAGTGGGGTGGGTAGTGCAGGTGCCTAGAACATGTCCTTGTGAACAGGGAGCAATGAGAACTTTATGAACTGTAGGTATGGGCTGCACCAGTGCATATGCAAATGTATGTACGTGATCCAAGCAGGCCTGAAGGCAAAGGGCCTTATGTGACATTCACCTCCTGGCTCCCACTTTCTCCATCCTACATGTGCTGGGGGTACTGCATGAAACCAGACAACCCTCCAGCTGCCACAGTGGTCCTTCCTGAGTGCCAAAGGCATCCCATCTCCTTGGGGCAGTGAGGCTCTGCTCTCCCCTCCTCCAGCACCATGCACCCTGGAAACTCAAATTCAGCAGCCCTCTTTCTGAAGCAGGCTGGTGAAGCCGTGCTGCTTGCACCCTTCTAAGGGCACACCATGAGGCTGGGGGTAGAATCCACTTCTCTGCTAGCAGCTGCAGTGGGCAACAGACTGCTCCAGTGCTGTGAGTTCTCTCTGTAAAAAGCAATGGTAATAATATCTGACCCTTCAATCATGATGAAACTAAATCCATGCCACTCTGCCAGCATGTACACCTCCTGTCAAAAAGGGAGAGAACCCAGTTTGGGGTCTCTTGACTTCTTTCCCCTTTCTGGTACATGAACCTCTGAGTCATCCAGCCTTGTTGGAGGGCTGGGACATCTCCCTGCACTTCCGCCCATGGCAGATCGACCAGAAACAATGATGCTGGAAATGCTAGAGCCTTCCATTCGGATGGACATTTGTCCATTCAATCTCCTTAGTAACTCCTGGGAGTTACTAACCCTGTTAGCTACCTGCAGTGGCTCCTTCTTCATCCTGGAATGGGAAAGGAAATGATGCCCCACAGAAGGGAGAAGATAGAGAGAAAGCTCTCACCAGCCTTCCCACACTACAGAAGACACAAGCAACAAGGACAGCAACAGTGCCTGTGGTTGGTACCTACTGAGGCTGCACCACCACTACATCCCAGCATCACTTCTCTGTCCCTTGCATACACAAAAAAACTGCAGGTATGACCTGCACAGTCACGGGTGAAGCCACACAGAGCAGACAGCACATGGATGGCAGAAAAATACAGCTTAGTGCAAGCAGGCTGCTAACCCAGAGGCACTGATGAATTCTTGGTGCCCAGAATCCTACCCAAAACCCAGAGAAAGGGAAAAGCAAGCTCAAGAGCTTCATCCCTGTTTGTTTCATACAGCTCAGTTCCAGTTACATGGTGCAGAAAGAAGTCATAATGTCACCTTACAGATTTTTCCTGTTACACAATGAGGGGATTTTTTTTCTTTGCAGGAAAATGTATGCTTCTTTTGAATGCCTTTACCTACAAGCAGATGTGCCTATGTCTGATTTGCCTTGACAGCATGTAGATTCAAAAACTTAATCATATTTACGTTGGTAATATGATTATCTCTAGGAGCACCAAAATGCAATCCATTGTTGACTGAAAAATTATGATAAACTTCTCTAGCTTTCCATTTTTTAATCCCACCAATTTTATAGAGTCAAATCCCTGATATTGCAGAGATTTACTTACTAGGAAAACATCATACACTGGTGCTTGATTTAACTGAGCAGTTTTATATAGAAGTAAACATACAGCCCAGGTGTTTCAGAATCTCTTGTCAGAGAGGACATACCTTCCTCTGTCATCCAAGACAAGGAGTGGAAAACATTTCAATTGTGGTGAGTGAATCTTTGCCCAAACCTCAGTTTCACAAAATTGCTAGCCTGATCTGTAACAACACAGGGGAAAACACCACTGCTTGCTAAGAACATGCAATTCTGCTTTATATTCATAGATGAGGTGAAAGGTTATTTTATTTTTTTTAAAGACTTCTAGAAAATAAGTAGCCTTTGCTTCACTACTCGTTCACTTCTCAATTTTCCATAACAGAAAACCCTCCTTAGGCAAACACCCTGAAACACTGCTCCTAAAAGCAGTGCTGGCTTTGAAATACATAATGAGAACAGAAAATACATTTAGCATTGATGACAGGAAAGCAGTTGCTACGAACATAACACAGTGGCCCTTGTAAAGGAACCTCTCAGTTCCTTAAATGTGTATCCCCCTAAATCTGCATATTGCACACTGAAAAGCAAATCCCGAGAGTCCTAGAAGTCTCCCACTGGCACATCACGTTTTCTCCAACTACCATTAAATTTTCTTCTGCTAAATGCTCTACCGGCTCTCTATCCTACCTTTGCAGTAAAAAAAAAAAAAAAAAAACCAACCCAAAAACACGCTCCCAAAACACAAAACAAACAAACACCCTCCCCACACACATATAAAGACAAAAAAAAAAAAAAAAAAAAAAACAAACCAAAACGAAACAGAAAAAAAAAATAAACATAAAACCCTGAAAACTTCTGAAAGCCCTTCCTATGAAAACAAATACCATTCCTTAAATTTCTCAGCATGTTATTTGCAAACGACAGGCCAGCAAGCAGATACTCTCCATATGCCAAATTATGTCATTTCCATTTTCTAGAAAGAATACTTCTCACAGCAAACTGGCAAGGGTTTTTTCAGTTGGGTTGTGAAAAGAGCCAGCTCTGTGTATCGCTGCACCTGCTGCGTTGCTAAGTCTGGTATCTGGTGGCAGCCCCACAGCCATCCATAGCAATTCTGGGTCCAGAAAAGAGCTTGTCATAAAGGCTGAGTACACCCTCAGAGGTACTGGCAAATGTTCAGGGGTGAATTCTGTGGATATTTGCATATAGATTTCTGTAGACACCAGCTTGTCCCATTTGCAAATAGAATCTGCTTTCCCACGCTTCGTAAGGGACAAGCTGGTGCCTACAGAAGCTTCAGTGTATCCAAGTCCCAACATATAAACCAAATTTCTGCACTTTTAGGTTAAATTATAAAGAGTAGCCTTTTCATTTGCATAGTGGAGAACTTATACTACAAGAGTAGTACAGCTGAAATCAGAGGGAAAAAAATTAAAAGAAAATAAATCAAGATTTGGTTCTTCTCATCATTACCTTCCATCATACTGCACTACTGAGTCTCCAGAGAGCTCACCTGATATCTACTTTTTTGAAACAAGGAAATCACAGAATTACTAGAGGATTGGGTTTTTTTTCTTTTCAGAGAGCACACTTGGCAATCTCATATTTGTATTTTAGGTGTTTTGAACTGTTCCAAGCTAAGCGGTATCTTCCACCAGAAGAATTCTCAAAGTCCTAATAATTGCAGACTAAAGCACACTTCATATTCAAAAGCTATCATCAAACTATGATCTGTCATTATCCTATTTATCTACCATGGAACTGTTTTTGTGATGGTCTGGAGGGCTAGTGACTCACACAGCTGCCACCAATCTTCACCATTTCAAGGTGCTTTCAACACTACTATGGTGCAGACAACAGCTGTGTAGCAGGCTTCTAAGGCAAAGACCCAGTTTGGCTGCCTGCACAGGAGATTTGCTGGTAAAGAAAAGGGTGCAAAGAAAGTCAAGTAGTGAAAATGCACCCACCACATAAGCAAACCCGCTGAAATTGCTCCTTCTGCTCTCCTGACAGCTAATGAGGGGTCACTGCACACCAGCCAAGCACCTGTGTGGTATAACCACAGCACCTCCCAGGGCTGGACCAAGAAAACTTTGAATTGGCAGCCAGTGAGGGCAAACAGGACTTTTTTCACATGTTATCAGCTCAGGTCTCCTCACAGGGGTTATGTGCACACACATAGGAATATCCCTCTCACCTGTCCAGTTCCAAGGCTGCCTCACTCTGAAACCTGCAGAGTCCTGAGGCTCTGGCAGACACAGCTGCCTCTCAGCCTCTGTCCCTCTGTGAAGCTCTCTAATTAATTCCCTAGTACTCATGAACACCATGTTCTGTCCCACTGTTCTACTCTTCAGAACTGACAGCAAAGGGGTTCTTTTCCTTGTCTGATGAATATTAACCTTTTTTATCTGACAGAGATGCTCACTAAATAGTATAATAAGAGCCTAAAATATGCCAGAGCAAATTCCTGTGGGATTTGTTTTTAAAAGCTTGTGTACTAAGGGAACAAGGGTGCTGCATCTATGGTGTCCATACATGTGTGTGCCATCCTACTCCAGTGACTTCTCAACCACTGGTCAGCTTCAGCTAACACCTGGAAGATGACCCCATTTCCACCAGTTTCAAAGGAAGTAACAGAGGGAGGCACAAACACCTGTGCCCTGAGCAAGGGAAATGGCTGGCAGAGAGCAGTGGTGGTAAAAGCCAGTCCCTGCAGTCTGGGGCTGGCCATGCTCAGCACGTCCAAAGCTCAGAGAGCCCAGCAGCATCAGTGAGTGCCCCTGCACAGCTCAGAGAGCCCAGCAGCATCAGTGAGTGCCCCTGCACAGCTCAGAGAGCCCGGCAGCATCAGTGAGTGCCCCTGCACAGCTCATGGTGAGCATGAGGACCCAGCCTCTCGGCGTACTCGTGCTGAAGGATGTGCTCCTTCCAGGACTCATGGAGCTTGTACACTGTGTGCTACTACTGAAACAGCCCTTACTACCTGAGCCTTAACCCTGCTGTTGAACATTCCCCCTTCAGGGAGGCACAGGAATTCAGCCTCCTGAAGTGACAGCTGAGGTCAACAAGCATCCCCTTCTTTAGAGCCAGCAGCTATCAGTGGTATACAAGGTCACACACCTAAGGGAAGACTTTGTTTAGCATGTGCACTACCCACTGACTTTTCAGACCATTAAATCACTGTTTTCATGCTATGCTTGTATACATCATTCTGAAATTCAGGCTGCCCAAAGGGCTTTGGGTTCAGTGAATAGCAGAGTGTCCATCACACATTAAAGGGCTGATGTGTTTCCAGCAGCTCACAAGCCACCTCCTGATGCTGGGATGACCCCACAGGGTGGAGGGTGCCCCCAGCTCTTTGTTCTGCTCCCCTTTCAGGACTCTGCCTGTAAGACACTTGGTTCTGAGAGACTCTTCTTTTGTCTCTTGCGTGTTCAGTTTGGAGGCATCTTCTGCTGTGGGCTGACACTGCACTGCCTGCCTGCCCAAGGCCATGCACAACTGGATTCTGACCTCTCACCCTTCCCTCACAAATACTTAATGGCAGGATTCAGCATCCTGGGTGCTTCCTCCAGCACTAACAACCCAATGAACTTTGCAAACCAAATGCATCTCTGTTTTTTCTAACAGGTAGAAATAAATTAAATTTTCACAAGCTTTACTAACTGCAAATTAATCTTAGAATTAATCAGGAAATGAGATACATTGTAGGTCAGTAAATTCTGAAGAAAAATCTATTTGGACATGATAACCTCAGTGTCCTTCTGAGTGGACCTCTCCTCAGTGATTACTCAGCAGATACCCTCTCCTTGCTTCCCAGCACCTGCTGCTCCCAGAAGGTGCCCATCTTCTGCCCATCTGCTTTCAGACCTGACATGGTGGTGACGCAGACAAATTAAACTGTAAGCAACGTTTGAACTCCAAATTCAACCACCAATTTGCTTCCTTAGCAAAACAGAAAAAAATCCAAAACCAAACAACACAAAAAAAGAGCATGTGCTTGTTTTTAACCACCTGTCCCACTGGAAAAGGAAACTTCACATATGGAAACTGCAATATTTTTCCCAAAGAAAACTATGGCAAGAAAAATTTTAGGCATACACAAAACCAGACACCTGGACCATCCCCTAATCCACAGGATGTGCAATTATTTTAAACCAGTGCTGCTGAAACCTGGCTTCACAGAACTCCTCACTAATTTCAGATTATTCTATTAAAATGAATTATAATTTCACATGAAAGAAACCCTGGCCCTAGCTTCTAATAAACTCATGTCCTTGTCCACCTATTCACCACAAACTGAAATAAACACCTGCAGGAAGACAGGAGCCTTTAGCACCAACCAGCCAACTTCTGAACAGGCCTATTTTTTGCCATTTACATATAATTACATACTAGCCTCCAAGCAGCTAGAAGCTCCATGTTCCTTTTTTGTATTGTTTGTTTCTTGTGAATACACATAGAGCTCAAACCCAAACCACATTAATGATAACCTTGTTAAATATAAACTAGTATGCAATTATACAAACTGCTAACACAAACAAAAAAGCCAGGGAACTCTGATTATACGTTCACAATGGCTTCTGAAAACCAAATAAAAATAACAACATAAGGAAACCTGTCTTGCCTGATACTGTAACAGAAAAAGGTTTCACGTTTGTGTCTCAGCACACAAGACTCATCTGTCAAACAACTCCTCAAACTCAATTTCAAGCTCACTCACGGCAAGGAGAGCAGAAGGGTGGGAGGAAAGGCAGCCAGTGCACACGTGAACTACCAAAAAAATCTAATTTTCCTCTCTGCATCATCCTTCAGATGAGCTAATGCCTGTCCCTAGGCAGGTGCTGTGACTTTCACCCTGTCACCCTGAGAAGGGCTGGCTGGGTGCTGGGGATTTGGCTCCTTCCTCTCCATTAAGAGAGCAGCAGAAGGGCTGCTGCAACCCTCTGTTCTTGGGCTTGTGCCAGCCCGGTGCATGCCTGTGATTTAACTTCTGTGCAGCCACGGCTGAACGCAGCAACCAGAGCTCCTGCCACACCTTTTCATTAAGAAGATGAGCTGCTAACATTCTGTGCAAGCTCCGTGGTCTGCAGCTGCCCCTTCCGGGTGTTTAAAAATATACACTTTTCTCAGAACAGAAACAGATCTATTGAAAGCAAAGTCTGCCCTGGACTGCACATGTGCAGCATCAGGACAGCCAGCAAAGGCAGGGGACATTATCCAGAGCTCTCCAGCACCAGGGCCAGCTTTAAGCAAGTGCTACAATGGAGAGCCTCGTTCTTGTCAGTGCAGTAATGCAAAGTCTTCAGCACAACTGAATCCAGCTCTCAAGAAAACAAAACAGTATGAGAAAACCAGCACTTTCCTTGCAGCCTGCATCACAAGAAATTATACAGCAACAAATGACAGCCGCTACAGGACTGGAGGAGCATCCTGGAAAGGTTTCCTTAGGTGACTTCCCTTGCCATGGACTTGGGCTATCTATTCAGTTTGTTTGCATGCTAGCAGTGCAGCTGAACTTGCAAGACTCTGGATTTCGAGGTTGTAAACAAGAACAGTAATTACCTTTCCCTCTTAACCACCACTCTGTTCTCATGTAATGAACAAACCAAATTAAACCAAACCAAAACAACAACCCAAAAACCCCACATAGGTTGCAGTAGGAAACTAAGTAGAAGGTCAAGAAGAACCCAGTCTCTCGAATGCTTAGTTCAAGAGAAGAAAAGCAATTCCCAAATCATGGTCTGTGGGTCACTTCTCCCCCACAAGGCTGTGGGCAGAATCACATCACAGAAGGCATGAGTGAGTGTGTGTGTGTGACACAGCTGTGCAGTTGATCCACGGAGCAATTAGAGGGTTGTCACTGCAGAAAATGTTTTGAGAGACACATGACTGGGAGAAGAAGGGTGGTAACTCACCAGCAGGCATGCTGCTTGGGAAGGTGGGGCTCCCTCTAGCACAGCACCTGAAAAGGGGCTCAAAAAAGCCACCAATACAACCCAGATGGAAGGGAAGGGGAAAACAAACAACCAACAGTGGAGCATGAATCTAAGATAACTTTCCCCTGGAATACTTCCAATTTCTCCAAGCTGGTTGGTTTTGAAAGGGACTTTTCTACAGCGATCTATGCTCAATTACCCTTATAAACCCTTGCAATAACATGTGACTCAAAGTCTACCTATTTGTCCAAGGGAGAAACAAGGAGGGAGTGTGGCAAATGGGGAATGTGGGAGTGGCTGCCGATGTGGGCTTGGGGAGCACAGTCATTTCCTCCAGCTTCTTTCCCCCCCTCCGTCTTTGATATCTGAGTATGTTGTTGAGGAAGTGAAGGAAGGTGATTTTGTATCCACAGGCATTCACACATTTTTACATGATTGCACCTTAGCCAGAAGTCTCAGCTTGAGACCTGAAGCAGCTGAGGTTGTTCCTTCGGGAATTAAAAGGCAAAAGAGTTCCCGGCGGCAAGAAACGACCCAGAGGAACAAAGTGCTTGGAGATAAAGAGCCTATTTAGGGTGGTAGCGAGACGCTGCTTAAACCATGCGCTCGCACCGTAATCCGCGATTTCCATGCAAAGATTTCCTTCCCCCTTGTGGGCTACCAGACCTGGCTACAGCTCACTTGACTCAGAGCCGGTTCCCAGCCTGCTGTCGATAGGACAGGCAGCACAGCGGGCTGAATCCGCCACCACTCGGGAGCGCGGGATGACAGCGGCTGTGCGGCGGGGCTGGGCTGGGCTGCGCCGGGGCTGGGCTGGGCTGCGGCGGGCACGGCGGCGGTGCAGCCGCACGCCCGCACTGCTGAGCGCCAGGGAAACTTTCAGCCACTCGCGCCCAGGCGGGACCGACCGACGGACGGGCTGCTGCCGCCCGGGAGGCTCGGGCACCTCGGCTGACCTGCCCCTGCACGCCCGCACATCCCTGCCGCTGCTCCCCCGGCCGGAGGGCAGCGGAGCCGGCCCCGCTGAGGGAGGCTCCCGCCCCGCGGCTCTCGGGCCTCCCTCTCCCCACGGCTTCCCCCGGCCGCCCGGCGGCCGTGCCCGCCCTTCCCGAGCCCATCGCCATCCTGCGCATCCCTCATCCCCGCATGCCGAGCATCCCTCATCCCCGCGGCGCTGCTTACCGGGACCGCTGCAGCTCGAAGGCGGCGGCGGGGCCGGGCTGCCCCAGCTCTCCGCTGCCGCCGATGCTGCCCTGGGGGCTGGTGCGGCCGAAGGGCGCCGGCAGCACCCCCGCCGTGAAGGAGTTGAGGCGGCCGCGGCTGCCCGCCGCCGCGGCGCCCAGGAAGACGGCGGGCGGCACCTGCACCGCGGCGAAGGCGTCCTCCTCCTCCTCCTCGTCTTCCTCCTCCTCCGGGGGCTCGGCGGGCGCTGCCGGGGGGCTGCCCAGCCGCGGCGGCGGCTGCGCCTGGCGGGGCCGGGCGGCGGAGCCGTCGCTGCCCGGCGGCGGGGGCCGCCCGTCGAGGGAGATGCTGGTGAGGAAGGACAGCGCGGCCTGCCTGCGGCGGGGGTCGCTGCGCGCCGGCGGCGGCGGCTGCAGCGGCTGCGGCGCTTTCCTGGGGCAGGGCTCCGCCGGCGGCGGCAGGGGCCCGGCGGCGGGACTGCCAGGGCTGGCGGCGGTGGCGGCCGCCGCCATTGTCGGCCGGCTCCCCCTCCCCTCGCCGCTGGCCGGACGCTGCCTCTCGCTGCCGGCCCGTCAGGCGGGCGGGCGGCGGGGCAGGGGCGCCGCGGTGCCCGCGGGGTGCATGGGGGTGCCCAGGGGTGCGCTCCGCCCGGCCGCGCCGCGCTGCCCCGGGCCCCCGCCGCCCGCCCGCTCCGTATTTATAGGTGCAGCAGCCGCGCCGCCGAGCGCCCTGTGCAATAACACGGCAATCACGTGTGGGAAACGCGGCGCTGGAGGAAAACAAAAGCCCGGCCAGCAGCCCGGAGGAGGAGGGAGAAGGGTGGGTCTCGGCGAGCTCCCTCCTTTCAACCTCTCTCTTTTTTTTTTTTTCCTTCCCTTTCACCCCCTTCCCTCCTCCTCCTCCTCCTCCTCCTCCTCCTCCTCTTTTTCCCTTCCTGGATGCGTGGGGGCGGGCGGGAGCTGGGGAAGGTGGAGTCAGTGCCCGTAGTACTCGGCACATGGCCCTCGGAGCCCAGCACAGACCGCCCCGGACCCGGGGCTGCGGCTCGGCCCGGCCCGGCCCGTCTGCGGCACCGGGAGCGGCACCGGGATGCAGCCGTGCCGTGCCAAGCGGCCCTGGCGCTCCCGCTGGTTTTCCCGGGCGGGGGCTGGTGCCCGGGGCAGGCGCTGGTAGTGCCCGATGGGCACGGAGGACAGTCGGGGACGGGGAGCGGCCCCCGGGGATGCGCTTGGATGCCGACGGTGCGTTCTGCGGTGCGGCAAACCTGGGCTGTCCCGGTCCCCGCTGCCCCTGCTGCAGTCTGAGGCGTGCGAGTGCCGCTGTGTGTGCAAGTAACATCTCACGGGTTCTCTAAAACATTAAAGCAACCTCCTCCCCAGCCTTTCCTTCAACTCCGTCCCCAGCCCTTCCCTCTCTCCTGCACCAGAAAAAGTACATTGCTTCACTCTTTCCTAAAAGGGCATATAGCCCAAGCCCCAAATATCTGTATTCGTGTCGTCCCCAAAGTGAAGGCTGTTGAGCAGCTGACTGCAGGTCTGCACCGTCTGCAGCTGTGGCTTGCGAAGGCGGGTGGCCAGTCCACCTCAGCATCGAGCTCCTTCATTCCTTCATTACTTTATTGTGATCAACTCAACCGTGCTACAAGCGTGCTTGTCCTGTGATGATAATTCCATCAAGGGCTTATGTAAGGGTTGGATAACAGATACATACAAACAGAGGAACATATGGTTGTTGCAAGATAGCAGCGCGCGCTTTCTTCATAAAGCATTACAATGGCTTGTATTGCATTCCAGTTATAGCTGGTGGATGATTCACAAGCCATCCCAAACTGTCACAAAATATTGTGATGTCTCCTACAATTTTATCAAAACCTTGCTAATTTGATGATTAAAAAAAAAAGATTGATCAGAAAGGAGAACTCGATCCCATTGTTAGAGGAAGCTTTGGACCCAGGTATGTGTTTTTCTCAAAAGTGATATTTTGAACATTCAAAGATCTTAGAATCACACTCTGACTTGGATTTACTTCTGAACCTTTGGCCTTTACTAAAACTGAGTACCACAACCCCCAGATTTAGGCACCAAGTCTCTGGGGTGTGATACTGTTTTGGTAAGGGACACTGCATGGGCAGCATCCTGAGCAGGAGCAGTGAGAAATGGAAGGGAAATGATGGAGGAAAGATATGTTTTCCACATCACACCTTCTTAGAGAGGTAGGTGAGTGCTATTTTGAGATGGACATTCTCATTTCAGCCTGCTCTCTTGAGGTTTACACCGTTTTTTTCTTTCTTACCAGAGGGTAATTCTGTGCCTGTCCCTGTGGCATGTCAAGATGGATCATTTGGATGGAAAGTGGGTAGGCCAGAGTGCTAAACTCTCCTCCCCAGAGAAAAGCCTAACTGACATGTCCCATCTATTGGAAGGATGCTCTGTACCCCTGTGGTTGCAAAGTGGTTCCTTCAAACTTCTGTTTTGGAGAGGAAGGCTGAGGAATTTCATGCCTGCCACCTTCATTTGATGGCAATGCCTTTTTCTGACCTAAGGCATTGTCAGTGCAGTGGCAACCTGTGAGATGTCAGGGCACTGACGCACTTGGCTCCTGTGGAGGAGTTCCAGGCTTCTTTTACCACTTCTGAAAGAGTTCAGGACTTTTTGGAGCAGGACTCCTGGGTTACAGAAAAATGTCACAGCTCTGTAGCCTGGCAGTTGGTATGTTACTGAATGCTGACCCCTGGTCCAGGGACTACTACCAAATGGTAAATAGGTCATGGAACTCAGGCCTCCCACCTTGGAACCAAGTAAGATATACACTGGGATATTTTTTCCTCTTGCATTTCTGAGGGGCAGCAGCAACAGTGTGTACTTTCCTCTGGAGCTCAAAAACTCTGTACGGCAACCGAGTGCTGGTGTGTATTTTCCAAATTCAGCTTCTCACAGTACACAGGTCTGGGAAAGAGACCCACCACCAAAAGGCCAGATGGGGCTCCAGAGGTTGGTTTAACTTAGGACATTTTTTATGAGTGCAGAAGTGTGCACTCCTTTCACAGGATTACTCTTGTGATGCGATAAATTTTTGTCTGTTGGAAGCATTATTTTAAATGAAGCCACAACCTCTGTTTTAGAGCTCCTCTGCAGCTGACCCAGAGGGAAACTTTAGCCCTTCCTCTGTCCATGTGTGCATCTGAATGATTTTGGCACCTGAATTCTACAAAATAATTTCTTATAGTCTCTGCTATCAGGAGCACTTATGTGAATGGTTGAGCCTATCAACCTCCTTACATCAAAATTAGGGTGGTCAGGATAGATTGTAGGTGTTTCCAGGCCTGGCTCATCCAGCTGAGCTCACTTTGTCTGTGCTCACTAGCCTAAATCCTCCCATGGACCCAAACAGATGCTCTGGTCTAATATGCACAAGCTGCCTCTGGGGGATGCTGTCTTTTCCAAAAATCACACTGAAGGTTGGTTAAACCAGTCTTCTATTGCAAGTGAAAACAAACCCATTTGAGAAAGCCACATACAAGAACAAAATTACTTTTCCTGTCTGAAGCTATTTTGATAACAAGTGGGGTACCACAGTACAAAGATAATTGGCACATTAGAAATACCCGGTTCTCTAGACCTATTTATACATTTAGTAGCAAATTTAAATTTATGTGCACAACACAATTTTTTTTCCAGTTACTTGTGTCCTCTTGATCTGTACTTAGCAAAATTTTGTGTGAAAGCATGAGCTATAGAAGTCCTCTGTGCTGGAGGATATGTGAAAATGTTAAACAAATTGATTCTGCTGGTTGAAACTTTTTTGTTTGATGGAGAAGCAGTGGTTGACTGGAGGAAATAGCAAAGTTGAAAGGAAAACCAAAAAGGCACATTCTATAAGCTTGCTTCTGTGACTGTTTTTTCAATCATTTCCTTCTCCAAGTTCTCTTCCAACCAACCAGCTCTACCCAAGTGCAAGTAAATGTTTTTATTTCAGAGGTCACAGGCTTATGTAAGTGCTTAGATGACAAGTGGTAATGGGAGTGATGGAGCATGATGGCTTTTTCACCCAGTGCACCAAGACCTGCAAGAGAGACTCATTGGTTGTGGGTGTTCGGTGTCAGCATGGAATTTGGGGGTCCTGTTAACACAGGTGATGGAGAAGCTTTCTTTGTAGAGATTGAAGAGGGTGGAGGGAGTTTGAACAAAAACAGAAGCTCAGCAGTTTACCTTTCTGAAGAATGGGATTAGAGAAGCAGTGCCTCCACATACCTGCCCTCAGAGGAAAGTTAACACGTGTAGAATCCTCATGTTGTCTTTAGTTTAATTTAAATGGTGTGGGTGCAGTCCTGCTGCAAGGCAAGTGTGTGGCCAGCAGGATGTGAAAAGCCAGCCAGAAAGGCCACAGACTTTGAGCTAAAGTTGGGGTCCTGAGTAGTTTGTCAGGACAAGCTTAAAAATATCTTTGCAGGTGAGTTGAAAACTTCACCCAGGATTTGAGTTAGAGGCAAGATTTGTGTTTTACTGAGAGTTAACTCTGTGAGAATAACCAGTCCTGAGTCACCAGTGTGAGTCACCAGGCTGGTTCTTGAGTGGCCTCTGTACAGTGCTTGCCTGCTTTGGGGACAAAAACAAGTTTCTTATTGTCACTGATACTTGTTAGAGCTGCAGGACCTAGGCAGCTAGGGGGAAGAGAGAGTAAATGCAATTGGCATTTGTAATTTTGACAGTCTTGTTTTCAGGCATGTCAGGCTCAGTCAGGTAGTGCTGTTATGTGAAGTTCAGCAAAGATGTCTGGCGATAGTGCTCCTGTAGGTGAAAACAGAGATCATTATTACCAGTGGTCTTGGATAACACTATAAGATCCCCATAGCCAGGCAGAGTGCCCATGGCCTGTAAGTACTCTAATCTTGCTGTGCAAGACTTTGGAGAAACAATCCAAATCCAATCTTTATAAACACTTTCTTTTTCCTTTACTTTGCAGAAGAGAATTACACTTCAAAAGGGGAAAGCAGTTGTAGCATTGGAGGTTTTGGAATGTGAATTTAATAATCCTTCTGTTTAGAAGGAGTGTCTGGCAGAAAAAGAGTTGGGGGAGTTGGAACAAATTTCACTGAGAGCCATAGTTAAGAATGGAAATTGGATAAAGACAGTACAAATTCTTTACAAAAGACTAATACTGCATCTGGATAGCAAGACCTGTTTTAGTGCCAGGCCCAAACCTTCAGTCTGTTGTAAATTTAGCCGGATTCTCGGAAATGCTAATTGCTTGTGCTTTTCACTGGTGATTTTTGAGGAGCCTGAATGTTTTGCTTGTTAAGAGTCACCTTTGCTAATTAAAGTGTAGAATTTTGAGACTAAGAAGAGTGTCAGTGTCACCTTCTTGGAAAAACAGTGTTCCTTGGGTAGGATTGGTCCACGCTTGCCTCTCTGTGCAGAACGTAATTTTGCTTGCATCATTCCAGGGTAGGTGCTGACATCACCAAGTTGACATGAAACCAGATTCAAATACAGTAGTGGGAAAGTGACAGAAATCTGTGAGCACCAACCATCATGGTTGGAGTGGTGTGTGTGACTGTGGGGCAGGACCCACAGACAGAAGCAGGTGCTCTCAGCAAAGATGAAACAATGTCTCCTCAGATCAGCTGAGGTGTGGATGGTCAGGGCACCCAACCTGCCAATTATTTTGCTTGTCAGAGTTATGGCATGCATGGTGTTTGTGTTTGTGTTGAAGAGTTCTTGAGATCATCAGTAAGCTGTTAGTGCACGCACGGGTGGTAGAACCAATTTGATAGTTGTTTGTCTCTTAAAGAATTTAGGGCATTCTAGTTAAGTCAAAACTGGCCTCTGTATCATTATTCCAATTTACTGCACCTTCACTAAGGATACTTAATATTTTTCATTGCTAGATCCATGCTACACCTGATTCAGGCCATTTCCAAGCATTTCTTGGGAAACTGCTCAAAATGGTTCTGCGAGCTCCAAGGGCAAGACCATGAAAAACATGCATGCACACGGCAGGGGGGCTGAGGGCTTGCACATCCAGCATGGATTCCTCCTCACTTCTTTCTTGCATCCTTGAGTTTTTAAAGTTCCTCATTCAACTTAAGCTGGCTTTGAGGTTTTTTGTTGTTGTTGCTCTTGTTTTTTCTCTTTATATACCATTGGATCCCTTAAAGACCCACACCACACCAGAAGCTCCATTTTACTGGGCGCTGCTGAAATACTCTCCCATGTCTCAGTGAGCTTGCAGGACAGCTAGACAAAACAAGGAGGGTGGCCATGTAGGAACTGCAACTGGAATGTGGCTGTTGCCAGCTCCTACTGGCTTCTACTAGAGTGATTAAATGGGAACGGGGCCACATAGCTCCTCCCTCCCTTGAAAAACAAAAACTGTGGGCATTTGTACAGAAAACAACCCCTGTTTCTGTTTGTCCCTGTCTTCCTGCAGTTTTCTTCTTTGAAATCAGAGTTTGGGTTTTGGGTTTTTTTCAGTGTCGTAAGTTAACATAGGCGTGAGGTTCAAAATGGAGTGATCTTTATTGAAACAAGGAAGGGGCAAATGTCCTGTTTGCTTGGAAATCACCTTAGGCAGTGGTGTAAATAAAAATCAGCTTCCAACTGCAGTAGAACAGAATGACTCGTTGCTAAGAAGAGCTGTTTTAAGGTTTTCATTAAGTGACAGCAATGATTTATCCTGTTCTTTACGATTCTGAAGCAATTTGGACTCAAGTACAGAATCACTGGACATTCAGAGGGAAGCCTGGAAGAACATCCATCTTTGTCACAATGTCTGTTAATTTTTAATCACCTCGGGATAATTTTAAAACAGGCTGCAGGTCTCTGAAACATTCATGTTGGCAAGTCTTTCAGTTTGGTGGTTGCTGAGGCTAAGAAAACCCTCCAGTTCACAGGACAGTCAGACCAAGGAGCTGGATGAGAAGGAAAACACTGTTGACACCTTCTCAGACACAGCCCTCAGTGAGTAAAAACACTAAATAAATAGAATCTAAAGTTCCCAGAGGGACATGCTGGTGGAGTGTTTCAGAGACTCTCCTACAAGTTCAGTTTGACTGGAAATGTTTAATACCCAAGAAAAAGAAATAAAAATGTTCAAAGGATTTTTTTTCCCCTCCTCTTGAAAATATTCAAGGAGTGGGACTTGAAGGGGAATGAAGGAAGCAAATGGAAAACTTCTGGTGGCAGAGGTTGGGTTTTTGCGTTCAGCTTCGTGGTGGTTTCCGGTCTGCAGGCAACACGATATCCCATGAGCACCACACTTGGTTCATTCCAAAATTTCAGGGAAGGTTTCAGAACCATTTTAACTTTGGAAGGTCCTCAGTGGGCAGTGCTCATTGCAGGCTGGTGTGGAAAGCTTGCAGTCAGAAGGGAGGAATAAAACCTGTGCCTGCATCTTTGTGGTCTGTCACCTTGGGCCACCTGCATGGGAGTCCCAAGGGTCTGCAGCCACTTTACCTTGCCCCCAGGATAGGGCAGAGATCCTGCCTGCATCCCCTGAGCAATATTCCCAGCTAAATATTTGCCACTGGCAAATTTCCAACATGATAAAACCTAGCCAGGTCAGTTCTGCCTCTGTTCCAGAGTGGTCAGAAAAGCTGGCACAAGTGACTGGGCTCCTGAGAAGGAAGGTGGAATGGCAGCGACTTTGGTGGCAGGGGAATATGGGTCCAGCCTCAGCTGCAGGCTGGGTGGGGAGGAGGATGATGGGCAGCTTCTCTGTCCCCAGACCTGTGAGCTGCCAAAGGCTGTGCACCTCTGACCTGGCATGTGCCCGGCTGCAGTTCTCATCACAGCCAGGTCAAGTCACAGGCTTCCCATCACAGCCCTCCAGAGGTCTTTCACCGCTCCCTGCTGCCCTGGGCCACGGCTGTGGTGCTCATGTGGGGCTGCTGCCTCCACTTCCCAAATCCTCCCGCTTGCCTTCATGTTGCAATGGGAGGGAGTCCAGCCACCCGCTGGAGGAGCAGCAAATTTTCCTCCAGAGGAATGGCCACGGGTGCCCCAGCTGCACAGTGGGGTCTGCCAGGACCAGGGGGCTGCCTGTGGGGTGAGGATGTCTTACTGCCATTGCAAGGCAAAACAGCAGCTCAGTCTACCCCCATAACCACAGCTTGCCACATACATGTTTTACATAGTCTGATAGCAATTAAAGCTGCTAAAAATTGGTCTAAACAGGATACATTTGTGCTCTGAATGTTTTGGCAGAGAAGTTTTGTAAGCAACAAATGGAAAATACATAAATGGAAAGGCAATCCCCTGGCAAGACAGATCCAGAGTCTTCTGCTTTCTCTGCTCAAATTGATAGAACCTCAGTGTAATAATTTTCATGTTGAGATCAATGAGGTTGTTAAATAAATGAAGCATTCAAATGTAGAAGAAAGTAAGGGAAGAGAGAGATGGCATTCAACTTGAAAGACTAAAATTCATGCTTCCTTGAGCCCCAAGGAAAGGATAAATCCATTAAGTTGTGAAGAAATAAGACCTGGGAAGAGTAAGACCTGGAAAGAATCTGTCTGATCCATCCTAAAACTTCTGACAAAATAAAACTTACTTAGGGGCCGGAAAAGAAATGGAAAGAAATGGCAATGTAGCAGGAGGGTACAGCTCTCCTGGCATGGCATTTGGTACATACTTGGTGCATCTGCAGGTGTCTCTGTTGGGATGTTTGACACACTGGTGATTCCTTCTTCCAGAGTAAAAGTGAACAATTTAGTTCTAATTTACTGCAATGTCTTTGGAGATGGCTGTTTTTTGGGCCAGTCCCCCAGGAAAAAGAGAAGAAAAAGGAAACAGTTCAGATGCACAGCAAAAAGAATTAACAAGATTTTGGTTCTGTGTGTTTGTGTGTGTGTGTTTGTGTGTTTGTGCATATGTATATATGCATTTTTTTTTCACTTTGCCCTGTGGGCATGTAATTCCAACTAGATATAATAGGACATAATACATACACTCAAATCAGAGCAGTAGAAGGAATACATAGCAGAATTATTCTGCTGGATGATGATTTTGGAAATGTTTGAGCTGTCTCCATGTGGCCAGTGTGACTGTGTTCCTATGGGAACAAGCTCCTTCGAAGCAAAAGGGTTTTATAGCAAGAGTACAAAAATCCTGGCTAAAAACTTGGTGTTTAGCACAAAATTAAATATTCCCTAAATATGAAGCATTCTGCAATATTCTAATTAAATTCACTCATTTTCAAAACTAATTGAAATGGTTCTTTTCTACTCTGCCAACCAGGCAAGATGCAATCAGTCACATTCAAACCATCATTAGGACTAATGAGGACATCCTAGGTAGTAAAAGCTTGTTTGCACCCTCCATGCAACCACAGTGTTACTTCTCAGAGCTGCAGCCTAGTGATGCTCTCCCTTTTGAAAAGCACCTTACTGCAGGTGTAATCCCATAGGCTTTAATGGGACTACTGCTTGATTTAAGTACTGCTCTGTGAGAGGGAGCACACTGGAGTCTGGCTTTAGGTTCATGTTTGCTTTAAATGCAGATCTCTTCTGAAAAACAAGTGTTGTATATTTTGAGTGGTTTATGTTGTCTTAATGTTGACTTGTAGTGGGAACAATCTTTTCTAGAAGAAAACTCTGAAACTTCAAAGCTCTCTTGAATATTATAAACATCATGGGATGGGTGAGCAACTGGTCACAGCTCAAGAGCAAAGTCAATGGGGGGACATCAGACTGGGAAATCACCAAATGTATGGAGTTTAACAAGTGAACTCTCCAGCTGGAACAGGGCCACCCTGGATTTGTGTATAGGCAGGAATGAAACTCTGCAGAGTGGCACTGTGGAAATGGGACATGAAGGCCTTGCTTGATGGCAGGTTGGATATGAGGCAGTCGGGAGGGCCAGCCATGTGCTGGGGTGCCTCAGGCACAGCATTGCCAGCTGGGCAGGGATTGTCCTGCTCTGCTCTGCCCTGGGACAGCCTCACCTGGAGCCCTGTGTGGGCACCACAATATAAGAAAGTTACAAAGCTATGAGAGAGCATCCAAAGGAGGCTCCAAGGGGAAGGACCTAGAGGGGAAGGTGTATGAGAAGTGGATGAGGTCACTTGGCCTGTTCAGCCTGGAGAAGAAGAGGCTGAGGGGAGACCTCCTAGCAGTTCACAGCTTCTTCTCAGGGGAAAATGGAGGGGCAGGTACTGATCTCTTCTCTCCGGTGACCAGGAATCAAGGCAGTGGCATGAAGCTGTATCAGGGGAGGTTTAGGTTAGATATTAGAAAAAAGTTCTTCACCTAGAGGTTGGAACAGGCTCCCCAGGGAAGTGGTCGCAGCACCCAGCCTGACAGAGCTGAGGAAGCATTTGGACAATGCTCTCAGGCACATGGCATTCCATTCTTGGTTTGTCCTGTGCAGGGCCAGGAGCTGTACTTCAGTGATCCTTGTGAGTCCCTTCCAACTTGGGATATTCTGCAGTTCTATGATATGCCTTGAAAAGAAAGGGTTCTGGGGAAAAAAACCACTCATCTGAGCAGTTGGTCAGAGACCAGAGCAATTGCTGCAGCTAGCTGAATACTTATTTGAATCTGTATTCTGAGTGTTCATTCCCTGATGTGAAGCTGATCAAAGTCCATCTGTGCTTTACTTTTAACTCCGAGCTGCTACAATTGCCAGCAAAGTAGTTTTGATGTCTGTAAGTGATATGAGGGAAACAGAACTTCACCTGCAGTTCTTTGCCAGCAGGCAATGAATGAACAGACTGGAAGTTAGAGGGACACTAGAACTCAGATTTCAAGGCAAGATTGTAAACTGGGGGAATTACACAGTTAAATGGAGTCAGAAGTCCTGTACATCAAGAGTAGATCTGTAAATGAAACCCCAAGTGTGGTCTCATTATGTTCCATCTAGTACTAGGAGTGCAGAAATACCAGTTTTCCAATGGAAAGAAGTGAAACAAGGATGTCAGAGCTGGGCCTTCCAGTCAGGGTCTTACCACTCCAAGACCCCTCTTAACCACTGCTCAAATGCCTTCTCTAGTTCTTAGTCCTGGTTCATCTATATCTTGTCTCTGCTGACATAGCCCTGGTTTGCCTCACTGCTGCTCTTAAATCAGTACAGCTTCTCTTGCACCCTGCTTGAGGTTCTGAGGGCTGGGATGAGACATTAACATGGTGCAGGCATGGGGACCATTTGTGAGTGCCATTTTCCCTGTCACCTTTAGGGAAGAGTGTGGTGAGGAGGCCCTAAGAAGAAAATCCTAAAGGTGCCAAAGAAACCTTTATGTTTAAGGCACCACTGAAAACATCCAAGGAGGTTTTTGGTCATGTTGTAATAGGATTGACACTTGGTGCTGAGAAACTTGAAGCACATTTCAGGAGTTGTCTTCTCTGATTTATGTGGTACTGGTGTTTTTGACCACCTCAGCAGCTCACAAGATGCCTTGAGGTGCCACCTGCCTGTACAGTTTCACTTGACTGATTGTGTATTTTGGGAGATGTAAGCATGTTTGTGAGGAAAAAAAAATCAAGAGGAACAGGCTGTAGAGAAATGTTTGAAAATGGCAGAACTTCAATTAGTGTTGAATTTCCTCTTTCTAACATCAAGAAATTTCCTGGTTTAAATTTCATGCTGCTCTAAACAGTAATGACATGTTGTCACCTCTCCCTATTTTTGTTCTTAAGAATTCATAGGAATTTTAAACTGTCTGACACCTAATCAGCGTTTCCACAGACCAAATGCAGTTTTTGATACTATATCATGAAGTGTACTCAGCCCTTGGAAAAAACAATTTGTAGTTTCTGTCTTCAGAACAGCTCTTCCAGCTCACAGGAGAGCCACACAGTGAAAACATGGGTGTGTCAATCCTTTCTAGGCTCGATAAGACCTGAATTTGTTTGAACAGCCATCTGCTGGTCTTGAGCCTTAAGTATTTGCTTGCCAATAGAATGAGATAGGTGAGGGATATGTTGTTTTTAGTGCTCTGTACAGTATACCTGGATTGCAGAGGGAAGGAGGAGGATGATGGCCCATAAAGGTAAGAGGAAGACAAATGCATGCAGGGTAATCGGCCCCAGAACTTCAAATGCTCAAATTCAGCTTGCAATTGTTTCTGAAGTGGACATTTCTAAAGGGCATCAAGCCAAGTAATTTTAGGCCAAATCTGTGGCTATTTAAGGAAATACATTACAGAGCATTTAGCGACTCCCATGAAACATCATTTTAATTGTGCCTGAATCTGTGCAGTTTTGCCCCAGTGTAGAGCTGGAGAAGCAGTGAGACAGGGCACTGTGGTGCTCAATGCCAGAGTGAGAGCCAGATCTCCGAGGGTAACAAATCACATTCGTGGACAATCTTTGTTTTCCCTCTCCACTTTGAATATTCCCTTACAAGTGTTACAAAATACAAATTCAATAGCCTTGTGTGGGTGAAACCTAGAAAGAGCAAATCCCCGTGTGAAACCTGCCAGCCCATTTGCAGGATAAACCCTGATTTGTGCCAAGGTGTCCCGCTTTGAACAGGGAGTTTCCTCTGCGCAGACAGCACCGGCGTGGATCATCAGCACTTCCCCGAGGGTGTTTTTAGAGGGGAGAAGTGTGCAGGTGAAGAAAAATGGTTTGCAAGAGAAACGGGACGTGGTGCCGGACCTGGGATTGCTCCCTGCCCTCCTGCAGCATCTCCTCTGGCAGCAGAGTGGCACTGCGGGCACAGCAGATGATTTCTGCAGGCTCTTGGAAGTCCATCAAAGCGATCCTTAACCAGTGTGACCAGCTTATGGCTTTTTGAAAGAAAGCACAGCCATTGGAGGTGGCAACGTTTTGTCCTGTGCTGGAGAACGGGGGCTTCATTAGGACCGACTGCCAGAGGAACATAATCTTTGCCCTCTCATCCTTCCTGACCAGGGCCAATGAAGCTGTTTTTCCAGTGAATTTCCAGCTAGGATATTAAAATAAACTTCTCCCCAAAAGCTTCTGCCTTGAAGCAGCCAGCCTGTATTTGCCTTTGTTCTATAACTCTCTGTGGTGTTCACTGGGGCTCTCCTCTCCAGGGCTATCCCCTGTGCAGTTGAAATTAGCCCTTCTGCAACCTTAGAGAGCACTAATATGTCACTTCAGTCACACTATGACACTATTTGAAGGACTTAGAGGCATCCTGCCTTTGTGACAGTCTTCTGAATGCCACATATCATGTCATATCATATCATATCATATCATATCATATCATATCATATCATATCATATCATATCATATCATTTCCCTAACTGGATGTTCTGCTGTGCCTCACAAATATTTTGTAATTAAGTCACTAGGCAAGAGGGTTGGGTTTTGTCTTTGTTTTGCTTTGTTTGTGTTTTAATCATGATTCTTTGCACCCAAATTCTAAAGTCCATGGTTAGGGCACCTACGGTCAAATTTCCTTTAACTCTTGCTGAGGGGAGAAAATTGAGCCATGGCCTTATGATCTGAATATAAGCAAACAATCTGTTGTGACAAACTCACAGGGAGATAAAAAAATATGATGATTCAAGGTAACAATATCCTCAACCTGAGATCATAATTTTCACAAAGGCAGGGGGTAACAGCTGCTTGTTCATCAGAGGATTATGTCTTCCTGCTGTTACTGCTGTGACCCTAAATAAAACCTCTAATGCCAGCGCAGCAGCATGGCCTGAGAACACGGGTGGCAGGAATAAGTCCCTCCCTTCTGCTTTGGGAAGTTTCTGTGGACAGTGTTGTCTTTCTGGAGCATTAACTGAATTATTTTTCATCTTAGTTCCACAACTTGGAGATTCAAATAATCTCCCTCCTATCACAGATCTATTTCTAAAATAATAAGTGAGGTGTTCCTGTCCGGCTGAAAATGTAAATGAAAGGCATATACAAATGTAGTGTTTAATTCCAAGATTTTCCTGTATTTTGATTAAAAACCTCCTGGATTCTAAAGCTTAGGTTGTACTAGATATAAAAACACAAGTTCGTCCAAGAGCACAACATGAATGAATGCAAGCATTAAATTCTGCTGACCATTCACTTGAAATTTTTTCTGCCGCGTGTGATTCCAGGACAAATATTGATTGAATAACCTCTGTGTGTGTGTGTGTGTGAAGTGTGGTCTAACACCCAGAGTGACCTTTTTCTTCCATGTCTAATCACCAGCGATAGCTGTTAGCTTCCTTTTGTGTCAAAAATCTTGTTTCATAACCCAGCTCCCCTGCTCTTTGGAACCTGAGTTTCTCCATTTGTTTGTTCAGCCGTTTGAGGTCTGCTGGGATATTTCTCTGTTTGATTTGCTTGTTAGCTTTGTTGCTGGCTGAAATGGCTCGGGCATGGTTTGTTCAAGGTTTTTGTTTTCTTTTCTGGAAGAGTTGGTGGAGGGTTTTGTTCTCCACAAGTCAGGCAGCATGGCTGCACGTGAGGTTTGCCTCGCTGCCCGCTGCACACCCACCCGGGCAGGTGGCACCATGTCTGTGCACAGGGCTGGGCTCTGAGCATCCCCCTGACCTCTCAGGGGCTTATCCAATGGCTCCTCCTTCTCATTTATAAAAGCACTGGCTGATGTTTTGACATGCTGATTTTCTTTGCCTCTCTCTTTCCCTGTCTTTCCTCACAGAGGGGCTGAGCCGCTGGGGCTGATGGAGGAGAAGTGAGGTCAGGGCTGGTGTTTGCTGGGACTGGCTTAATCAAAGCTGGGGAAATATAGGGTGCAGCAGAACAAAGGAGTTTGAGTGAGATAGCTGCTTGTTCTCTCCCTGTTCCCTCCTCTCTCTGTCTCTCTCTCTTAGGGATGTTCCTTATTACAGGGAAAGGAGACAAGTATGATAATTGTCCCTACAGTCACTTTCCACATTCACAGAGTGCAGTGTATAAGGTCTTTATAGAACACATATCTCCTCTGAAGGTTTTTCATGGGAAAATTGGGGAAGAACTGCAGTCCCCCCCCCCCCACCCCCCCACTTCTCCATACCTAGCCACACTCCTTGTCTTCAGGACATGAGCTATGGTGGCAACTGGAGCCTGGATTTAGTTGTCTTCCATTTGTGCCATCATCAAAACTACAGTAGTTCAGGCCTCCAGTTCCCACCAGGGATGCGTGCATTTGTGTGCACACATTGCTCCCTTCCAGCCTAAGAAACAATATTATTTATTCTTGTGTCAACTAAAAATACTCATATTGGTTTCTCCTAACATTGTGATTCTTACTTCTCTACATAAATATACATAAACAAACATGCACTAAATATATATTGATAAATATGTACATCTATATATATGCATACACACACACACACACACACACATATATATATATATATATATATATATATATATTCCTTCCCTCCCATTTCTGTCTTTTCTCACAGTCTGAGAAGTCCCAGTGAGAGGACAGTAACTTTCCATCACAAATGCTTTTCCTGTGACTGTTTTTGTTTTCTAAGCCTGTCACATGAAAATAGACATAATATTTTCATTTTGGTTGTCTGTAAATAAAGAGAAATTTGACTTCCAGAATGTGTTCTTAGAGCAAACCAAGTTGTTCTAAGATGACTCTCTTTCTAAATAATACTCACAATTTATGTGCAGATAACCCCCTAATTTAAAAGTACTGTGATGATGAACCGAAATCTCTGTTACACAGTGGTTAATTACAACAGTTTCAGTTTTGGTTGGTATTTCCTTCATTAGTTATTCATACTGCAAACAAATATGCTAACAGCTTTTTGTCATATTCTCTTAGAGATGTGATTAAAACCAAATTTTAGCCTTCACAGATCCAAGCCTGTGTCTGGAGCCATGCACGTGCCAAAACAAGGAGATGAAGGGCTGCAGGAAACCCTCTTCTTCCCCTGCCTGTCCTAATCCAGCTGGTAAAGTACGGTGGACAGATTTCAGCTTCCAGCAGGGCTTCTCTGAGGACTGCATCCTCTTCCTCCTCAGCATAATGGCAGGAGATTGCTTTCCCTGAGGATTTTTAGGAAACAGTCTATACTTGAAACATTAGCTCAGCTGGTGGAAAGCAGCAGTGCCCCAAGCTGGCATTATGGTTGTCAGGGAGAAAAGAACCTCTCTGCAACTGAACATTGCACCTCCTGAGATCCTCCTGAGACCTCCAGGTGGGTCACAAGTCGCTGTGATACTGTCAGCTTCTGCTGGCTGGCCTGCTCCCTCTCCTTGGCTTCAAGTTGTTGCTGGACTACAGCTCATCCCCTGTGCTTGAGGGACCTAAAGCAGGACCTAGAAGGGACTCCACATCACCTGACTCTTGGGTTTTTTCTGCTGTGAGCAAGCATTACCAAGTCAGGCCCACAGCACAGAGGCAATCTCAACACAATCTGAAAGGAGAATATGGAAATATTTCCTTTGATGCACAGCACAGGGATCCTGCTATTGACTCACAGCTTTAGCTCACTCCAAGCTGCACCAGCATTGGGCAGGATGGCAGGATGCTGATGAGCCTTGGTGTTGGGGCATATGAGGTGGCAAAGTCCCTTGGAGACATTTTGTTCACTTCCACTGAGATATCTGCTTATTTCACATGGGAACAAGCCTCCCTCCTCCATGGAGGGTGAGAGCAAGCTGTGTATTCAGATGATGGTCCAGTGAATAACCCCTGGCACGAGAAATCTCTGAATTTCAGGAAGCTGGGATGCTGTGCTGCGGGAGGAACAGCTTGCTACACTTTACTTACACTTTTGCTACACTTTGTTCTTTTTCTAGACTCTTTCTTCAAGGCACAGCAGTGGTTTAGTGGAGGTGTTCTTCCTACTGCTGCCTTCCATTCTTAAAATTTCCACCCAGGTGAAAGGGGAGGTTTGTCGGGGTCTGTCTCTGAGTGAGGAAGACTGTCCCTGCAGCATGAATGGATGCTCAGTGTGCTGGTGTGGAGCAGATTGTGCCCGACCATTTTGCATTTGGGTCACTCTATTGACTGCTTACTTTGACCTCTGTGATTCACTGTCCATCTCCCTGGCACATATTCTAGAAATCCCTGCTCCAGAAGTATCTACCTGCTGAGGGAGCAGACTGAATATTAGGTGGAGGCCAGAGAGATCCTTGTTCCTTTGCTTACAGCATGCACAGTCAGAGGCTGGTTGTGTTTTGACCCTGACTGGATGCCAGGGGTTCATCAAAGATGCCCTAACACCCTCAACAGGGGGGATATAAAAAGTAACAAAATATATAGAAAAGCTCATGGGTCAAAATAAGGAGAGAGAGGTCATGCACCAACTGCTATCACAGACAAAATAGACTTGACTCCAGGAAATTAATTTATTACTAATCAAATCAGAGTAGGGTAATGAGAAATAAAATCCAAGTCTTACAACACCTTCCTCCCATCTCTCCCTTCTTCCTGGGCTTAACTTCATTCCAAATTTATCTCCCTCTTTACCCAGGAGGCACAGGATGATGGAGAAGGGGGTCTCTCTTGTCTCTTGAGACTCCCTGACCCCATGTTCATGGCTGCTCTGCTGTCTCAAGGAGCTAAACTAAGAGGGAACTGCTTATCTAAGCACAGGAAGAGATGAGAGACCATAGGTCTTTCTCCTTACCAGTCTCAGGAAAGAGAATTCAGGCAAGGTAGAAATGCTCTGGCATTAGAGAGGAGATTGGCATACAGGCACAAGCCAGGGAGATGGGTCTGTTGTAAAAAAGGGGGAACAGTCTGAGGTGTGCAATGTGCTGCAGAATGGGACAAAAGGCCTGTAAGGAAAATTGCTTGGTGGTATTGGGCCCTGGCAGTGTTGTTCTGGGCTCCATGTTACTCCATGCAGCTGGTGCATTATCCACAGTTTCTGTGTTATGACTTTTAAATTACTATGCTCCTCCAAGTTTTAATTTTTTCTTATCATAAGGCTGTTGGGTAGAATTAAATCCTAACTCACACCCATCTAGGAGCTGAAAATGCCAGTGGGGGCTGAAAAGTGGTCTCTGATGAGGGGCTATCATGTAGAGATGTACTCCACGCTCCTGTGGTACAGCTGCTGGAGGCAGAGGATGTTCCTGCTTTGTTGTAGCATGGTCATACCTGCATGAGGCGGTGGATGTCAGTACAGCGTGATGCAGATGGGGACAGGTGCCTGTCCCCATCCTGCAGGCAGGATTCTGAGTGAGCTTTCTGCCTATCAAAGCACCTGCAGAAGCACAGCTCCAACAGAAGAAAACATGAGATGACAATATAGAGAAAAAGAGGAGGCCAAATGATGCTGTATGTCAACTTGCAAACACCATCAGGTAAACCTAACCTTGCCCCTAGGACACCTCCAAAACAACCCTATGGAACTGATATGTTTATTGCTTCCTTTTTGTTTTTGGTTTGGTTTGGGTTTTTTCCCTGTGGGTTTTGTGTGAGCTTTTTTCGTTTGTTTGTTTGTTTGTTTGTTTGGTTAGATTTGGGGTTTTTTTTCTGTGTTTGCTATTGCCTCTTTCATGGAAAATATTAGAAATCAGGAATTAATGCATCTTTTATTTTGTTTAACCTAGGGCTGCAGTTGAAGCTTCCAGCTCAGGACCATGTCACAGCCCCAGCTGTGTGTGCATCTCCTTTGATGATGCATCACCTAGGACTGCCCTGTGTCAATCCATGGCTTAAAAAAGGTTACCTTTTTAAGGGAAAGTGAGAGTGTGAGAGTATGGACCAACTACTCACACTTAGCAATGCTTGCAGGAGAGAAACTGTCCCACTTGGGACCAAAAGGCAGACAAGGAGATAAGGCTGACCTGCTTCCACTGTGCTGTTTGCTATCCTGGTGGCAGGACAGGAGGCATCACCTGTACAATTTCCTGTCTCTGCTCAGCTGGGCAGTGGCTCAGGTGTTCCAAACAGTGTCACAGCCAGCCCAGCCTGTCGTCCTAGCAGGTACTGAAGTGACATTTCTACTTGATACCACAACACAGGAGTCTGAAAGGGAATTTTGAAGTGTTTGAAAGCTTTCCATCACTCTTAGAAGAAGGGTTTTACTGTGCTTATTCATGGCTTTGATGCTTGGAGCAAACAGTTGCTTGTTTAGAATTAGGTCAGAATCCCCAGACTTGTAGGAAATACTCTTTGCTTTATTTTGCACTGTTTAGTACCCAAAGCTAACCATGCAAACTGTCCCTGTGAAAAGTCTGAGCTGTTCCCCCACCCAGGGCACCTCTTGTTCATGCTGAGAGGTCTCAGAGTGTCAGTAGTTAGAGACCAGCTGTGCATGGGCTGGAGAAACTTGCGTAAATATTGCTGCTTTGGGGCTGGTATTTAGAAGGTGCTGGGCTAAATGATTTATTAATGTGCTCAGTGCTGATGCTGAGAGGGTTCTTCTCAGGTTGGCTTTTATCACTGACACCTCCTTATGGGGTCTCACTTACTGGAAAATTCCTGGTAACTGGATAGTGGGAGGGACCTGTAGCCCCAGGTCATGTATCTCATGATCCTGAGCTGGAAGCTGTGCAATCCCACTCAGCATGACAGAATGAGACCCACAGGCACGGCCATCCTGGAGGCATGGCCTTGCATTAGTTAAATTTGATGGGAGAACCTGCAGCCTCTACACTAATGGCAGCTAAAAGTTTCTCCCTCCATAGTTTGTTTCTCTAATTTTTGCCTGGTGGCTGTGCAGCAGTCAGAAATCACTTTCCCCTGTACAGGTCCTTGAGCAGCCACCAGCAGAGAATGGGTGGACCCCATGTGTCTGTAAGCCTTCCCTGTCCAAGAAAAAATCCTTCATTTAGAAACCCCAAAACTAAAACTCAGTTAGTATCAGACTTTAGGCCACTTATTTATTCCCACTGCATTCAGTAGAACAGAGACCTGGGCATGTGGGATTGGAGGTCACTAGATTCAGAAGTAAATACTGAAGTAAAAATACTCTGTAGGCAGGTTGAGTATGAATTCCAAACTGGCACACACATAAGCCCTGTATACACGTGGCCACACACCACAACCCAGTGTGGTGGTTTTAGCCCAGCTGGCAGCTCAGCTGCTCACTCACTCCTACCCTGGTGGGTGTTCAATCTACTTCAGGAAAGCCAGGCTCCATCACACCTGATGGTGGCTTGGGAAGACAAACTCCATCACTCTGAGCATCCCTCTCTTCCTCCTTCTTCTCCCAGTTCCACATGCTGAGCATGATGCCATATGGTTTGGAATGCATTCCAGCTACACTGGAATGCTCAGCTGACCCCTCCCAACTCCTTGTGCATCGCGGGCTCTGCCTGCCAGGGTGCACTGGGGAGCACAGAAGGCCTTGACCCTGGGTAAGTGCTGCTCAGGCACAGCAAAAACATCCCTGTGTTTTCAACACTGATCCAAAACACAGTCCTGCACCAGCCACACTGAAAAAACCAACTCTATCCCAGTCAAAACCAGCACACCTAGAAAACACAGCACTTGCACAAGCAACACAAAAGTTTTAGTTCTGTCCCCCTCTGTGTCTGATCCACACAAAGGCCTGTGTGTTGGAAATGCATGCAGACATGCCATGTGGGCAGGAACTGTGCTCATATATCCAATCTATCCAATCTATCCAGCACCTGCCAGTGGGGCTCCAGCCCCACTCATGTGCAGAGACAAACATACACACACACCCACAAGAGGCTATGGACCCCTCCTGTAACCAGGCATGGACACCCAGCCCACCTGGCAGCTGGCCCTGGATGCCCTTATCAATCTTTGGACACACACACACACACATGCAGACAGGTCTCACAGTGAACCCCAGACCTCACACTCTCCCTTGTGCTTGTCCTTGATCAGTAGCCAGCTCCTCCAGCTGTTTTGCAGGTAGGGATGGAGAAATATCTGGCCCAGGATATTTCTGCTTTGATATCTCTCTTCCAAGCCACCTATTCCATTTGCCTGCCAGCAACAGTGGAGCCTCTACTCAGGGATGTGGCTGGACACAGTTTAATGAGCAGACAGGACAGGTGGCAGCAATGAGGTGCAGGGCATGGCCAGACAGGGGCACTGACTGGTCTTTTATATCCCTTAACTCTCACCTACTCATTATTCCCCAAGCCACCATGATCCCTCCCTTTTGCCACTTCTGATTCCTCCCCATAACATCCTCTAAATTTGTTGCATCCCAAGACATTGTTCCCCTGCACCCCACAATGTGCCAAACCCCTCAGGTGAGCCTCTCCTGTTGTCTCACCCTGATAGATGTCACCCTTGGGCCATGGGGCTGAGGGTTCCCTGGGACAGTCCAGGAAAGGGCAGGGAGGGATCATGTTCCCAATGAGGTCATCAGGGTCTCTCTACCTTTTGTCACATAACAACACTGGGTCTGGCATATGAAAGCCTTTTTGCCCTCTCGTTCACTTTGAAAGCCTTGCTTAAGTAAAAGCAGAAATTTATACAATCTTTGGATTTTAGAGGCTGCAGCTTTGTTTATACAAAAAAAAAAAACAAACGTGGGTTTGGTGGTGAGATCAGGATCCTCAAGGTGCAGCAATGAAAACAGGAAAGGGAAATGGTCTGAAAACACAACCAAAATACCTGATTGCACACACATAAGTAGTAAAAGAGAAAGATCTCAGAAGTGCTGGCAGTAGGCCAGGAAAACACTGGAATTTCACATGTTGAAATTTCATCAAACCTCCTTGGTATAAAGTTACATGTAGGCCACTTCTGAGCAATAAATGAGTCTGTATTATCCCAAAGCCTTAAAAAATTGAATTGACTAGTGAGTGGGAGCTTGGAAATCCTCCCTGAAAAATTCTTCCCTTCAGCTTCAGCCATGGCCGAGGAATAGCAGGTCTTTTATGTTTTTTATTTTTTTTAGCTTCAAAAAAAAATAGGAGATGTGCAGAGCAGCAGATATTCTGCTTGAGTACTGCAAAGACAGCAGCCACAGACATAATCACATTATCTTACTTTTTTACTCTCTGTCCTTGATATTTTTCCACTTGCATGATTTATTCTTGGCTACTATATAGCATAAATCTATACAAAAGGTGTAGTTCCCTTTGTCTAAAAGCTAAAACCACAGCAAATAGGCAATAGGATATAAAATACAGTAAGCCAGTTTGAAGCATTTGATTCAACAGCCATCAGTTGCATGATGGCACAAGGAAAGCTACTGGAGTAGGTTTCTACAGATGGGTGAGTTTTGAAAATGGCAGTAGAGTAGGCCAGGATCTGACCAAAATGGTCTTGGAGCATCCTAAAATTAACATGCTTCTTTGAGAAAATGAAATGTTTTCACACAAAACTCCCTCCACATGAGTTGCCCTCTGCCAGTGCCCCAACCTGTATCTGAGATTTATGCAATGGGATGTGAATTACAGGACCTCACTTTCTGGTTGCTGAGCTCCATCACATTCTAGAGCATTTTTAGTCTCTTTGAAATAAGGGCCCCCTTTTCAAAACACTTCCAGTTAATCTGAGCTGAAAGCCTGAATCCAGAATTGTGGGAGAGATGGGGAATTTTGAGGGAAAAGATTTCACCACCAGGAATGCAGGCCCTTGATGGCCCTTGGCAGGCAAGCATCAGTTTTGTTCCTGGAAATAAAATGGAGGTACATCTAGAACTTGGAAGAGCAGAATAAAGCTGGGTGCTGCCTCTAGGTAGCGAATTAGAGAGGCAGAAAGAGGAAATGTTTGGTTTTGGGAGTCTCCTGTGAGTCTCATAACTGCATATTGAAGGCAGTTCCCTCTGGAATGACTCAGTGTGTGCCACAGCTCATGGGTGTCTTTGCTGGGTGTAGAAGAGCTGCCATGGGTTTTGGGGACATGGGTGAGAGCCTCTAGAATAGGTCATGTCAAGTCTACAGACCCATTTGGAGCAACAATTTGTAGCCTCTCTGAGTAACAAATGCCTTAAATCTTACTGTTCCTATTCTCATGTCCTTCCCAGGTCAGTCCTGGGATAAGCAGATTCTGCAGAAGTTTTCTTCTGAGAAAGCCCATGACAGCTATTTTTATATATAGTGAGTTGGAAATTGTTGACATTGCAAAGTGAAATATATTTTAATAGCAATTGTTTCAGCGCCAGCTCACATTTGCTTTAACATAAATGCCTTTTTATAAATGAACCCAGTTCTGTGAGAAAATCATACATGTAGTAATTTCAAAGAGCTGGCACTGCCTGGAAACCACCAGTCTCCACAGCACATACCTGTCTTTTAAAAGAAATATAGATCAGATTTAATGACTTGTGAATAAGTCACATGTTTCCATATATATTTCCACAATACTGTATCAAAACAACATGGCCATTTGATGTCCTGACAAAATTTTCACAAAAGCCTCCTTTGCTTATCCTTAGGGTGAAGTGCCACCAATCCCAGAGCTCCCTGGCTCAATGCTCTCTGTTAACCACAGCAGAAGATGGAGCAGATGAGACGTAAATGCAATTCCTTTCTTGGGAATGCATAATACTTTTCCAGGATTGCTAAGGAAATATTCTCTGTCAATACTCAGAGGCTGAGGAATAAAAAAGGCTTTCTGACACCCCCCCTGAACAGTTAACTCTTCCAACACAAGTTTGAGAAGAAGAGACTCATATTTCCAATGACTTCATTTGCTTCTCTATTACTGACCAAAAAAGAAGTAAAGGGAAGTATGGCTAAAAAAACATTCTTTACAACATTTTACATGTCTTTTTTTCCTTGCTGAAGTCAAATTATTAGGATTAAACTTCAAAAGTCCCACTGGTTTCTCTGAATGGTTTGCCAAGCATTTACTGATCTATTAGAAATTAATAGAGTGTGCTTGGCAGGCTAGCAAGCTGGAAAGTATTCATTTCACATCCAGCAAGCAAAACACTTTAGAAACACATATAAAGAGTGCAGTGATTTCAGAGAGGGTTGTCATGATGAGTTTGAGTTTCTTGCCTGCTTCTATTAATTTGACAGTAATGATGTGAGTTCAATTGCTAGGGCAGAGTGAAATACTTCAAGAAGTCTAATATTTCAAACTCAATTATTTTAGATTTAATTTAATGGAACATTTTGCTATTTTGTTTCAAAGTGTAAGAATACTACAATTTGAGATGCAGGATATTTCCATGGAATAGCAATAGAAAATTAGATTTTCTGACTTGCAGCTACAGTGTCTTGGTTCTAATTATATTCATCCTTACATTTGTGTGAGAGGGTACCTGTATTTTTGCAAACTGGTTTAAGTAAAAAAAAATTGAATTAAAATAATTGTCTCTTCTAGGACATCTGTTCAACATTAAAAGAGTATCAACTCATTATCTGAGACACATTATCCAAGATAATGTTAGCTTTTTTTCATTTTATGCTTCTTTTCAATTGCAGCTTAAATTCCCAAGCTCTCTGAAATGGTGAGTCATTAGGAATGTAATTTCAAAGACTGTATTTAATCTCTTTATCTTTTCCCACAACTGATTTACCCACGGGCACAAGTAAAGCACACAAAACATATTCCTAAAGGCCCCCAAATTGTTATTTCTTCCTTATCTAGCTTTATTTTATTCTCACTTTATTTAAAACTGTTCTAAAAAGACTCATAGAGTTGGTAATTTTGACTGTGAGGGAATTGAGCAGCTTTTGTCACCATATGGATTAGAGCTGATGACTAGATCTGAATTTTGTCTCCTCTGCTTCTTGTTTCATGTGTGTCTGATCCACATCACCGTCTCCTGTTTATTCCTACTGGCTCTGGAATACAGGCATATAAAGGTTTTTTCCTTTGTATCACTACTTTTTTTTTTTTTTAATAAAGCATTCTCCACATGAAATTGTTGTCTTAAGTAGGAACCATGCCAAGTAAGGTAGTGAGTAACTGAAAATAAATTAATTCAAAACAGGTATTAAAGTTAGTGACTATCAAAAGTGAAAAAAAACCCAAATCCAAACAAAAAAATCTAACTGATCTCTTCTTTGAAGTTTAAAAGCCTGGGTAGACCACTCAGAAGTAAGAAAGGAGGGAAAGGGAGATCTTCTGTATTTCCAAATTGTTGTTAATATTTTATTTATTCTGGTACAGTACCTGAAATATTTTAATGTGCATTATTGCCACATGTGTGTAATATCTTTGTAGAAGACATGGTGTAGAATAGAGGTAGACATGGAACTCTTCCTGCAATTATTTCTGGAGATATTTTCCTCACTTTTCTTGTCTGAGTATGTCATGGATGTCATCAGTTTGTACTGATAACTTTCTTGGTGCATTGGTTAGTTCCAAGTGTAGTCACTTACTGGTGTAGCAAGCATGTACCAAATGTTACCGTCCTGATTTGGTAACGTGTTCTAGTTTGAGGATGCCTTCCCAATAAATACACACTTTTAGCTTAAATCAGCTTTCCCATCTGTAATGAAAAAACCTTTCTCGCATGTTGACCTAAACTCCAACTAATTTTCCTAACAAGGCTCCTAAACAGGAGCCTTGGCTATAACTGAGACTGATAAGCCTTGTCCATGGCTGCAGCTGGAATGCAGACAAAAGCCACCCAAGGGCAAGCAGTCTTCAAATGTCCTTCTCAAAGTTCTTGCAGGGCAGGGTTATCTCCCACCACTGCCAAGTGCTGGAGACAGACCTCGCTGCCCTTGACTGGAGGCTCTCTTCACAATGAATGGGATACAGTAACTTCTCCCAGACCCCAGGAAGTCCAAGTGGCTCTGCTGTGATGGTGCTTGCACCTCAGGCACTGTGCCCAGGATAGCCAAATATCCAGACACAGATGTATCCTAAAAAATATCAAAAGAGGAGAAGTAGTTTTTAAAGGAGTGCAGCGAGACAGAAGACAATTGCAATTCAGAAAAAAATCTCATATTTATCATTGAGAGAAGATTGATGTAGATTTAGAGGAATCACAATTTTGAACTTGATGATCAAAATGAATTGTGTATTTTTATAGCACATTCTTGTTCTAAGACACAACCCAACCTGTGCTGACACTTCATAACCTGTAAAATAATTTACAGAGGACAATGCTCTTTTTATCATTTACAGCACACGATTTTTTGATATGGTGACATACAAATTGCAATTGCACAAAAGACTAAAGAAGCAAGCTGAAATCTGAGGAAAACACTACATTTCAGGTTTTACTGATAAAAACTAATCTTAAAGTCAGGTCCATCTTCCAATGAGTTAACCTTAGGTTTATTTCTGCAGTGTCTTGCTACCTTTCCTTCACAGTTAGGTGTTCATACTTGTAGACAGAGAACACTCCTGGAAGCTTTATGCTCTGTGTAGGAACACAACAAAGACAGATTATGTTGAGACCGAGCAGTCTTTCTACACTAAGAGACTCACAGGACAAAGGAAGCGGCAGCTTCTTCTTCCAAATGCTCCACAACTGATTTAAACATTGCAAACCCCTTCTCTTGAGGATCAGGGCTGATGTTTATTATTTCTAAAAACAAGAGTCCACTGATACCCCATGATGTACCACCAACAAGAACCTCATCATTCTCTTCTGCTCTCTCTGGTTTTTCCCTGGCCTATGATTTTTCTGCTCTTGTATTATTTTTCTTTTTTTTCTTTTGACAGGAGTTTCTAATTACCAGCACACAGACATAGTTTTCCTTCTGCTTCATTAGAGACAAGGCATTTATCCTTTCTGCATGAGAAAGGCAAAGTTCAACTGCACATCTAATTAAAAGCAACTAAAAACCAAGTTGGCCTCATGGGCAGTGCAGGAAACAGCTTGCCTATGGACATTTTACCAGCAATTTGACTTCTGTGCTCCAAGCAGTCTAAAAAAACATTTTTTTGATCAAAGGCTTCCTTCTCAGGCTGAGATTGTTTGCAGAGTGGGCAGATTACACTTTGGAAGTGCTAAAGCCATGACTTTGCCATCTTTATGTTTTTGAGAATGACACTAAGCCACCAACTTGAAGTTGTACAATTGTTGGGTCCACACCAGTGTCTGAACATCACAGGTTGGAATATATGCCAAGAATCACTAGGAATGTGCTGTACTCCAGCAGGCCATAACCTCAGCTGGAACCCAAGAGGTTTACCTTCAGATAAATTCAGAAGCCTATTCCAGTTTTCAACTCATTCCAGGGAGCGTTGTTTTTGCTGTTGTTGAATGGTTGAGTTCCTAGGTATTACTGTTTCCCTGGGGGTGCTTCCTACATGAATGTCATGTCCTCAAGCTCTTCCAGTCATGACCAATATTATATCAGCATTTATTTACATAACTGCAAGATGCACAAATCCTAGCATGGATTACTAAGTTTTCCCTTATCTCACAGAATGAGAAGAGGCAGCATGAATCCTAAGATGCAGTCCCAGCCAAGGACAGGAAACTAGGAGACAGCTGTGGCTATCCTGGCTGTACTGCCAGGTGGTGGATGTATGACAGAATAGGCACTGCTGTACAGAGATTCCCATTTGGATGCTCATCCTTCAATACACCTGAAGAAATTTCTCCCACTCTCTCAACTTCTGAGTAATGCCTTCAGGTAAGAAGCCATTGAATATTTAGCTCACAAACATTGGTTTTAGCCCCAATCTTCTCCAAAGACAGAAACCTACTTCAGCTTATGGTTTTTTTCTGATTTTTTTTTCCACTGCTGACTGTGGAAAACCCCACAAATCTCAAAGAACACAGTCCACTCCTCTTGACAGCCCAGCTGACTGCAATTACAATTGGCTGCTGTGCCATAGAGACGACAAAGATAGCCAATATGTATAAATGTAACAATATTTAAAGTTTTTTGTAGCAGACTTTCCTTGCTGGCTCTGATTGGCTCCCCTTTTTTTCTTCCACTCCTTCTGGGCAAAAGATACATATTATTCCAAGAGTGTCCTAAAAATGCAAGTAAGTCATAATTAGAAACTTCTGCAAATAGAAATATTTAACTAAATTTTTAAAATTTATAAATTTCAATAATCTCTTTGGTACACAAAGGTTGCTTAGACTTCTGGCATTTCTTTATCCTTTTTTTTGGAGGAGAAATCAGTCTGTTTCTATTCTTGTTTCTTGAGTTTTACAATTGATCTCTTGCTTCTCAAGATGAAGCGAAATAGTTTTTCTGGCATTAGAAGAGCTAGACAAGAGATCTCCAATTTAAAAATCAATATAAATCTTATAAAACTGGCCAACTATCAAAGGGTGAGAAAGAGTAAATCTTACACTGCTTTAAGCTCAAAAGCAGCTCCTTACTGTCCTCTAGTGGAGCAGTAGTATCCTCATAGACGCTGTGCTCCTTTCTCTTGTAACTAAACCTGTTGCCCTTGGAGAGCAATTCTTGCTCTTTCCTTTCCTCTTCATGACTTCATCAGCATCCATGACATCCCTTTTGTGTGTGAAGGGGTTCTGCTCTGCAATTTCCCCCTCTTCTATATCCCAGTTCCACTAGTTCAGTTAATAATCAACAGACTTCTCCCTTCACCCTTTCTCAGAACACAAGTAGGCTGAATAAATTTCTGCTAAAACGTAGCAGAATCCCACTGTAATGTCTTATATACCTTTAAACAGGCTGTCAGATAAATCATATTTTGACACCTTCAAAGTATCTAAAAAGCCATCAGAATGGCAGCTGTAAAAAGTGTCATCTTTTCACACTGTATTTATAAAGGTCTGAAAATCTTGTTCATTACACTCCTATTAGCCTAGCTCCCATGACTCCATAAAACTCATCAGGCTGCAGCTCCACTGATGTCCTTGGGGTCTTCTTCAAAGCCTCAAGGCAGAATTGTTACTTTGTTCTCCTTGACAACCACAGCTGGTTTGAGGCTCATGTTCTACGCTATAGTGAGGGATTTAGCAGTTTCTTCTCTCACTTTCCAATCCATGGAAGCAGGCTCCAGTCCTGGCTGCTTGCCAGCACCCACATCATTGACCTTTTCTGCCATTTCAGTTCCCAACAGCTCTGCCCACCCACACTGCAAAGAAAGGTTCCCAGGCACTTCCATAATGAATATTGCTGTAAAAGTCCCATCTTTCCTTGTCATCTTACCTTTAAATGTTCCCATAATTGTTTGATCTTTTATTTAACCTTTCACTTTCACTGATAAAGTTCTCAAAACAGGATTTATAATTATTTCTTTCAGAAACTGTCTCAAACTGATGCCTTGAGAGGCTACCTAGAACAGAGGCTAGACAGTGTTAAAGGAATTAAAAGGCTTTCAAAGGCTTTTTTTTTCTCTTGGGCAGTACAAGAGCCCGGCCATGGCTCCACCAAGATGGATGGTGGGTCCAAGTTTTCACACTTTTCTAAGTTTTGGTCCATTTACATATTTGGGTTAATTGTCCAATTAGAGCTTCAGGTTATGAAGTCCCATCCTCCCAGATTGCTCTCCTCAATTTGCTGTTGTTTATACTTTTTGGGCCTGAAGCTGCAATAGTGTCCATGGTTCTCAGGGTGGTAAGGGATTGTTTTGTCTAACTAAGCCATGAAGAGAACTTGCTAACACTTTATATAAGTTTAGTTGTATGCTAATGCAGTACAGAATCTGGAAAATATGAAAGCTAAAACTTAAGGCATCAAAACAGCCTACTTCATAGCAAAATTTACATTTGACAAGTTGCAGAGTGCTTTCTATTTTTCTTTTGGTGGATGTAGCTTCTACTGTGTAAAGGCTCTCCCTAGTTAAAAGCAGTCTCCTACCCTACTCTTCTTGCTAAAACTTCTTTTTTCTAATGCATAAATATTTATGCAGACCATGTAATAATTGTTCTAAAACAATTTTCAAGTTACCTGCAAGAATTCCACTTTTTGGCAGCACTTGTTGTTTTTTTTCAATTTAAAAAAAAATATTCCAGGAAACCAGACTTACCCTGGAATGGGTTGACTGCCTGTTCCAAGAAATTATTTCAGTGTAGTAAACATTTATTGTCAGCATGAATTAGTATATATAGGAAGGACTCAAGACTTTCATTGTTATTTGGCTTTATGCCTTTGGCATTCCTTAGGAAACACCTCTGTGAAATGCTGAGATAAGAAAACCAACTAAGCAGGTAGGATGGGGACAGTGCCTACTGTTATCTCTTCTTCTACTTTTCTGCAAGGCCTGTAACTTCAATCTAAAGGGATTTTGTGTCAATTAGTGTTACAGTTAAATTGATCACATTTGTTTTAGTTTTCTTCTTGGGCCTATGCTGCAACTTCTCCACCAGCAGAACCTGCCACCATTCCTATATAAATACAGCTGAATTTAAATGGTCCTATCCACCAAGTTTTTAAATATATTTTTATACCCATACATAAAGTATAAGAATAGAAATTACAGATACCTTTTTATATATAAATATATACAGATAAATCGCCAGATATTTGTGTACTTTCTATTATTTTATTTTTACTTCAGGCATTTCAATAGTTGCTTGCTTTGTGATCTCTTTTTAAAAGAGTTCTCAGTGCTTGAACCCAACTCTGATTGTAGCTTCTTTATTTCTAGGGATCTTATGGTGATTTTTGGCTTGCCTACCTATGTAGGTATTATCCTGCCTCTGTGATACTGTATGATCTTACATTCCCAATGCAAGTATGGAAATATATCCCCTGTTACAAAAGATTAATTTAAAATATCTCTGGATAATCATTTGTAACCTAGGTGATGACTATTGCTGTCCATGAGGAGAACTCTGGGCTGTCACCCAAATTTAGAAAAAACAATGCTTACCTCTATCAATAAATGAGACACATATATGCAAAGAGATTTCAAGGAAAAAATAAATATTGGACACTCTAATTTAAACACTGAGGAAAACATGGTGCTATACATTAAACACCAAAATTGAAGAAAGACACTTAGACTTCCTGTATTTCACACTCCCAAACTATGAACAGTAGATACATTTCATATTTAATGCAGCTTTATTCCAAGTAGATAAAACCATTATTGCAACAAGAGAAAAGAAATACAAGAAAATCCAGAGCAAAATAAAAGCACCCTAGAAAATTGTCATTTCTGTTCCCATTAACAGACATTTACTCTTGCAAGAACAACTGATTTCAGTGACTTCAAAGGCAGTTACTGACACAAAGTTCAGACAGGAATTGCTGGAATTTCAGCTGCTGGCCTTAAAGAAAAAAAAAAAGTAGGAGACTTCTCTGACAGGTGCAAAAACGAATACAAAATGTATTAACACAATATGAAACAAACATACATTAAATAGTTTTGTTTCCTGGTACATCAGACTTGCAAACGAGTTTTATAAAATTTACATATTCAATTAAAAATTTATCTATCATTGTGAAAAACACAGTTCTTTATTTCAAGTTTATATTAACTATAAATATCTACGGACAGGAGAGATCCATTTCAGGCTGGCACTCCTCCCTTCCCCATCCTTTATGTCTTCTGCTCCTTGCCTTTTGGAGAAAACATCACAGCGTAAGGCTGCCGCCTCTTTGGACGTTGACAGGGAGCAAGGTCCTCTTTAATGTAACCTTAAAAAGAATAAACCTGGGGTAAGAAATACTATATAAAAACAGGCATAACTTGAGCTTTAATGTGTGTTTAGCCTCAAAAAATAACTTGTAATTTTTTTTTCTTTTTGGGGCAACTGGTTCTGACTTCACATAAAAGTTTTGAGATCCCAGTGTGCAAATATCATTCATTAAAATACACAGCTGCTTTCTAGTAGGTGACTGCACAGTAATGCAGTACAGACAGTTAACAACGAAGAACAGAATGGAAACTATGAATTGTTCATCTATTCAAAACACAACTGCGCTTTCCATTTTCTTTCTACCAAGGATTTTACATAAGAGTAACAAAGTATGCCAGAACTGCTAATTCAATTCACTTATAAAAGTCACTTTTGAAAATGTAAATCCTAGTAATACAGAGGAAACTTCAGGCACATGTGTTTTGTAGGTATAAACAGTACCTCCCTCTGTTTTAAGAGCACCCAGATTTATAAAGACTGGAAAAAGCTGAACATGAGCCTATGGATCAAACACACCTTGAAAGCTCTCTGATAAGAGAAGTGGACAGAAAATTTCTATAACATACTCAACTTAGCTAACACTGACAGTGAGCAGACATTTTATGCAAGTCCGTTTCAGCACCTGGCTTTTGTCAATTCCTTACTGTTGATCAGCAAAAATGCCATCCAAAATGAGAGTAGCAGATTTCTACTTCATAGTTGGAAAATTCTGCCTTTGTAACTAAATTATTAAAAAAAAAACCCCAAAAACCAACAAAACAGCACAAACAGATGGTTCAAGATACCAATAAGGAGGAGAAAATATCTATGTTGTACCCCACTACACTGGAGTGGCAAGAGCAATTGCTCATCGTGGGAACTCTCTCGTGTTTTAGTTCTCTTGCTGCACTGCTATAAAATATTTCCTTTTCCAAGGGAGGATTGATCTAAAATCTGCCTCTGATATGCTGTTGAGAACCATTAACAACTGAACAGCTCTTCCTCCAGAAGAACAAGGAGACAGCCAAGAAGCTAATTTTTAATGAGGCTGCAAGCAGATTCCAAATGGGTAGTAACAAGTTATATGGTCCATAAAAATCAAGGCTCCCTGTTGTGAAAGATTAAGGATGATACTGCAACACTATCACACAACACACATACACAACTCTGGCTACATTTTCCTATGCCTGACCTGACACTGTTACAAGAACAAATAAAAGCAAAGATTAATGTTTCACAGCTAATGCACAAGTAGAGATATAAGGAACTCAGAGTTCCTATAGGCCTGCTCACCCCAGCACTTCACCACTTCTGAAGAATTGTACCTAGAGTACACTACAAATTCACTGTGTTTTAACATAATTTGTAGAACCTCATTTTTACACCAGTCTCTAAGATTTTGAAAAATTATTTAGAAAGAACAAACTTCTATGTGAACAAGTGCATCTAAAAAAAACCCAAAACCAAACACCACATCTTTTCATTGTCACCAACAAGCAGGGTATATGTATGAAAAACTGTTTAACTACACCTTACCTGCAACATTTCCATTATCACCTGGTATTATGAAGCTCTAAAAACACTGACAAAGGACATCAATAGTACTGCCTGTCTCTCCTAAGTAAGTACAATCTCTTGGCCTTTAACTCTGAAAATCCAATTCTTGCTTATGGTCAAAAATATATATAGGGTTTAAATTAAGTTCTATGAAAATCCCAATTATTTCCCAATGCCTTCTCTATCTAGGCTCTAAGAAATTCTCCTTATATTCCTTTCTTAGAAATACAGGAACTGCTAAAACCAGACAATGGTGGCTGCAGTGGCTGCTGATAAACAGACTTCAACAGGACTGGGTGAGAAAGGCTGCAATGAGCTAGAGATAATTTCAGGAAAAAAAAAGAAAAAAAAGAAGAGCTTTAAAAAGTACTTTTCAAGCTTTTTTTGGCACAAACCTCTTTCCACACAGGTTTGGGTGGAAGGAAACCCAACCTCCCAGAAATTTTCAGGAGTATTTGGAGGAATGTAGCGAAATCTGTGTCTTGAACAGGAAGCAAGTTTCTTCTCTCTCTCTTCTTCTGGAATGTCTGCATAATACTGAATGTAAGGAGGGGGAAAAATCCCAGTTAACAAATTCATACATAACAGAAACTGCTTTACACAATTGACATTATCAATCACTGTGTTTATTAACACAGTTATCTAAAAACAATGGTGAGGACAGCCAGAGTGGAGATTCATTATCCAAGTGACAAACACTTGGCAATTATCCTAAAAGCTTACTGAATTTACAGACTAAGTATAACAAATTTATCGTGGCAATTTTGTTAACCTTCTATCTTTTAACATACCATAAGAGACAAGGTTGAGGCATGTGTACAATTACTTATGTCAACAGTCTACTTACTGATTTTACAAAGCTAAGTAGCACAGGTGTTGAAAGAGATTGGAATTTTAAAATTTTTTAAGTGTCAGCTTGCATCTAGAAATAAAAAAAAAAAATAAAAAAAACCACTACAAATCCCATGCTGCAGAATTATTTCCAGTATCCAAATTTACAGTAGTAACTGCAAACTTAAGTCAAAATGCTTCCTACTTACTTAGCCTCAAATTAGAAGTCAGTAAAGAGGTAGTTTAAGTAGCTGACTGACACTGGGACTCCAGAAATTATCTGTCAGCTGAGCATTCTCTACAGTAAATTGGCTACACTCTTTCACCCCTGTCAGCTGTACTGGGGGCTGCAGTGAGAAAAGTATATACTCCCTCCAAAGCTTTTTGCTGGGTGTTTCCCTGAGTAGCATCATAGAAAGATAGAGTATATTTTTTCCATGCAGTTTTCTACTATTTAATTTGTAATTCTAGTTGTATCTCCTAAAAATACATATCTGGACCTTAGAGCACATAGAGGGTCAAAATATTTTAAAAGTGAATGCACTGTTTGATTCAACTGGTAAGTCAACAATCAGAGCCACACAAGAAACCTGACCCTTGGTAGAAAATGGTAAAACAAATCTACTGAAATGGCAGTGTTACAATTCAAAAAGGCAAATTAAAGTTTATAACTCATTCAATCAGATGAAAAGTGACCTAGACTGGGGAACTCAGGAAGAGAACAGGATACCTCTATCAAAAGAGATTATTTCATGCTCTCAGCTACTGGCATGATTTCAGAAAACCTACTTGGAATTGTAAAGTATGCTCATTCAATTTTTATTGACAAAAGTTAAGAACAAGGTGTTAAGTCAATAAAATTAACTATAAGAATTTGATAGTGTCTGTATAGACAAATATTGCTGAGTTTTATTTAGGGATAATTATCAGTGCTCCTTATTTTGTCCTGTAAATAGCCTGAAATTTTAGAAATTAATCTACTAAAAGTTGTTAGTGTGTTGCATTTTTTAAAATTAAACAATTTATGATTAGTAAGGAATAATTACAGATCCAACAATGAAAAATACAGTACAGTTTAGTAGGAAAAGAAAACAAGAACAATCAAAAATCAAGATAAGCATGTTTAAAAAATAAATTTAAATAAAAAAAAATAGAAAGAAACTTCTTCTTTGGTTTGTTTAGAAATCTATTAGGATTGACAGAGAATGAGAGTTATGTATGTCAGCTAAACAGCAAAAAGAACTCTCAGTTATTTTCTAGATTGATCCCACTGTCCGCAGCATTTTTAATCCACACAAAACATTTGAGCTAGGCTTTTCCATGTGTGAAGATACTGCAATCTCATCCTATCTTCCCTGTAAAAGAATTGTTTATAGAACTCTACAATTTGCAGTTTCAGAAAGTGAGTAAACCCAAAAAATGTTCCTCCCATTAGTTTAGCAAAAATTTGCAGAATAATTTTAGTAATGTAAATGCATATAAAAATGCATCTGAGTGATCCTCCTACTCACCTAAGTGTAGCTACACTTAATAACCACACCAACAAATGTTACTTTTACAAGCTACCTGTAACTTCTGCCTACAATCTCTGATAGCATCACAAGGTCATAAAAAACCAAAACAAGACTTCTTATCAAAAGTTCTACACTGTAAAGTGAATGAGATGCTTCTAAAAGCTTTAAGATAAAGCTTATAAAGGACTTTAATATCAGCCTGCTGCAGCACGTGCAGGAGTTAAACCCCAGATCTTCTCAGAGTGCCAGTAACTGACCCCACTGACACCACTTGCAGTAGAGGGCAGGAATCAATTTACTGATCTCCATCCACTCCTTAAATATTCCCTTAGACTGTGGCAGCTTTTCAAACCCATATGGCTAATCAGCAAGCCAAGGCTTTTCTAAAGCATCATTTATACTTTATCCAATACTCCCTTCTCTCACAGGCATTTAATTCAAAGCTAGTTTTATTATTGTGCAATGACACAGCCAAGCATTCCACACGTTCCAAGACATTAATCTTGAATGGTGCAGACTTAAAAAAAAAGCCCCAAAAAGCCAAAACCAACAACAAACCCAAACTTTCCTAGCATTTAATGTAGAAACCTACTGTTACAAAACTGGAGCTGTGAATGTTTCCAGACACTATAGTTATCACTCCAATTTGACAGAAAGTAACACAAATTGGATTTACAGAAGGAAGATCTCTAGCTTACAGAAACAGGAAATTAAAATGCTTAACACATGGCTCTGGAACCATGAAACAGACTGAAGGTTGGGGGCTGTTTTGTTTTCTTTCAAACTCTTTAAATCAAACCTATTTTTTAAAATGGTATTTATAGTTGACTATAAAAATTAGCTATTTCTATTTAGGGAACTTTACCAATATTTTTCAGAAAATAATTTCATTAAAGACATACTCTAATAAATTTCTTCAGCTCAGTAAATGGGACTTGACTATAAAGTGAATAGCAAGAGAATCTCTGAAGATGTTGGTTCTAGATACACGTGGAAATTAAGTGAAAAGATTCCAGAAAATCCATCATTGTTCAGTCATGAATCCACACTTCTACTGAGTCATCATTTATGAGCTCATAACTCTATTAATGGCTAAATAAAATATGTTCTTATTACACATGTAATTACATCAATATTTTATCTCCACACCAAGTATCTGAAAGCAGCTTAGAAAATAGAAAAGGAGAAAAAATTGTGTAATGTGAAATCAAAAATTTCATACTTTTTAACAAGTATTTTAAACAAGTAACTTTAAACATTTTTGCATGCATTTGCATAAATATACACATTGTCTCCTATGATGGTGCAATTATCTGAAAAAATTAACCCAGAAAAGAAAGAAAAAAATCAACCAAAATGAGATCTGTCTATAGCTAGACATATAAAGGTACAATAGGATACAGAACTTACTTATTCCAGCACCCATAAAGTTCAGTAGAGCTTTTGATCTAAACTTTGGAAATCTGTAATAGCTCTTTGAACTACTAATGTATATTTTATTAACAGTAATTGTACTGGAACCATGATGTAAGAAGCTCTTCTGTCATGCAGATACACATAAAAAAATCAAACCCAAGTCTTTCCATGCTATATGTGGTTACTGCAATAAAAACAAACAAACCACCTGCAAATTTGGTTATCCAGCTTTGGTAAACACTTACTTCCCAGCTGCTGTAGGTAATGATGATGATGCAACCAGATTAACAATTAAAAACAGCACTCCAGCACTTAAGATACTGTCTGGAGTTAGAAGAATGGAAGACTGACAAATTTTAAAGCGCTACTTACTATTTCACATTCCTTACAAGTGTGGCCAAGTAATTTTCTTCTTTCTTCTTTTTTCCGAATAACCTCAATATGAGGAAAATCTAACACAGTATTCTTTCTGAAAAACAAAAATGTTTTCACATAATAGTACTTTTATTTCTTCTACATGACTGGAATTTTCCATTTTTTTACAACACAACGATGGACAGACAAGTTAAAAAAATAATTCAGAAAACATCTACAAAACCCAAATCATACTGCCTTTCATAGTTGAATAGGGCAATTTCTATAAATAAAACAGTTTTCAAACATAATATGAATGTTTACATAACCAGAGATGTGTGTTTCATTATTATGGCTTTTCATAATGTAAAAGTAATTCCTATATAGAAATTACTCAAATAGAGATCTTCTATAGAATATTTTGTCCAAGACAGAGTTGTGCTTGCAATGATTTCCATGAGAGGAACATATGTTGGAGTTCAAGATCAGTAGTTTCTTTTCAACTTAACTACTTTCAAAACAGTAAACAAGTTTTCCTCTACAAAGAAAACATGCACTGAGATAAAATATAAGCTAACTGAAGGGCTTGGTGTCATTACAAAAGGAAGACTCAGACTTCTAATTATGATTATACTGGAAGGCAACAGAGGAAGCACTAAGAGGTGCAGTTGTTGAACACTATTCATTTATTGCCTAGAGAGCAGGGGGTAAAAAAAAAACAGAAGGAAAGGTTTTCATTTGTACAAGCAGCCCACAGGTCCTTGGCTCATAAATTCAGGCATGACCACACGCCTGTAAGAAGCCACATAGATTACAAAACACTGCATTCACTAAAATTATAAAAAGCAGAAGAGGCAATCCCTTCTCTTCAGCAAATGTAATAGGCATCTCGACATTTTTTTTTCCCTTACCCCACTTTCTATCTAAAGTCTTTTATCTTATGTAGTTGATCTTCTACTTCTGTGTCTTCTGCAACTGTTAGGCTGTTACACACAAACACATTTATTTTATGGAGGATCAAGTTTCCTATAGGGAAGATACAAAGAGCCTTAAAATGCCCATAGAGAACAAACTAAATTACCTCTCATCACTTTTGAAATAAGGCTCCACAAAAGCTTTCTGCTTGGCTTTATCTTGTTTATCCTCATGTTCTGTAAATGGACATGCAAAACAAAATATAAGGTTAACACACTGCCTGCAGAAACTTCTGTAAAATTATTAACTAACTTTTAAGAAATATAAAAATGTCATGTACAGTTCAGTCTGAGACAAGAGATTCAAATAGATACAAAAAATAATACAGAATTGATAGAACCATCAATCAAAAAGCATTACTGGAGCAGAAGGAAAGCAGCAGTGACATAAGCAAGAAAGAGAAGAAGAACATCAAAGGAAAGGCTGCTTAAAATACAACATACTGTAAAATCTTCCACAGAACCTAGAATAGTGAGGAGAAAGGAAGTAAATAACTGTAGCCAAAACCTGGTGTTTCTTTTAAGAGTCAATTTAATGTTCTGCTGTTGTGCCAACTTCCACTATACATTCCATATTTGTGTGGTGAAAAATGAACTACCAAAAAAAAAAAAAACAAAAAAAAGAAATTCATATTGCTTTATGTTTTGTCCTTAAAAGTAATCAACTTTACCACAAACTGATGCAAAAAGAACTGGTGGTTAATTTGGCATATTTGTTCCTAAAGAACAGAGTCTGATTTCAAATCAACTCTTGTAGTTTAAGTAAGCTAATAAAGACAAAACCAAATTATAGCCCACTCTTTAGTTTCTTGCTTGCTGCTGTTATTCCCTTATCCTGCTCTTCATCATGAAGAGTTTCTCTTTCATCACATGCAGAAGGACTATCTTCTGGTAGGCAGGATTCATATTCTTCATGGCTTGTCTGATCAAACATATCTGTTATTTCTCCTCCTGTTATTAAAGGCACAAAGAACATCCATATCAGTGTCTCAATTATTTTAGTCAAGAAATTGCATTTTGACTAAATGTGCATCAAAATAATTAACATTTACTTACTGCTCCAGTACCAATTAACTCAAAAACGGCTATACCTTAATTCTTGCTGCAACTTCTCTGTCAGTCTTTCAAATGTGGCCAATGCTCATTTATTTTTCAGATACCTTGGATCCCATTTCTAAAATCTGATTAACTGCTAAAATCACCGTGAGGTACCTTTAACCTTAATACTGGATATGTGATATTTTTGTTCTTGCAATTATGGACTTATCCAAGCAAAAGGAAATACTTTTTGTGGGTAGGAAATTGTCACTGCCCTGCAGCCACGATTCACCACATACCATACAGTAAAAGTGATATAAACTCATTTGGATTTATTTTAAACATACTAGTTCTATTTGTATGTCATTAAAAATGAAATTAGTCTTCTCAGACAAAGTATGATGTGATTACATAGAAAACTTTCAAAGCTGTTTACTGCAGGTGAGATCAGAACTGTTATATGGTTAAGTATTTCACCCTTTAAGCACTGTAAAGGAATAGCTAGCTAATGGCTTCCTCAGCACAAATCCTGTCTTTTTTCTTAACCTATGTTAAAAAAAGAACAACCTCAAAACCCACCATCAACTCTCTAGGAAACAGACCGACCCCGTGTAACCTATAAAAATTCATCACCAGTTTTTTACTGCAAACCATTTTCTACTATCTAGCCATACAGGAAAAAAAAGATGCCCTTTTACTCTTTCCTCCTCCCCCTCAAAAAAACCAACCAAACAAAAAAAACTCCAACAAATCCCCAAACCCCCACCATACCACAAAAAAGCAAAGCAAACTGAAGAAAAGAGAAAAAAAAAAGTCTTACGTGGACTGCTTTCCTGATTTTGCTGTTGATTTTTCATTTCTAATAGCACACTGTCACTAACATAAGTATAATCCATATCAACAACTTCCCCTCCAACTCTGGTCTGAGAACCACCCTAGGGAAAAAAGAAGCAAACATGACAATTCCACCCAGAAGCAACTGGTTAGTCAGTGTCAGTGCTGTGTATCTGAAATACTTTCAAAGCAGTTACTGGCTTCTTTTTGGACACTGATTTTTTTTTTTTCCTGCAGGTTACAGCTTCATTAGAATTCTTTCTCACAACCATTTGTCCACTTTCATACTGAGAATATGCCTGCTGAGTTTATGAAGTACAACTAAACAGTGGACATGTTTTAGGATAACTATAGCATGAATAAATATCAAATGAGCCAAATTCTGAATTGTGTTGCAAAGTGGGTTTGGTCTGCCCAGAACAATGTTCATGATACTGCTTTGCAGGCTTTTCCAACATCACAGAACATGCAGATTTATTATAAAAGTTCACCTTTGTATCAATCACAGTAATGTCCATTTTGTACTGTGAAAGGTCAGCTCCTGGGTCTATGCTCCACTGGAAGTTTTCTAAAGAAGGTTTATCTTTCAGGTCTGCATGCACAGAATATGAGAAAAGAAGGACAAATAATTAAAATCAAACTCTGCCAGAAGCATCTGATCTGCTGGCTGTTCTGTATGTGCTTTATGATGGCACTCAAGGTGATCTGGGATAAGCCTGGGTCAGGCTGACATGCTTGTAGCTCCCTGGATCCTCACTCCAGCCCTTCTTGTGGATGGGTGTCATATTTGCTCACCTCCAGTTAAGTAGGACCTCCCTGGTTATCCAGGACTGCTGATAAATTATGGAAAGTGGCTTGCTGAGCACTTCTGCCCACTGCCTCAGTACCCTCATGTGGATCCCATCTGGCCCCACAGACTTGTGTGTGTTTAAGTGGTGCAGGAGGTCACTGACAATTTCCCCTTGGACTATGGGGGCTTCAATCTGCTCCCTATTCCAGCTCAGGGGCTGGGTACCCTGAGAATTACTATTAAAGATTTAGGCAAAAATGCACCACGTACCTCATTCTTTTCCTCATCCTTTATCTCTATGTTTCCCCCACATCCAATAAAGCTTATTCTCCTTAGCCCTCCTTTTGTTGCTGATGGATTTACAGAAATATTTTTTATGGTGGTAGCCAGGTTAAGCTCTAGCTGGACTTTGGTCATTCTTATTTTTATACTTTATATTCTTATTTTATATGTAACCTCACAACATCCTTGTAGTTCTCCTGAAGCTGCCTGCCCCCTCTTCCAAAAGTCATAAACTCTTTATATCTGAGTTCTAGTCAATGCTCTCTGTTCAGTCAGGCTGGCCTTTCTTGCAGCACATGGACAGCCTGCTCCTACAACTTTAAGATTTCCTTCTTCAAGAATGTCCACACTTCTTGGACTCCTCTGCCCTTCAGGACCACCTCCCAAGGGAGGACTATCAAGTGATCACCTAAACAGGCCAAAATCTGCCCTCCAAAAGTTCAAGGTAGCAGTTCTGCTACCTCCCACTTCTTCATTCTCTGAGAATGGAAAACTATCATTTTGTGACTGTCATGCTCAAGATGGTCCCCAACCATCACTTTACCTACCAGTCCTTCTCTGCTTACAACAGGTTCAGGAGGTGTCTTCCCTAGTTGGGTCACTATTGAAGTTAGATCAATGACAATGCAAGTGTCAGGTCTAAGCAAAGAGTACAAGTGTCTGGTCATTGCTTCAAAAATGCCTCTTGGTTTAGCTTTGAGGGGAATATTTAGATTTCAAACTACATGGCCACACCAACTATTGGCAAGTATCTCTTAAATTCATAATGCAATATTTCTAAGTAAAGTATGCAATGTAACAGCTTGGCTGAGGAGTACAGAAGCTTTGATTCTACAATGCTAGTTCAAGAAGTTTTCCACCTGGGAGAACTTAAGAGGAAAGAAGATACATGCTCTGGAAAAAATAGGACAGCCTGTGTTGATTATCAATGAAGATACAAATTTCCTTACCAGATCATTAGGAATAAAAAAATGACTTATGCTTACACTTGAGTAGTTTTCAAGTATTTGATATAGATAGTTTAAATTCAAACTTCATGAGATTTTATTATTACACTGCAATAAATAACAATGCTAAACAAACAACAAAGAAGAAGATTCCTAGCCTGTCGAATGTACACTTGAATACCAATGATATACTTCATATACACTGGCAAAAGTATGCCAGGAATACAGACTTGTACATGGTGGGGGTCATCTTGAGAAATCCCAAATAGAATGTGACTGAGTTAGAAGCAGAACAAAGGATTAAAGTGGAAGAAAGGAAGACAGGAAAAATTCTATTCAATCCGAGCACAGGCTGAGGGGCTAGGCAGGCAGTAAAAGGAATATTTTCATGAAGTTACCTTGCTCATTTTGTTGTGCTTTACTTTTTGATAGTCTACAAGGGTTTGGCTGAAGTACAGATGCTGGTTCAGACTCTCCATGTCCTGTCCTTGTTTTCTTTCTACTGGGTACATGGCCACTGGCAACCTAACAACATATTGCAATTTTACTATTACCCAAAACTCAAATAAAATACTTCAAAGGAGAAGAAAAAAGAGTCAGAAAAGCATACCTTTACATCATCAAAAAGTTCCTCTGTCTCTGCAGAACTCGGCAGTGGTGCAAATTTGAAGGGAGGAACTTCTTCTTTCGTTGGGATCTGGTTTTTCCTGTCAGGGAATGTTCTTCCCAGCACTGCCTCTTGTATACAGGATTCCTCTTGTAAATCTCTGCCAAACAAACAGCTCTCATTGTTGGCATTTGAAACGGATGATGAACCTTCAGGAATGGTCTTCCCTATGTGTGAAAAAATGTCATGCAGAGTCACTTGCTTCAGTCTGTTTTTATATGTCTCCTCACTTCCTTGTTTTTTCTCTTGCCCACGAGCTCCAGAGAAGCGATCAGACAGATCCAAGGGCTTATCCCCTGTATGTTCCCCATTAACCTGCTGAACATCAGATCTAAAGGGCACAGAGCTCTCTTTGCTGAATGATGCTTTCTCACAGCTAACTCCATTATCATCTTCAGCTTTCTTTCTCTTAGCACACCTGCCTTCTAGCTGCTTCTGGTATACAAGGAGGACATCGCTCTTGATCACCTCATTTTTAGCTGTGCAGGTGTTTCCAACACAGGTCACAGCCTCATTAGAATTCTTTTTCACAACCATTTGCCTATGGACAGAGGCCTGGCTGATAACCGAGTTGATTTCCGTCCCAAGATTCAGCGGTGCAACAAAAGCAACATCTTCAGATTTTGATCTACTTTTATGAGATCTGCTACTAGATGGATTGTTGAAGAGATTGGTTTTGAGATGAGGCTTCAATCCCAAATCTAAAATACAAGGAGCATGAACTGTACTTGAGTTGTTCTTCATGCTGCTAGAAGCTCCAAAAACAGGAGAAGCTACCCGAGAATCCCAGTCATCATGTGGTGGAGTGTTATGAGATGGATCTGAAATACTGAATACAATGAAACATGAGAGATTTTTCTGGTGTACAGATGGAAGGAGAGAAAGTGATATTAAAATACCATGTTTCCTATTGCTGATCTGCTTTAAAGCTGTGTGAGCTGCTAGTATTAACTGAAAACAGAAGGAAAAACAAAAATTAACATATTCTAGGGATAGGTACTGCTGCACTTAGAGCTGTAGAAGGCAAACAAAATGCAGATCTTGCCCTTCATTTTGGTGTATGGTATGAAATTCTGTTCCACATTCAACTGAGAACCAAAGACAGAATTAAGCTTGCCAAAGTATCTCTTCTATCCAAGGACTCCCTACCTTTCAGTGCAATAAAAAGGAAGAAAGTGAGAATGGTTGCAATAGGAGTCTATTTAGGTTCTTGTATGGATCTTAAAGCCACAACAGATTCTTAAAGCTTCTGCAAGCGAAGGAAAAAAGTACAAGCTCCTTTCAGGTACTGTTTTTTACCTGTCATCAACAAAACACATTCAAGATGACAGATAGGGCCAAAAAAATCCAGTTTAGACCACAATATCCTGAGGAGAGTGAGAAGGGCAGCAGTCAATTGGTTTGACACCTCATCAGAGCAATAAGATCCTTCTTGCATTCCAGCTCTAGGCTCACTATCGACAGGGTTGTGGGCCTCAGAAGATACCTTGCAATAACGAGAAGTTAGGAAATAAGGGACTGTGTACACAAGAAGCCCAAACCAGAAGTTTGTGAATTAAGTAAAAGCCTACAGTTTTGCATTCTATCAGTTTCATTGCTTCTCATGTTATTTACTTGAAAGAAACCCCTCTGATACAAAATATTTGTTTCCATTTCTATACCTTTAAAGCAAAATGCTGCATGGTTTGAAATTCTACAAAGACCCAACTTCTATAAGCCTACGTGAAACAATTATAACTATTAAACTGAGTGGAAACACACCCTAAATTGTTGTCATCATTTCTTGATTCAGAAGCTGGATGTTTTCTTGAGTCTTCAGACTGCATGTTCTCTGAGGCCTGGCTCATAACAGTATTAGTGAGGGGAAGATTCAGTACACTCTGGGACTCCTTGCAAGTGGTGAAGGAAAACAAAGAAAAGAAGGGTGAGAAGATATTGGATTTAAAATTAGAAATATGCTCAGTTGGCACATAAATATTCTGAAGACCCATTCAAATCAAAACATTCAAAACTCTGAAAAATCATAAAAGCTAAGAGATAAAATTTGGACCAGAAGCTTTAAAGAAATCTTATGGAAACTGAAAAAATTCATTCACATGCATAGACACAAAAATATTCTTCATACTATAATTTTCATGGTAGTTACCAACCAAAACCATCAAATAATCTCACCTGAGTCACCAACCAGTCTCAAGGCCAAGAAACATTTTTCAATGTCTTAGATTTGATTACTGCACAAAGGGAATTTATCAGACCCAAGGATTTAGATCACTGTACTAACAAAACATGAAAGGAGGAACCATGTCTCTACCCTCCTCCTCAACCCCCCCAGACAGGTCAGCACAGTTGTATCTCTTCATGCTCAAGTCAGCAAAGACTAAGCAAAAGCAAACCAAAGTAGCTTACTGGAACTCAGAATACTTTTGCAGAATTTTAATGCAAAAGAGAAAACCACTGTTTTTGTAAACAACTGGCCCAAAAAGTTGCTTATGTAAGAAATTTGGGAATACTTACAGATTCCTCTTCAACACTAAGTCCAATTGTTTCTGCAACGACTGCAGCCAAGTTAAAAGATGGCTTTGGAGCAGGATATCCTCCCACCCTTGGTTTATCTTTGTGAGTAGAAAGAAGATCACAATAAGCTACATATGCATTTTAGTATCTTGCTCGACTCACAGAGATGGTACAAACACAGAATGAAAAAGATCACAAATTAAAACTGGCATTTATGGAAATAGTTTGATCTCTGTCAGATAAAAGTCACATCTGGAAGCAGTAAGTGGCAAAAGAATTTCTGATGAGAGCAAACTGCTGTGTCAGTTTGATACAGAGAAATATGTGTCCAATTTGAATAATACAGCTCCACAGAATTAAAAATCAATGTATAAGTTGCTTTTCACACTCCTGGTCCAGGGCACAAATAGTCTGATAAAAGCACATAGAACAGAGATAATGTGTATTTATGATACAATGCTTATCTTGCATATTTTCTTGCGTATTTCCATTATTTTTCATTTGTTTTCATTAGGAAAACAACAGTTTCCCTTCTTTGAGGGGTTTACCATTACTCAGTTCATTAAACTGGGGCAAGATAATAATATTGGAAAGCACAAGAACAGCAACCACCTCAGCCCTGACTTGCATGAATAATTCCATGCTGATTCTCAGTCATTATTTAAAAAGGTTTGTACTTTATTAGGTTTCTGTGTTAAAAAAGGTTAAAGAGATGAAACCTCACTTTTAAAATATTTTTGCCTTATTTTGAATGGAATTAGAGCTAAATCTATTAATACACTTACGTGGCACAGGGGACAGTTGTGCATCACAGGTGTCTGTCACTAGTATCTCTCCTCCATGGTGAGTGCTCACTTGTGTGGAAAAGAGTGGAATTTTTCCAAACTCTAGGAAATGTGGATTTTCACATGGTGAAATTAGGTATTCTGTTGTGATAATTTTGCATAGATACAAACAATGACCTAGATCTTAAAAGCACTTCAATGTGAGATTTAATATTTCAGTATATCCAGCAATGTAAGCACATCTGATAATTTGTGACAGTGATGTGTCAGAATAAAAATAAAATGATAAATATTATATATTAATCCTTTTTCTCACAAATATGATTTCAGCCAGTCAGCCCTAAAACACTACTAACACAAAATGACACCACCATCTAGTCTGACCACATAAAAATAGTTATTCAAGCTGTATTTGGCCTGTTAATAGGGCAATAAAATTATTGAAGGATAAAACATCCAAGGCAACAATGTTCTGCATCAGCTAAGGTAACAAAAAGGTGAAAAACCTGAGATCTGAATCATGACAAACATATGCCATGCAGTCCTTTCTACCTTGATGACCAATAGCTTTTCAAAGCCATTAACTGTGAAAGGTATTCCCACCATTTCTTACATATTAAACTTTGGATTCATTTAGTAGCTTCATTTTTTATACAGAATATGGAGAGAGAAAGGTATGCTTAGAAAAGAGAAACTACTCACAGCATTAAAAATTTCAAATGCAAAATAAAGGGCATGAATAACCAGACCACCCTTTTCATCCCACAGTCATCCTATGTTTATTCTTGGGAAGAGGCTTTTAGTCAAGACCAATACTTAGATGTATTCATACTTAAAATACCTTTTTTATGCCACAAGATAAATTGACCTGGATTAAAATATTTCCTATGTATCAATAAAATACAAGCACAAAGTGCTTTATTTCACAAAAATACTTTTTGTAGACAAAATATATTAGAGTTATTTCTATGACACGTTTCTATTTCTTGACAGAACAAAGTCTGGAAATTAAAGGCACACAGTACTTCTGAATTTAAGACACAAAGCAAAAGCAAACAGTGTGGAATACAGAGAGATCGTGTAGATATCTACCAGTTCCAGTTACATTACTTCAGTTGCAGAATACTTTCAGAATGTGGCAAAATATCTGTTTCACTCTCCACTAGGTGGTGACATTGCTGCATGCACAAGTCAAACGCGAACAGATACTTTATCAGCCAATTTGCACGTAGAGAAGAAACATAGGCTGGAAAACTGTTACATTTGCATGTGCACATGGGTGAATAAAAGTAGAAGGTTGAGATAAATTCTGAGCAAATGTAACAGTTGAAATGATGTAACAGTTACTGCTATAGACTTTTTCCCCTGGACTCATGCATTATCACACAAAAAGAGAAAAAGCAGAGCAAAAAAAAGCACAGGGGTTGTTTTTTTTTTAATTTTTGCCCTTTGCAATCAAGTTTATACACCATCTTTCTCTTTAGCCCTTAAATAATTACAAAAAAAAAATACTCTTACCACTGTTGCTTTCCCTAAGTTCCAAATCTTGGGGTGTATGTTCTGCATATCGGACATGCCTATTCTCTTTTCTTCTTCTCATACGATTAACCACAGAAAATGAAGATGCTAGAACTGGAGAATCTGGAATAACTTCTTCTGCCTCCACTGCTTGCTGCTTTTGCACCCTGGAGACCAAATCAAGTGGTCAAATAAAAGCCCAAGTCAGCAAGATGAAGAGTTTTCACTTCAGCAAGCAGGACAATCACACAGTACAAGAACCCAACAATTCTGGAAATACAGCCACCTCAATAAGATTACACTGTAAAAAAGTCATATTCAACCCAGTTTTTAGATACATCTAACAAAAGATTAACAATTGCTCCATCAAGCCCAAGAACAGCATAGCCCAAGAACCCTAGCTCTTCACATTTGAAGTCAACTTACAACTGCACTATGGAAGCCCTTTTTCCCAGATGAAGCTAGGTACTGTAGAGGTTATAGCTTGTCCTCTGAAGCAGGTGCTTCTTTAACAAAAGAATGCTGAAATGGATGGATCAGTGTCTCCCCCCCTGTATGGAAATCCCTGTACATCTTCACAGTTTATGACCCCGAGATTGGCTGAGTTGGTTAGAGCATGGTGCTGGATAACACCAAGATCCTGGGTTCACTCCCTGGATGGGCCATTTGCTTAAGAGCTGGACTTGATGATCCTTGTTGGGTCCTTTCCAATTTAGGATATATTCATTGATTAGAAATGCTGCCTTAAATACAAAATAAAAGCTTTTGGACAATTTTAAATAGTACTGAATAGCACTGTATTCAAAGCAATCCCCCTCCAAAGCATTGATGTTACCTCTAACTCAACTCAAAAAGGTCTTCAGGGAATAATGTAAAAAAGCATGGAAAAAAGTAATGTAAAATACAAGATGAGCTATGAAGTTTACCTTCTCTCACACTGTCAGCTCTAGCAGCCTGCCGGAGAGTAGGTATAAAAAAACCGGTGTAACAAACAACGTCTTTTCTTTCCAAAAATTCTATCTATACATAGTGAGGAAATAACAACAAAAAAGGACTGATTTTGGATCTTTGAATTTAAATAGTTTGTTTAGTACTTCACAAGGGGCTAACTGCCCTACGGTGGTGGCAGTGAGATGTGGAAGAGGCAGTAAAAGAAAAGCACACAGAAATCTAACTCAGCCTGCTTGGTCATCTTCCTGCAATTGCATTTTCCCTTAAGATTCTCAAGAGAAAACACAGGCCAAAAGATAACTTCCTAACTATAAAGAGAAGGATATAAGATTTTGATTTAAGGGAAGAAGAGGAAATACAGATAAATTTTTGCTTGCATTGAAGCTGAACCACAACATCTTATATAAAATAAGGTAATGGAAACTTTAAAAAGCTGTCTGGCTTGAGACAAAAAGCATTTTTGCAGTTAGGCTTTTTACCACTACTAACTTGGAACACTTAATGATGAATACTGATGCACTGATGCTTTCAAGTCTTGATGAATCCCTTTTGGGATTTTGTAATTCCTCTTTTCTAGCATATTTACAAAGAAAGCACTGAAAAACTGTATTATCTACTACCAATTTCTTAAGACACAAATCAAAATAAACAACAGAGCAATATATTAATCAATTTACTTTGCAAATTTAAGTTAGCTGCTAGAGTTCTCTTTAAATTTACTGGCACACATGGCCTTGTTTGACAAATGAACCAACTAAAAATATATTTTTCTGCACCTTACTTCTATATAAACCAAGAGGTAGGATGGTTTCTACATACCATCACAGAAAAAAACCACCAAATGAAGCAGCTGCCCTACATACTGTACATCATAACTATGTAATAAATAACTTCTGAATCACAGATTTATCTGAGACCCCAGGAGAGGTTTTTGCATAAATTTCCTTGCTGCTCCCATCCATGCGTAATGAAATCTCAATGTCATAAAGGATCAGATAATACAATTCTTCTACACTTCCACTGATTTCACTTATATGGAGAATTCTCAGATTTTTATTCCTAATATTATAATGTGGTTACAAAATACAGAAGACTGCAAAAATCTGATTTCATATCATGCAGTGGAAACAATATGCTACTTTGCACCTACAATGTGATGATATTATATCAATCTAAGTTGCTAATTCTAAATAAAGTACCATGACTATAGCTCAACCAAACCAACCAAATGCAGTAGTATTAAAACTGCAGTTCCAGCCTTGTAAATTACTGTTCATCCACTCAACTCTGCACTTATTTAAATGATCACCTAACATGCAAAGCAAATAACATATTGTGACATTGGTCATTGTCAGATTTCCTGCATTGGCCAGAGATTTTTAATGGAAGCTCGGGTCATGAAGTATGTCACCCCAAGAAAATTAAATGCATACATAAAAAAGAAAGGACAACGAAGGTGCAAAGATGGAAGACAAACCAAGAAATACAAAGGAATAGGGCTGCAGTCATTCTGAACTGAACTCTAGTTGTTTCACTCCCTACTGAAGTTGAATTCTGACAGAGACAAGAAATAAGCCTTATGCATAAAAAACCTTCTGTATCAAGTCCACACATCCTGTCCCATTTCTCCCAGGCATGTACACAACTTAGTCACAGATAGGGAAAAGTGAGATAATTTTCAGATGATGTCAGACCACAACAAGAAAGAAACACTACCTCTGCCTTGCACAGTACACCACATTCACATATTAACAACAACATTAGATGGCACATTCTTACTATAGCAGATTAAAATTTCAGTCAGTTTGTAGCTCATTATTTCTATGTCTTTTTTTCCAAATTTACTATAGTATTTTTCTTTTAAAATTGCAAAATTATAATAAGTTTATTTTAAAAATGTATTGCAAGATCCTGGGACTTTTGACTATTTAAGTAACTACTTTTCTGAAGTCTTAGTCTAGGAGGAAACATAAGGTAAAGAGGCAACCAGGGAATAAAAGCATGAGATGTAAGGCTTTGCTATGCACTGTGATCAGAAGTCAAGAAAAATTTCTATGATAAATTCACTTCTCCCAGTTTTACTCCCAGTTTAAAACAAGATGCACACAGATAAAAGAAAATAAAAATCTGCACAACAGAAGGCAGCTGGGCTTATGTTGTTACGTTGTGGCAGTAGGCTATCTTATCATAGTCTATCTATCAGAAAGAGGAAACAAGATTTAAAGACTTAAAAGCTGATATTTATATTCCCAGACATTTCTACTGAGGAATGGGGGAATATCCCAAACAACCCAAAACTTACTCTAGCTCCTTCTGTAATTGCTGGAACTGTTCAGTTAACTTTTTATTCTCATCTTGTAAGTTGGTTTTTTCATTCACTGAAATTTATGGAAAAAAGTATTTAAAAAATCATTACACACATGTTAACATAATAATATTGTCCTTGAAGGAAACAGAACCAATTGTAAAATGTAATACCATGCACCTTCTCTGTGGTTTACAAAAATTAAGTTTCAAGCTAGCCATTTAAAAAGTAGTAAAATGACATGTTAGAAAAGGCAGAGGTGACACAATTACTGCATCACAACATTAGTTCTACACAATCATTAATTACTTTTGTCCACATACACACAAGTGAGACTGTGTTGTAAAGATGAGTGAACGGCTCACTTGCCTCCATGGACAAAATTGCTACCTTAGACTAAGGATAACCTATGAAATACAAAGCAATTTGAATTTGCTTTCAGCCACTAGTGCAACCATTAAGCCTTTCTTCCACGCTGTCTCAAACTAACATAGTGATAGCTCCAACTCTTCCGTCCACTTTAATTTTTATGTTTTTGTTTTTATTTTGCTGTTGTCTATTTTGCCTCTAGATTCCTCAAATTATCTTTTTCATTGTTCTACAGATCTCAAGCCAAACCCATGGGAGCCTACTGTTGTGTCACAGCTCAAGATTTGTACCTAATAGGTGCCACCTTGATTTTTAAGGTTCAGAGCTATATTTAGAGATTGGCTGTACCCTGTTTGCTGTCCATCATTCAATTCACAACTCAGAATAATTTTATGTAAGTGCTCAATATTAGAAGTCCTTAAAACACTGATGTGTTCTGTATTAGCATAGTATTTCCACAATTTACTTAAGCACCAAAAAGCTACTTTTTGTCTAGCATTTCCTGTATTTTAAATCTCATTTAATGTCTGCTTGTTCTTGACAAATAAAGACAATTAAATGATACAAAATAATTAATGGTAAGGATACCATTAACATTCAAAAATTCTGTCCTTTATTATTGTATGCTTTATACAACCAATCTTTCCAAACTCTCTTTATGAACATATTTCTGTCCTGCTTGTGTATCACCCGAAACAAACAGTGTAATTTGTGTCATATGTTCTATTTCTTGATTTCAAAATGAGCTGGCTACAAGCTGCCAGGTATAAAGCTATTTTTTGTGGCGTCAGTTGGTTATGTGACAGTTATGGGTTTACTGCAGTTAAAGTCCAAGATCAACTACAGGACACAAGCTGGATCCACTTCTGTCTGAACTTGATACTTTGCAATCACCAGTTCCTTTTGAAGTCAGTGTATTCTTAGGAAAGCTGGCAATCATTCTAGCTGTAGGAATAAACAGAAGCAGTCACATTTTATCTAAAGTAGCTACTTTACAGTGTAAGATTTTCCACGTCAGTTCACTTTCAGTATCAGCACTTCAATCTAAGAAGGTGGGTCAAATGACTAGTCACTGGTATGTTACATATTTTCAGACTGTACAGTTAAGTATCCCCTGACTGAACTTTCTGGGCTTACTAAACACACCGCATATAAATTATATCAAGTTACAGGAATAACTGGAGAACCAGTTTACAAAATAGCATGTTTTGTCTTCAGGCTTGGGGATAAAACTCACTAAGCTCAGTTATAAGTTTGAGATTCTGCTGCCGGATATTTTCAAACTCTTGCTGCTTCTTTCTCATATGTTCTTCGGTTACAGCACAGCGATCACATAACCCCGCTCTCAATCTACAATAAAATGAACAGAAAAAGGTCCCTCTGTTAAAAAAATATTGCCATGCATGAAGCAGATACCAACGTTTAACAGACCTTTTGAACAATGAAAACCAGAGAACTTCTGACAGCTGTGCAGAACACCACTAAGTACTGTGGTTTTATACATTCACATAGCAATGTTTTGAGATTTCTGAACAATCTAATACTATATGCTCTAACATTTGCATAAATGATTGTAAGTACTGGATGCTTCTAAAGCAACATGCATTACTTTATATAATAAAGTGGAGCATGCGACACCTTGCCACTGAAAACCTTTGTAAGGCATCCTACTAAAAATACTGTTAGATATAAATCACCATTTTATGTAAAGTTCATTCAAGAAAATACAAATAAGCAAATCACTTCACTAAATAGAATTACTACCTCATTTAAGAAGGATATGTACTGTCATTAAGCAAAATAATAAAATAAAAAGGACAAATAGTAATTTCACTCTTAACAACTGCCAAGCAAATGTGAAACCTTTATCTTTATCTAAGCACCAATAATTTGAAGTGGATACAAAAGTTCATGAGAGGCATTGACTCCACTGTCTCTAATAGTTCAGATTAGCTGTTTAAAATACATCCATGATCAGAAAAGGACTGGTTAGAATCACTCCATCTTACCTGACACATTCATTCATGCAATGAAATATGTGCTCATTTTATAGTTGATAAATGGAATATATTTATTTCTGGTACACAGCAAAAAGCTAACAGTGTTACCAAAGTGAAAACCAGACTCTCTTTTGCCTGCTAAATAAGAAACCAGTAAGTCAAAAGCTCTCCATTGCTGATGCTACTACATCAAGTATTAAAAAATCCCAATTAAACAAACTATGTAACTTTCCAATTTCACAGCTGAATATTGGAAATAAAACCCATACCTGTTTATTGGTGTTTTAATATTGTGGAATTATGGCAAGAGTAAAATACTGAAATGCCTTTTCATACTAGCTTATCTGAATGTGTAACAAACACAGCATTACAATCTCCTTGTATTAAGTCAGTTGAAATACTTCTTTTGTTTTTCACAATGTGAGTAATTCATCTGCTAAGGGATTAGAAAAGTCCATCCAGACCATGAATGCCTGTCTACTTACATGGTATGAAAGTTTATTACCTGCATGGCTAAAGCTTATCCGTACTGCCTTTCACAGAGAAATGGAGTTGAAAGTAAAAGTAGAGTATCACAGCTCAAAATTTGAGGTAACATTGGAATAGTGGAAAATCATTTACTATGTAATGATCTCCTGTTCCCAGAAAGCTTCTGAGAGCCTATTAACAGCAAATTTACCATATACTTTCCAAAACAGGTATAGTTTTTAAAGAAGGAAAAATGCACTGTAATTTCATGACTATTTGTTTTGCTTTGCTGCACCAGATTAAACAGAAACAAATTAGGAAAGAGTAGAATGGATCAATATGTGAGGAGAACACCTAAGTCCAAAAAAAGGTAACAGATGGAACCTATGATCAAATTCAGGTAAAACAGGCAATTGCTAAAAAAGACCCCCTCAAATTGAAACATTTCCTAGTGAGCTATTTCATTAGTTTCACAACATAGTATATAGCCTTTGGGTTTTGTACTCGTATTACATCTTGATCAATATAAAATTTAACTGTACAAAGATGGATACAAAAGAACAAACCTGAAAATGTCTGTTTGCTTCCAAGCTGCTCTATTCTAACTTCTTTTGAAACTGAACTAAACAAGCTAAGCACTTTGAAGATAACAATAGAACAGAAATTGTTATTTATTTTTATTCATTACTGATTTTATGTTTAATTATATAGATGAGATAAATAAATATATATGTTATATATTTATTGATTGCTCTTCAGAAAAATGTAAATTCTACACCTTTGCCTATAACACACTATTTGGATTGCATTAGAAAAGGACTGGCTTACTAAAACAAAAATCAATAATCCCACACCAAAACACAATAAACTCAACTTGCAAAGTATCCAGAGCTACTCTGCGAGAGCAAAACTCAACAAACTCAAAAGCCAGAAGACACTACTTCACCTGTCTTCTAAAACCTTGATAGTGTCATGAAGTGCTTTTTGCTGTTCTCTGAGCTGTTGGTTTTTGGTATAGAACTCTTCAAGCCTCTCTGCATCCCTGAAAAGAAAAGGAGGAAAAATTAGTTCTAGCTTTAAATTGCAGTAATTACTTTTTCACTAGAGAATTTTCTCTGGCATGTTTCTTTCATATCCTCAGGAAATGTGATTATCATGAGCACAAATATTATGTTGAAGATACACAAAGCTAGTGTTTCTGATTAATAATTTACAAATGACAGAGGAAAGATGCAGCTAGTTTCTAATTCATAATACAGGTGATCTTCTGTTATATACCTTTTGTTCAGGTAAAAACTAGAATTAATGACAGTCAAGACATAAAAGCTAACAATGTTCAAGCAACAATTTCAGAGAATAAACTCAAAGACTTCTCTTACACTTTACTGTGTTGTGGAGCTGAGGGGAATCTAATGGAGCTTCCACAATAAGGTTGTTTTGTTCTTGTCATATCAGTGAGTAAATTATGCAGTGTGGCAAACCACATTAAGTTTGGAAATCTCTGAAAAGTCTTTAGATCCATTAGAAGTTTACTTCCTCAAGAAGAAATTCTCTATAGAGCATGTATTCCCATAATATGTATAAAGACAAAAGAAGTCTCTTTACAAAATGCTCAGAAGCAGTTCATCTTGTAGAAAATACCTTCTCTAAAAACCAGAACTAATTAAGTGACAAAGATTATTTTCTCCTTAAAAGAGCTAAGGAAAAATAGTCATGTTAACTCCCCAGTTTCAGCTCCCTTTTAATGTTATTATCAGATCACAACATCTCTTCAAGATGAAAACATGGTACGAGTGACAACCACACAATTATTTTCTACAGGAATATTAATGTTCAATAAAAGCTAAATGCCTGAACCTGTGTAACATGACAGTGGCTAACTTCTGAGAAATTCTCAGTTCTTCTTTCTACCATGGAATGCTTTGTATATATCCGTGAAAGCAGTTGTTTGTTTTCAGTGTGCCTGAGATGGATTATTTGTGGAAGTCATGAAATCGGCTCATGAAAAGCTGTTAAGCACACACACACACACACACAAACACAGCAGGAAATGAAAACATATTTACTAACTTGATACAGTTCTTTTACACAAACAAACTTTTCATTTGGCACTATCCCTTTAACATATGTTTAGCTAACCACATTTTCATATTGCTGGCATTACAGTAGTTCAAGAAACTAGCAATCATAGGTAATAAAGTGAATGGGACAGCTGGAAGCTTCTACAGTGTACAATCACAAGCATATTTAATTAAACTGTAATTTAAGTACAGATGCTTTATTTTTCTGTACTATCACACAGGCCCACATAGGCCATTCCAACTGCATATGCAACCTATAAAACAGCTACATGCAAACAGCATGAGGGACCATTTAAGGCTTGTACTTCTACTTGGGAAACACAAAATGTTAAAGTTCTCTTACCTCAGTTCACTAACCAAGTACAGCCAGGCCATGGCAAAATTCAAAGTCTGACAAAAGCAGGCTGTATTTTCCTGATGTTTAGGACATTAAAAAATCCCTCCAACAAAAAAAACTAAAACCACAAATAATCCCCTCATTTTTCTGTTTATACCACTCACAGGAGGCTTAAAATAGCAAATTTAAAAATTGTTTCTTGTCAGTTAGATGTCATTCTATGGCATTAAGTCACTTGCAATAAATAAGGAAGATATTGATGTACACTAATACTGCATACCTTTCACCTAAACCCTGTAAAATGCCCCATGAAGACAGTAACACAACAGAAGTAACTAGGCTTTTGTTTGGGTTTTCTTTCCTTAAAATTTCAGTGCACCTGATAAACATGACAGACTCTGTGGCTATGAAGGCGCTGCATAATGGCCGGTCTCTGACCTAGGGTTTACAAGTCATTAGCTCCAATGCTAGAGTGGGATACAAAATAAGGTGCTCATTGTCAGCTTATTACCAAGTTTGAAATACTAAACCCCAGGTATTCAGATGCAGCAAGGAGAACAAGACCTCCTATGTAACACTACTGTATCCACAATGTGGCAGCTGTAGAAAGATTCCAACAAACAACGACTAACCTATTTGGTACTTGTTCAGTCACATCACTGATAATATTTCTTATCTAGAAAACTGACTGATCAATTTAAGACTCCAGAGCAGGAAAGCAACTTATGATACAGCAGGTTAATATCAAAAGTAAGAGATAATTTCATCATTTCAAATTAAAAATGAGCAACTACTTAATTTATAAATTATACTTAAGAAATAACACATCCTGTAAAGAGCTCTGTACACCTGCAGATAACTTTAGCTGAATTATTAAAGTAAGCAGGGTATTTTACACCTCTAAAGAAAGAATCCATGAAACCTTAATTGATCTTACAAGAATTGCAGCTCATCAATGGGACTCTGACTCTCCTTTAATAAATTAATCATTAGGATGAGTACTTACAAGCATCTTTCCTTTTTCAACTTAGATATTTTCAGCTGTAAGCCTGAAAAGTGGAAAGAAGAATTATATGTTATAGAATTCTGATTTTAAAAAATGAGTGAGACAATAAATTAACTCCCCGTTTACCACTGTTATCTGCAAAGAGAGACAAAAAATGTCAATAATCTGGAGAGAAAAAGGTTCCTTCTGGACTTTTTGAGTGTGTTCTACAGGATCTTGGAAACAAATATAGTCATTGTGATCTCCAGGAAATAAGGACTTAAGCAAACACACAGATTTCCACTTACACAAGTAAACAAACACCTTTGTGAAATAACCACACATGAATAGCCAGCACTGTCAATATATTTTCATTGACTATGCCCACAGAAATAGCATAAAATATGTTCTGTGTGCACATAAATTCATAATACAACACTGGAAATGAAGCATCCAATCAATGAACTGAAAAATGCTTTACAGTGTATATGCATAAAGGAAACATTAAAAAGATGTGATTCAAGGCTTTAAAGCACAGAAGGACAACATCCTTCTTTGGAGACGAGCTACCAGATTGTCTCAGTCAAAGCTTCCTTGGACTACCTGAAGGTGAATTGATGAATGATATTTCATCTGTGGCCTTTCTCCCCCATAAGAGTTCACACTCCTAACTATATTCTGAGCAGAAGGAAAAAGATTTTCAAATACAACTGATGTTCTCAGCAGGAGTGGGCAGCTGACAGCCCAGGGGACAGAACACTGTCGAGCCAATCTGCTTGCAAGGTCTTGGGTGCATTTGTATGTGCATAGAGACAAGAAGATATTTGTGGACAAAACAATTTAACAAGTGGGACACAGTGCTATGGAAATTTATGTGATATTACCCACACACAAGCTGGCCATTCCTATTCCAAATAAACAGAAATAATCAGACCCCAATGACAGAACAGTTTCTTAAACAAAAATACAAGAGAAATTTTCATATCCATCAGAAAATAACATTTCCTAGCATGGTTATTTTCTTCTAACTATGAAAAGTTGCTACCAACTTCAGGCTGAACATTAGGTGTCTTTTAAGCTCTCTTGCAAAAGCATTATGCATTTAGGATAGCAGGATAAACTTATAAAACCAGAACACTTGTAAGAAAACTTCAGACTATTTTGAATTTTAGCCTAAATACAGAGTTGATACTACATCTTACTATAGAAAATGTAGGTTAAGGCAGCTAACAGACTATTTTTTTCTCCACTACCACACTCAACTAGGAATAGCTCTAAGGGAAAAATTAATTGCTTGAGAAGGTTCACTCCTCAGGCCACTTAAAATGTCAAGCCAGCCACAGACTCAGTGAACCCATACTTGCTACAAGATGCCAGTGAGACAATGAGTTAAAAATGCAGACAGACTACTTAAAAAATTATTAGGAAATATAGCAAGATTTCTTTTATCTCCAAGTGTTCAGCACCTGTGAGAAGTTATGTTCTATCATGCAGATCAGCAGAGAAAGAGGGTTTATTTTTTTAAGCAGTTGCTATTCATCAAGTCAATTAGGCATCTGCAATTAGAACCCCTATAAAGCTTGCTTTAAAGCTGCTCCACGCCCATCGGAAGGAATGAAGCTGCACAACAATGCATCTCCTGTATGAACAGGTAGTCTGTTCAGCAAGTATTTAGGATTGTAACTTTGGCAACCTGAGCAACCAATTGAAGAGGCAGGGCTCAAAAGGCCCAGCACTGTGCTACAGGTAACACTATCTCCTCTCTCACCTGAATTCAGGAGGAACTAAACTAGTTACTTAAAGGTTGCATTTTTTCTTAGTTCAAATGACTGCAATGAGAAGGCAGGAAACCAGCCTGATACATTTATCCAAGAGCCTTGAATTACTCCATCTGCTGTAGTCTCTTCCTTTTACTTTTCCAGAGCATTGAGAGTTTTTAAGCATGCTCATTTAAGGAGCTTGGGTTTTTCAGATTTCATTATTTAACACAGGGAGCACATAAAACTCTGTGGAACTACACTATGTCCCTTCCCAATTCAATTTTATCTTTTACACAATATTTTTATGGAATAGACAAGCTGTAGATTTATATAATCTACATTACCTAAAGCTTGTAAGTGCATTAGTAAATGACACCTATTAAAGCAACAGAGACTTTATTTAAACTATCATTAGGCAGATTAATTAAATTATTTTATGAAACTTGCTATGTGATTAGACTATATGGCTGTAATATTTCAATTAATGACTATGATAATTTCTATTTTGATGAATTTTCAAAAGCATTAAATGCACTTCCTTAATGCTGACAGTGCCTGGGAAGACCACAGACTCTTTATCACTGAAGATTTCTTGAAACAAGTTGGACAAGCTACTGTCAGCAATGACACAGACATAATCCTACCTCAAGGGTACAGAGATGGACTAGATGACCTCCTAAAATCCCTTCCAGCTCTGTTTTCTATAATTACTTACTTTTGAGGAACTTCCAGCCATTTCCTTTCCTACAGCAATCTACCAATGAGATTGCTTTCCTTCTAAGTCTCTCCTTCTATGACTACAATTTCTTGTATGTAAAACACTGCTCACATTTCTATGCCAATATATATTTTTAGTACAGAGTTTTAGATTTAAATTAATCCTCAGAAACCATCTCAATCCACGTGCAGCAAGCATCTATATAATTATTTCAAGCAAGAGGTAAGGATTACCACCTGTAGAAATAAATCACTTTACAAAAAGCATTATTGAATTCCTTTGAATCTTCTGGGCACTATGGAAGTATCCCACACATAGGAAATAAAAGCAAAGAGTTTTAATGACCATTATTCTGAGTTGTTAAGCACTTCTGAACTCCATGAAAAGTCAACTTACACTGACCATAACCAGTATTTTGGAAACTGGGATGTAGGTGTTCTACCCATTGTTTCATAATGAATTTAACTTAAATAATAGCTACTTTCAGCTGAAGAAGGCCAAAATTTGGATCTTTTTGGAAGTGATCAGTTTAAAAGAACAAGAAGCTGGATTTCTTTACATAATGGTGAAAAAACACACCCTTTACAATATAGTAATACTGAAATTCAATAAAATCCCTTTCAATTTGCATGAGTTTAAAGTATTCTTCAGTCTACATTTTAAAGGTACAACTCGTATAGCATTTCTGACCATGTCAAGTTCATGTGTCATAAATTCTACTTTTCATGGATTTTAAATAAGTATTCCACCATTTCAGTGTTCAGTACATTGTACATGAAAGAAGCTTTTCCAACAACTACTAACTTTCCCTTAATCCACCTTCTACCACCTTTAAAATAATTTTTGCTGACATTCAGATTGGAAACTCATGAGTCAATTTTAATTCTTATTTATAGACTTCAGAAACAAGCAAAGTCTAGGCAAGTCTGTGTTTGATGTTTCTAAAATATCTTCCAGTACCATTTTCTATAAGAGGATCCCCACCTTCTGAAAAAATTAACTATCCTTCAGGCATGTCTTTGATGTTATCATGGAATACCTAATTTTACCTAACACAGTGTGGGACATACTGACAAAGGGCTAGGCATGAAAAAGACTGCCTGGTGGCAAAATTACCTGGCCACACCCTGCATGCATTCTAAAGAGTATCTTGCTTGCATAAAGAAAACCCAAACTTGAAAATCACGTGCTGCACACCCCAAGAAACTAGAGAAAGGGTCACTTAACATAAGTCTCTACATCAGAGCTTTTTGTTTGTTAAGTTTTTGTTGTTCAGACATGCCATAGATTGCCAGATCCCATTCTGTCAGTACTTCCGTGTTTATCTGTGGTTGACATCACACCCACTCCAAAAAGAACCATCAACAATTTAAAAAATTATTATTAAAAAAAGTGTTTTTTTGTAAAACTGTAGCCCATATGTTAATGTAAAGAAATGCTACTGTCTGCTAGAGTTTTTTTCTAGTTGCCATATTGGCAAGCTTTTTGGTTGCTTGTTTGGTCTGGTTTTTTTAATAATCAACAACAAAGTGTCACAGCCTAGTGCTGCAAATAATTGAATCAAGGCTTTCAGTAGGAGGCATGTAACATTTATTAATTATAAAACAATCTCCAAGAGTTTTTGAAACCAAGAAGTGATGGTCTAACTGGGCCAAAATGGACAGACCTGAAACTGTTTTGAGGTTAGCAGAAACAACCAAGACCACTAAAATGCCCTAGGTAAAGATCCACTTGCATAACTACAGCTCTTAAATCACAAAAACTCAACTACTTTTATTCCAGCCTAATATAAATACTATTTCATACATAAGGAAAAACTTCTTCGAAGACACAGTCTAATATTGTTTCAATTCCATCCAAAAGAATGGATCGTGTGAGTTTAGATTAGCAGAACAAAATGTTAACTTATTTAATGTTTTTAGCAAAAAGCCCTTACGAATGCTCCTTTTAAAACAATATTACAATAGCAATATATGTAGTGCAATAATTCATCTTTTTTTAATTACTGAAGAATGAAGAGACACTAACAGCCAATCTGTAGTAAAATTGTTATTACAAGTCACATAATGTATGAATAATCAAATTATAAAAACATTACAAATTTTGTTGAGAAAATGTAGAACACTAAAATCTGAAGAAATGATTTTCACTTCAGTAACATTAATCTGCAGTGTGATTTTGCATAAGTTAGGGGAAATAAACAATGCAAATAATTTTAATGTATCTGAAGTAACTAAAGCCAAAAGAAAAAGAAAATAATCCATTGAATTACATGGTTTGGAGATTTGAATCACAATCCATTAAAGGTAAAGTAACACATAGATATTTTGTAGGCAAGCAGAGACTCCATGTAACATTGTGTTACTTTTTCTTCACTGACCGAGCAAATCATTTATGTGTGTTGATAGTTTAATCCTGTTAAACCAGGCTTAGGTGGTCAATCTCTAAGGATCATTTGTAATCATCAGGTCCAACTTTCTGCATAACTGAAAACATTAAAAATCTATTTAGTTCCATGCAGAGTATTTTGGTTCAAAGTTTTCCTGTGGTAACTGACAAACATCAACTTTAACCTGAAACCCAACCTTCAGTGATTTACCTTGTACTTCTTTATCATGACATTCCTTCAGTTTGGACCACAGTTCTTTGAAGAAATCTCCTGCAGGTTCTGCAGAACTAGGGCTGCCACAGCTTCCTCCAGATGCATTCATATTGCTTTTTCCTGCTCCCAGTTTCTTTGACTTGCAGAACTGGCTCACTCTCAAACTTGATATTTTAAATTACATAGTTATGAAACTGTTTCTGAAGAGGGGTGTACATCTGTAACAACAGAATGAAAACACTTACATTTGAATTTATCAGAGCATAACTTGTAGCCATAGATGAAATGCAAAGTTTACTTATCCTTGTTGAGGATATATATTTATATACTTTCATAGTGACAGTGACCCTGAAAGCTAAGTATTGCTGCAGGTAATTACAAACTGATATTTGCTAAGTATTTTGCTGCAGGTAATTACAAACTAACAGAATTTTCCTTCCCTTAAAAAGCTATCAACTTAAAATTAGATTAAAACACTTAAGAGTCTTTATTTTTTTTCTTATCTAAAGATAGAATAATACCAAATTCCTGTTTTCCAAAAGTAAGCCATAGTACCAAAATCTGGCTGTCAGCAATAGAATTTGTCATAAGTTTTATCAGAGATGGATTTGTCTATACACATCCTTTATATAAATTTGGATTCAAATGACACGCTTTTGTAAAGAAAAGCTCACATCCCCTTCAAGTGTTCACAATTCTATATTAAAATGATTCCCATTCCCTGATGAAAAAAAAGAATTGGAGAGTAATCACAAAAATCTATAAATCGCCAAAACATTAATATTTGAGAAGAACAATCAAAGTCAGCTATCTCTATCTTAGAAGCTTGACTGCCTACAAAATTTAGGATAATCATACCCATAATTCTCAAAAACCCAAAAAAAGGGGTTTTTTTTACAGAGATGATGCCCTCAGGCAAACTACAGAGGAAGCATGGTACTCAGATCTGGCTCTGAGCCAAGGCAAGATTCAATTCTACTGGCACTGGGTGTCCAATACTGAAATACTCCTGTAATCTCTGTCCTTCCGTTTCCCTGCGTGAAACTGGACATTCTAAGTTTTCCCCATTTTTATGCAGTCAGTTTAAAACAAACACTTCTGAACAGGGACTGTAATTACCAGGTGGACATCGCTATCTCTATGACCTTGTAATATAAAATGCAGTAAGGAAAAAAAGATATTTTGTACTATTCCTGAATTAGCAACTTGAGCAAGCAAACCACCATGCCTACACTAACAAATGGAAGGAACAATTTGCTCTCAAATTTTTGAGGTATAAGTTGTAGTTCAGATGATACAAGGCCTATGATTAGTCAAGAAGCTGCATTTCCTATCTTGAAAGCCTTCAAACAACTTAGAGTATCAGAATGCAGCTGCTGGTTTAGCTGGTCCCCCAGATTTACCACAGCAAAATGTTCAGTCCAGTGGTCAGTAACCAAGTGTAGGGCCTGCAGGCTTTGGTTCCACTCTCCTGTCTCATCTCTCTGTGCACTGTTTTAAGTCACTTTTTTGCAGTCTGGCTGTCTTTACAATGGAATAAAAGTAATGGAACAAAACATTATTCTCAACAGAAACACTCGAACTGTATGTTTTCTATAGTATAAGGATATTTAAATGTTACAATAATGAAGCCAGCAGCTCCACATTTGCTTTAACCTGCTCTGTCCATAGCAAATTCAGTGCCTATTTCAGGATATGGCTTCATGTTAACAAATGCTATCTTCAGAGAAATCCTTAATAGAAAATAAAATTACCCTGTGAAATTAGCAATGCCTACAAGTCTTCAACAGAAGTTGAACAGTGATTTGCTTGCATCTTTGCAGCTGAAATGCTCCACTTTGTGTGCAGCCACATTAAGCCATCTTACAACACTTCTTTGTGGAACCAATTGCCTAGTGAAATTAGGAATGACTTTTAAACTCTGCTTTACACCTTCAACAGATGTTTCAGGATCAAGCTTTTTCTCTATCAAGCACTAGGGCAGTGAAAACCACACACTTGCTTTCACTTACTGTTTCAGATTTAAGTCTGTCAGATGACTCAACCCCATGGAAAAGTCACCTGACTCTAGACAATAAATGGTGTCTGTAGTGTTTGTTTTGGGTTTTTTTTCCCCAAGATGACTGCAAAAAAAAAAATACACAAAACCCACTCAACGTTTCTGCAAATTATTAGTGCATCAACCGACTATAAGTAGGGAAAAAAATAGCAAGGCATTTTCCCAAGCTTCATCTGCCCAAAGATCCCAAAATGATACATTGCTTCCTGCAGGTGCTCAACCTCCCTTAAAGCACAGGGCCCGCAAGAAGCGTTCAAGTGGAGCCTTTGACAGGCCTGGGCAGCTGCACAGGTGTAAAAGTGACGGCTTAGTCTCCAGCCCTAAGGAAGCGCTTTCCAGTCCTTAGGGGGTAAAAGCGCCAGAGCTGGATGTACGGACACTTGCAGGCAGGGACAGCACTGGAAGCTGCTTGGCGGGGGGGGATGCACAGAGCCAGCCCCTCTCCCGATGTCATGCTCTGCTGCTATCCTGCCGACTGCCGCTTTCATAGAACCACCTGAAAGCGTCCATTTATTTCCCTCTTCTTCCACAACCCAACTCCCTCCGGCACCGTCAGGCTTTCCACGGCCTCACCAGTGATTGCCTCCAGGAATTCATCAGCACCGATAAAGGCGCCGAGGCCGCTTATCGGTGCTGATACCTTTCAGCCGGGGCCACACCGCCCCTCCGGGATTCGGGGGAGCACACGGCTCCCTGATCCCCGCCGGCTGCTCCTACAAACTCAACTCTGCTGCACTTCCCGGCGGTGCACTTCGCTCTCCTTTCCCTCTTGCACCAACACCGCACATAAAACTCACTCGATAGACACGCCGGGATGCTCTGGGAAATCCTGCCATGACCAACACTTGGGAGTTTCCCGCCAGGCTCGGGTCACACCCCGCAGCCGGGACGCCAGAGGAGCGGTATGGCATGTCCCACAAGCCGCTTGTCCCGAGCGGCGGAAGCCTCCCAGACGGAGAGAACGGGGCTCCCTCGGGCAGGCGGGGCAGCGCCTGAGGAGCGCCCGGCGGGGTCCCGGGGCCGGTGGGGCCGTGGCGGGCCCGTCCCCGGGGCGGAGCGGGGGCGGCGCGCTCGCGGTCGCTCCCCGGCGGAGGATGAGGAGAGCGCGCGCCGTTACCTGGTTGGCTCCCGGCGGCTCCGCGCGCCGGCGGCGGGAAAAAAGGAAAAACCGCAGCGAGCGCCTTCCCCGCCCGGGGAGGAGGGGCCGCGGGCAACTCTCGCGAGGCTTCTGCGCGGCTCTCGCGAGAGAAGGGAGCGTGAGCCCCCGTCCCGGGCGGTCGCCGGGGGGTTCGGGTGGCGGGGGTGGCACAGTGACAGGGTCACAGGATGAGCTGGGTTGGAAAAGAGCACTGAGATCATCGAGTCCAGCCTTTGACCGAACACCACCGTGTCAACTAGACCACAGCACTGAGTGCCACGTCCAGTCTTTATCACCTTCAGTGAGGGTGGCTACCACCTCCCTGGCAGTCCATTCCAGTGTCTAATCACCCTTTCTGTGAAGAAACTCTTCCTAATGTCCAACCAGCCTCCTCTGGAGCAACCTGAGGCCACTTCTTTTTGTCCTGTCACTTTTGCCTGGGAGGAAAGGTTGACCCCACTTGGCTGCACCCTCCTTCCTGGTGGTTGTGGAGATCCATAAGGTCTCATCCGAGCCTCCTCCAGGCTAAACAGCCCCTGCTCCCTCAGCAGCTCCTCATGGCCATATGCTCCAGACCCTTCACCTGCTTTGCTGCCCTTCTCTGGACAGCTCCAGCACCTCAATGTCCTTCCTGAAGTGAAGCGCCCAAGCCTCATGGCCTCACCAGTGCCAAGTACAGGGTCCTGCTGGCCACACTATTTCTGACACAGGCCAGGATGCCATCGGCCTTCTTGGCTGCCTGGGCACACTGCTGGCTCGTGTTTGTTTATCAACGTCACCAGGTGTTGTCTTAGCCCTCTCCTCCTCTGGCCCAGTACTGGGCTTTCCACAGAGAGCTGCCAGAGGAAAGCAAAGGGGATAAGCCAAGCCCTGGCTGGTGCCACAGTTCAGTGTCACAGCAGGCACAGAACACTGTGGAAAATCAAGGGTGTTAGCGGGAGCCTGCATTGAAACAAATGTTGCCCCTGCCTTCCTGAAAGAAATTCTTGCTGGTTTAGATGTAAAAAGGATCATCGGGTGTACTACTGTGCCAGAAGTGGTCTTGCCTTTAAAACTATGCTGTTAAATTTATCAGTGCCCCAGGATTCATATTCTGGTTGCTGGGGCTTACACACAGAAGTATGTGGGGGGGCTTCCCCCCATCCTCTTGACCTTAACAGTTTCGTGGCTTGTCATTTTACTGTAAAACAGGGCAGCCTAGGCATATTTTTGTGTTTTATGTGAGTATGGAAACCAGTAGGCACATATAATTAGTACGGTATAAGGTTGCTGAACTTTTTTGTTACTTCTCAGTGTTATATTTTTTTTGCCCAAATTGCAGATCAATTTTCCTTCATTCATTGGGACCAGCCCTGCTGTCTGCAATGAGATAAACCTCTTGATTTTAGGTAGTTCTTAGTGATGAAATAGAAACAAAACAGAGTTTTTCACTATTACTATTCTGTCTTCACGTGATTCCACTGGACCATTTTGGTATGTATAGGAACTCATGCAGAGACAGCTTGGTGGCATGACTAGAATACATAATAGTGATCAGTTTGGAAGGGACAGTGCTGCAAACTTATACTTTCTAGATTGTTAATAGCAATATTTAAAAAGTTAAGTGTTCAGGTATTTCATAATTGTTAGTAGCTGTTCCATCTAATTCTTTTTACATTACTCAGATCACTCAGGTCTCAAGAAAACATAAATAAGGAGCTACAGCATAAATAAAACTGTATCCGAAATACTATTTCAACATTTTTGAGGTATTTTGAAATACTGTCAGACGGGAGATGACACATGATTCAAGCTTCAAATCTGTTGTTCCCCACTGTTGAAAATATTCTTTGTTTCCATCAAGTACGTACCATGAATTCTGAAGTATTTTGAAAAAATCATGTACTTAACTTTTCTGCTCATTCCTCATCATTGTTTAAACACTTATTTTTTGACTTAAATAAAAGAAACATGTTGTTCAGGAGCTCAGCAGCAGATTACTTATTGTAGGATCAAATTGTAAGTTTGATGCATTATCAGATCAGTAGACATATGATGGAACTAAAATTAGCTAGGTGTTTTGGAGAAAGCTGTCATGTCATAATAGGTTGTGATAGACACTCCAGTCTTTCTAAATAATGCTTGTTGGCAGCTTTTCATTCTACTTTTGAAACTTCTGTAATCTAAAAGTTTGTGATGTAGGCAAGCAATCATTTCCTCATGTTAAGAGATGTCTTAAATCTATGCACAGATCTGATAAGTAGAAATAAAGTAGCCCTCTTGCTGATCAATCAGATATTTTACCATAAACTGTACCTTTCTTACTATTTATAGGAAGCACTCTGGCAAATAATTATGTCATCCCTTTTATTGCCCAATAAACTCTGAGCTGTTTGTTTTCATATTCTCTCATGTTGATCTTTACAGCAGTATAAATCCACTGACTTCTACAGTGTTATCCTTATCTACTCTGCAGTAAGTGAAAACGGATTAACGTTAACGGTTGAACTTTAGTTTTATCTCCCTTCCAGATTTATTTGATTTTATGTACTTCATAATCACATAGGTGGCCACTGAATAAATTCCTGGCTCATTGAATGTGCCAGAAAACTACTGGAGAGTCTGATAGTCCACATTCACACACTGGGTGTCTTGAGATGACTAGTCTAACTGGAACTGCATCTCATTCACCCCGTAAGAGTAAACACACACACCTAGACAATAAAACTGTGGGAAAAATGCTTCACCGTTGCTGCGCTTGAACAGATATGAAACTTCCTGTGGTGTCATGGCTTGTGTCCAGATTTCAAAATAACCCTTACTGTGGCACATTGAACTAGGTGACAGAACCCTTATCCATGAGCAATTCTGAAAAGCAGGAATCTTATTTTGTCCTAGCCCATTTTAGACCTGGATGGTCTGAACTGTTTAATCCTATAATAGTAGGTGGAGCTGTCAATTTTCAGTTACAGTTTAGTGGCAATGCCTTTCTTCTTGATGACTGGACTATTTACCAGCAAATCAGCTAATAAATGAAGTTCTATTGTGAGAGTACTGCAATGTGCAGCACAGATAAAATTAAAAATAGCCTTTAATTCACACACACACCCCTCCCTTTTTGAGGGGTAGTACAGAGGCTGCATCAGTGTTTCTAACCACTCAGGTAGCAGCAGAGAACATACTTCACTGCATACGCATACAGAGTAGGGCTAAAAGATATTAGCAGAAAAGCTTACTCTTTTTTTGTTTCTATTACTTTAAATTTAGATGTAGAGATTAAAACCAGCTAATAATTACAATAGGAAGTCCAATTTAAATATTTTATTTGCTTTATGCACAAAGGTAACTATTTCATTCTTTGCATATATATATGTATGTGTGTATAAAATAAATATATATGTGTGTGTGCATAAAATAAAATAGTGAGGTCTTTATGAATTTGCATCACATTTAATAGATCACACATACATATACATGGCCAGTGTGTTCACAACCTCCTCGACTTGCAGATCTGCAACTGAAGGATAAATATATTGTTTAATTCTCTGGTCGTGTTCATTTAATGCACTTTATGTGGCAATTGCCAAAAAGACCATCAAAGGAGCCTAACTTCAGATGCAGTAAATAAGAATATGTGGCACAGTTCAGCTGCTACCTAAGTGGGATTTGAACTGGAAGTGTTGGAACTGGAAGTGCTTTGAGTAGCATGATTTTTTACAGCTGGGAAGGCACACAGGCAACAGACCCCACCACTGCTGTCTGGCACAGGTGGTTGCTCTCTGTGGAAAAATAGGGAGGAGCCACTCCATCACCCCACTAGTTGAATTTGATTCTTCTCAAGCTGCTTGCGTAGCCCCATTTGAAACTGAGCCAAGATCAAATTTCCCGATGCCAGTAACACTGTTCATTTTAAGGAACCCTCTTCTTTGAAGTGCTTTCACTGCTCCTCATCTATAGTCAGAAACTGCCAGGGCTTACTCAACTCAAACTCTCAGGTCTCTTAGGAAGACCTGATGGAGGGGGAAAAAACCAAAAAGGGCAATGTGAGGGATACAGTTGCAGGACCCCAGTTCCTGGTCTTCAGGCTCTAAGCAGAAGCACCTATTTGTGTTAGCTGCATGTTTTGTTCATACTGATGTTACTCAGGATAACATGACCAGTTTGATTAGTTATGCATATTTATCTCAGCTTTGGAAGGCTGAAGTAAAAGTTAACAGATCTGTGCAAAAAATCATTCCACCTACCTTTTACTGTAGTAAACAACATGAATTCAGGGACAGAAAAGAAACAGCATATAGGAAGTAATATTTGTAATATTTTACTTACCATTTGGGAAAAAGAAATTCCCAAACAATAGCCCCTGTACTTCCAGCCCCCTAAAAAAAAAAAGGCAGCTGAGGAAAACTCAAATAAAACAGAACACATAAACTGGACAGGGGAAGAGGGGATGGCAAGCAGCATTTTGAAAAAGTGGTTTATTTAGTTTGAATTTTAAATACATTCAACATGTTCTGTGTTAAAATCCTATAGCTTTAGAAATCAATGCTCTCTTGTAGCATTTTAGAGGCTCTACACAGAGTTCTTATGCAAACCATATAGTTCAGCCAGCTGTAATTTTTCTTTGGAGAATGGTTTATCCCTTAGCAAGTTTTCATTATGTATTTGATAGCAGAATCAACTGAGAATATAAGAAAATGGAACTTTTTTTTTCTGATGAGTATTATCAGCCTCTGTGAGACTATAAAATTTTCCTATGTTCTTTTCTGTTTATCTACACTTTGAAGAAAAAATTTACACACACATACAGTACTGCTAGTGAGAAAGTGATTTCAATTCATTGATTTTTTTAAGAGGCTCAAGGGGCCTTTTTCTTGGCACTCTACAAAAGAATAATATTAATTTTAGCATCAGCCTGGAAATAGCTGGCAGTAAACATAATTGAAACTTCCTGTTGTGTGACTACCATAAAATCTTACATAATCCAATATAGATATTTTGTATCTAGTGGTTTGTATCCACTGATTCTGATATGGGTTTTTCTCACATCGTGAAAGAGAATGGTAATTGTTTTGCTTAAAGTTAGGCAAAATCAAGAATTCCCAGGAGACGTAAGTAGCTATATGAGGGTTTTTAAAAATGTAGCTACACAGATGTTGAGAAGATTCACATTTACTTAAGTTAAAGAGTTATTTTGTCCTAACAGGCATGACAAAACCTGTCTTCATTCCTTTCTATTCAGCTCAGCAAGTAGTTCTGTGCCCCAGTAGTTAATCAGTTACCAGATTCCACAGCTTTTGTTTTCACACCGTTTAATTTTTCTTATTTGACACAGAACCTGTGAATGGATTCAGCTGCAGATACAGGTACAACTTTCAGGTCAGCCTACCCTTTATGACTAGCACTGCTTTTTATTGCCATTACTACCACCGTTACTCATTCTAAACAGGTAAATTTCTAATAAGTATGTAGAAAGAAAGCAGTAAGAATGACAAGCAATTTTCCTATCTTACCATGAAATAGGTAAATCCAGGCTTAAGTAGCTCACTCTATAAAATTGAACTATTAAAAAAATTAGTCTGGCAAGAATTAGTAACCACACACCTTACTGTAATGGCATTATGCCTTATCACAACACTGCTGTTATGTGACAGGGATTATAAAAATGCTGTATAAAAGAGAAGCAATATAAGCAATACTTAAGTGAACTGCTCAAAATACCAAGTCATTGGCTGTGGAGTTTCTGTCTCACTGCTGTGCTAGGTCCATTGAACTATCTCTGCAGTAAATACCCTGCAGACAGCAGATGATGTTGAGCTGCACACAGAAAGCTCAAACAGCTGCAATTACCAAAATTCTGTCAACCAGTGCTGTAGAGACTGGCAGTACTCAGACACATCAAGGAAATAGACACTATACCACTTCAAGCATCAGAGAAATTTTTTGCTTAAGGTTATCTTAAATTAATTTTAAAGAAAGATTTTCAAAACTCACCCTTCTGTTTGACTTGTGAAAAGTTCTGTTCTTGGTCGGGGTGATAAATATTTACTATTGACTTCCCCTCCAGCTATAAACCTCAAGTGTAAGTGAGATGAGGAAGCCACTGTGGACCACACTAGAGAATGCCGAGTGGAGATCTGCTGCACCTAAGATATATACAATGTGCAATGGATAACCTAATATGCCTTTCATTTAACTGGCTGGGCAGGTTTTTGCATTCTGGAGAGCATGGAATCATACCAGAATTTGTTGGCATAACAGGCCCGTCAGACCGGTTCCCGGGGCACCCAGGAACCTGCCCAACCAGTCTGCATCAAAGGCCAGCCCAACATGCTGCAGCTCAGCTCGGCTGGGGAGGCTTCTCCGCGGCGAATTATGCACGCCTCTGTCAACTCCCAACATACTACTCTGAGAGAATGATGTAGCCTCCAGCAAAATAATTTACCGAGGGGTGGGGGAGTGATACATCCTTGTTAGGTGTAGCAAGATCTTATTGTTATAAATTTTGTTTCATTTTATATGCAGATGAACTGGGCTAGAGGTCTGCCCAGCATAAGTGCAAAGAGAAACAGAGAAGAAAATGCCCTTTTTTATAACACTAACAGTACAGACTTATTATAATGTAACACCAAATCTTTAGTGTGACCAGCTAAAACCCCCAAAATTATGCACTAATTCAGATTTCTTTCCCATGAAAAGTGTATTTACTGTGTTCATAGAGTTCAGTGTATCTTTGTTACCACCTGAGAAACAGCATACTGGGAGCTTGCACGTGGAATATCTACCTTGTGACTTTGGTGGAGCCCAAGTCTGTGCAATCTGACCCTGAGTTACTGCACAGCCTATTTCAAGGTGAAACAGGTCAGAGAACATGGCACGTTTGGGCCATAACTGCGAGGAACTACAGCAGTTGCCCGGCTACAATAGCACATGGGCTGCAATAGCAGCTGTGCCGCTTCTTGTTCATGGCTGTGGGGCAAGAATACTTGCACGGCAGTCCTGCAGATTGCATAGTTATTCAGGCTGTAGGCAGAGATCAGCATATGCCCTGACAGAAGCTGAAGCCTGCATCTGTGTAAACTTAGTACTCTTTTTTTTTTTCAAATACAAATATAGGCCATAATTTTTACATCTCCTGCTCTGATTGTCGGAGATGTTGAGTTAAATCAGTAAGAACTGGAATTAACACTTCTGGAAATGTAATCATGGGTACATATACAATCAATTGGCTAAACGTGTGCTTCTTTTTTGTTTAGGCACCCAGAATTTAAACACTCAGGCTTGAAAAGGTTTGCTGTACTGAATGTTGTCAAACTTCAACATTCAATACAGCAAACCTGTATATGTGTAACTCTAGAAAGCTGTGTTTGTTCATAAAATGATTCCACAGTGATATTTATCATTTTTTAGATCATCTTTTCTTACTTACTGATTTTAGCAATAGTTACTACACAACCTGTGATTAGAACAGGAAGTTACCACCAAATTCAAATGGTGCTGTGTAGGATAGGCAATGGTGTTTTCACCATTGACTTGAATATGAAGGACCCTTCCTATAAAACTGCCTTGAAAGGAAGGCTCTTTTCTGAAGAAGGCAGCTAACTGAGCTGAAATGCCAGATGTATGCTGTTTGTGCTTGCACTCACACCACCTTAGGCTATGATTGCATACAGCTAAGCAGGGTTGGGCTGGGTCAGTACTTGGATAAGGGATTTACAGAGAGTCTGCTGCAGGAAGTGGTTTTGCTGATTCAGGAGGCTATACTGAATAATCGGGCATCACTGCCAAATGTGACGGGGACATTGGGTTCTGGGTATGCCCCAGTCTTGGTGCCATATTAAATGGAAGTTTTAAAAACTCCAAAGCTCTTTCTACAAGCTCTTAATCTTGAACTGTAAATCCCTATCCAATGTGAATGTACTGTTGTCTACCTACAATTTGGTTTTATGAGTGTCGCATAATTGGACAAACTGTGTAACTGATTAACACAAGTAAATGACCACCCAAAATAGCTGTAAGAATGTAAAATGTGGCAAAGGTTCTGCCTGTATACTAGACTTAAGGAGGGATGGTGTGCTTGCTTCAAAGCTGGTCTGCTTCCAACTATGTCAGCTGGTCTCTGAAATGTTCCTTTCTGCATCCTTTCGCTTTCAACTATGTCAGCTGGTCTCTGAAATGTTCCTTTCTGGATCCTGAGCTCACCATTAAACTTGGAGTCTTTTAGTGAACCTGATGGTGGGTCTTTAAAGGCATTGTACTTGCCATTGAACTCTTTACTGGACTCTGAAAAGCCTAGCGAAAAGGGGATGTTTACTACCTCTTCCTTTGACTTGAGAGCTTTTAAGGAGCTTGTTGTTTCCAGACTCTTGTTCCCCCCAAACAAAACCCACCATGTACACACCTTAGAGATTCAGCAGGGGCTTTTCCTTAGTTAGGGCTTCTCATACAGTGTCGCTGTCAGGACTGAGATTTTAAGTTATGCTTTTATATTAATTTCCACAAGTTACAGAAATTTAATTTTTCATAACTGAAAGGCAAAAGTATAAGACAAGGAAGTTATTGTATGTATCAACACATATTTTGACATCAGTTGACTGTTGTTCCCAGCCTCATAACTCATAGCAGTTCTAAATGTAAAGTTACCACAGACATAAATATTGTAGTATCAGGCTTCCTTGGAGTTCTCAGTGAGAGAGATCATTTTTTCTCCTGAAGAAGGCAGTAAAATTATCTGAAGGACCTATTTCTCTCTTATTTCAAATATAATTTGCATTAAATGGCTTTCACAGATAAATTCTCTTCAAAATCAAACCTACTGTTACATGCTTTTCCAGTTGAGAATAAAGTATAAGTTATTTGTCATCTCCAGCTTCCATCAAGAAAAGTCTTGTAATGCTTATCTGTGAACTCTACCAATTTATACAGTGATCACATAAAATCTCCTTCAGGAGAGGAGTCTCAGAAAGGTGCAATTCTGAAAAGTAAGACAATATAAATGGTGCAGGCTTCAACTTGTTCTTATAGTGAAGGTATGCACAAACATTCATGTCTACAAGTATTCATTACAGAGAGTTTACAACATACCTCCCTGTAGCTATCAAGAGCTGTTCAGTACATTCACAAGCAAATTCAGATAACACACATGCCCCCACCCCTTATCACAGTTAGATAATATTTCTTTCCTCTTGACTAGTTGTGTAGCAGTGTAAGGGCAGGAGACTGTTGGTTCATAAAGGGCATAATGAAAAGTAGGCCAAGTCCAACCTTGGAAAAGGAAGAGAGGGAGCAGCAGTTAATTTCTGACCTAGAGGCTAACTAGAGAAAAATGCCTTCAAGTGAGCCAAGGGACGCAACCTAAAGCATTTTTGATGCCTTCCTGAGCAAAAACAGGTTTAGAACTTGTTGTAACTAATTTGTTGATAACAACAGTTTCTCCTTTACCTTGTCTGAGACAGCAGGATATAAAAATTAATTACAAGAGAACTATCACGATTCTCACTATAAAAGTGAGCCTGATACAAAATCTTGCAATTTTTCTCTGAGAGGAAAAAGCCTTGAAATGTTATTATTTTTTGGTGTCTTACAGACATTTAGGACTGCTTTGCCTTTTATTTTCATGGAGATTAATCATTACAGAAGTGTGAGTATTTGCTGTAAAGAGACAGTTATAAAGCAGGACCTAGAAGAGGCATTGCTGTCATTGTTTGAGTGTCTGAATAATAAATATATTTTTGTTCTTAATCTTCTTTTTCAAATGATACTGTATTAGGGAAAAGGCCTTCTATATGAAGACATGGAAGCATGGGATATCATGGACCTCACAGTTATCTTTTCACATACTGAAATCAGATATTTAGTTTTTCTGGTTTGTCATTTAGGCCTTCAGTTTATTTTAAATATGAGAACTACTTTCCCATCCCTTAATCTGTACTTATGGTATCCTCTGCAGGTCTTGGTCAAAGACCTTAGAAAATCCAAGTAGATGGTCTACTACTCATTTGTCTGCTGTTTTACTAATACACCAGATAGTTTTGTTAAGGAGCTACAATTTTCTATTGTAGGAGTCCTGAAATATTCTTAGCACATTAGATCTCTCTTTGTGTCTCTTATGCAAAAAAAAAAAAAGGTAGTTTAAATAATGCTATTACTGAAGAAAGACTCACTAAAATTTTCAATAGGTCTGTATTTAAAAAAAGAATATGTTATTTGTTGCTTTCTGGTTCATTGAGTGAGAAAATATGTTTTTGTTCTGAAACCTAATGTTACTGAGACAATATCTTTTGTTAGAAACTTTAGATGTCACATTGGTATTAAGCATCTTCAGAACTCAGAACATTGAGGCAAACCCAGCCACTCTTACGTTCTGTTACTTCATTCAGTCCTGCTGCAGAATTTTTTCTTCCAATACCTAAGGCTTTGTTGGTCTCTCCTGGTTCTTGTACTTAAAAAAAAGCAAGAGGAAGAGAGTATTAGGAAAACATTAGTTGAATATAAATAAATGTTCCAACTTTTCAAAAGCAAATCTTTTGACTTTTGCAGTTAATGTCTTTCACAGAAAATTCCAAGCTTCTAAAGTTAGAAGGAGCTTTGCTAATGATCTTACTGAAGCCAGATTTTTAATCCTCTTTTGTTATCTTGTAGGATAAAACAATTTTGAAAAAATTACTGTTCCAGTATATGTTTTCTGGCTTGAGCTGTTAAGGGAGCTACTCACTGTTTGAAGCAAGGGGGAAGTACAAACTTAGACAGCCATTTCTCTGTGGTGCTAGTCCATACACAGTATACAGAACCATGCTTTATTGTGACTCAAGATTCCCTTTCTGGCCATGCATGATAAAAACAGAAAATCAAGAGAGACGCTTCAAGCCTCCACCTTTGACTTTCAGCCTGTGACTTAAACCGTAAGTATGCTTGTATCAGTTCAGCACATCACCCAGCAGATCACTAGCTCTACGTCCTCTCCCTCTCTCACTTCTTCAACTTCTGTCATGTTGTTCAACTTCTGATCAGTTGTTTATATTCAGCAGCTACAACAGTCACACCATTTAACCTGTTGTCAGCTCCCTTAGGGCTTTAAAAGGGAAGAGCTCACAGCAGTCTTGCAGCATTATTGAAACTGCATGAACAGAGTGTCTTGTTTTTATGCCTCATTCAGTACCTCTTCTTTATCCTGTTTCAGATTAGCTATCTCTGGGAAATTCCAGGAGGAGATATCTTGTGGCAGAAGGAGGGGAAGAGCAGTGGGAAAGGTGTGGCAGTGCCTTTCCCCAGCACAGGTCTCTGCAGAGCTTTTGTCCACCTTCCTCTGAGACACACATCTGAAGCCCTGACATTCACGAATGGCAGAGGCTGTCACTCACCTTTTTGATTTATCCAGAAGCCAACTTTGCCATTGTCTCCAAAATATTCCAATGAAAGTGTTGGTGGTCTTTCTTGGTGAAGGTATCAGTGGCATAGTCTAGTTTAAAAATTTTATACTTAAACAAAAGGAATTTTAAAATCTCAATTATTAAATAAATATAATAGCACAACCACACAAAATCTGTATCAGGATAGCCGAAGTATCAGCAAACCTTGGCAGGGCAGACAAAAGTGGTGGACTCACAGGATTATTTTTTAAAGCAAAACGTTTCATTATGAAATAAAGGACTGGTAGCATGTCTGAGGAGCACATGCTCCAAACTTTTCAATATATGAAAGAGATCAAACTTTTGGGAAACTGGCACATGCACAGTGACCAAAAACTTTACTTAGTATGATATGAATGCTGTTAAAGGCCTTGAAATTTCATGAAGAAACTGTATAATGAGATGACAGCTACGGTATGAGCACATTACTGGACTAAGTCGAGAAATGAAACTATACATTTTCCTCATTTCCAACTGCTTTATCACTAAAGAGGTGGGATCAACTGAAAAAAAACCCCACAAAAGACAAACACAGAAACGTTAATGGTGATTTAACAGTATCTTTTGTATTAGAGTTATTTTCCTCCCTCAGGAAAACTTCATGGCTAAAACATAAACTCTTCACCTGCACAGGAAAGATATGAACTTTGAAGTGATTCTTCATTACATGATGCCAGTCAGATTTTGTTTTGCACTGTGTTTACTGTGCTGAGCATAACATCACGGCTTTTTCAATGCTCTAGTGATCAAAAAAAAACAAAAGCAGTACAATGCAGACACAATGTAAGTATTGCTGTAAGTACAGCAATACTTACATTGTGTCTGTACATTGTAAGACACAATGTAAGTATTGCTGACACAATGTAAGTATTGCAAAAATAATGAGCTTCTGAAAATTCCAAGGGAAGTGGTAATTTGCCTTAAGGAAAGTGTATTTTTTTCTGGTGCTTCCATAAGCTCCTGACAGAAGGCAGGATTGTCAGGACTGATGGCTCAGGTTGCCTTTGTCCAAGCCTCCACCTAAGGCAAGGTCAGAATCCAGCTGATAGCTAAGGATTGAGTCATGTTTTCTGAGAAAACAGACACTACAGGATTTTAGTGTAGAAGAGCTTTTTGGATGATTCACTTAAGCTAGACCAAATTCATCTGCAGCCACTTAGTTTGACTTCCATTCTGAATCAGCTAAGCTAAGACAGGAAGTCTGGTTTTGAAGGTGAACTTCAGTGATCAGACTTTGGATTTGCTCAGTGTAATCAGTTTAAAATCTCTTCTTTCATTACTGTGTCTAACATAGGCAGATTAGAGAGAAGTAAGATATGGTGAAAATTTACAGCATTCTGGATACCTTGCCCTAGTCCCTTCTGACAAATTCTTGTAGGAAATGTCAATGTATTCTACTGTCAAAGTGGACTAGCCAGTGAATTCTGATGGTGGTCCCTAGTCCTTTTGGCAGGGGTTACCTTTTATAGCTGGGACTTAATCCACTGAAGCTTGCTCATATCCCACTCACGAGATTAATTTGTATTTCTCCATGATAAGCAAAAAGTGGGCAACAAAGTCAGTAAGGCTGACCTGGAGCATGTCCTCTAAATTGGTGCTTATACAGGTAAAGTGTGTCATTTAATTTGGTGCTATGTAATACAATTATATAAAAGGAATTGTCCTAATCATCCTTTGTGAATGTTCTTGCAGTATGGTCTTCTTTAGGAAATAAATGTTTTGACAGATGCTTTTTTGAAAGTAAAATAATTGGAATTTGATCTAGAGTTTAAAAAAGGGACTTACTCATACAGTGTGGAGGCCCTGAGTGTTTCTATTTGCAAATCAGCAAGGTGTTTTTCTTATGTAAGCATATAGAAATGCAAAATCAGAACACAGTGGTGAAATCATTCTTTCCTGGGCACGACACCTTGAAAAATCACTCTGATGCACCCTCTAGAATTAACAGAACTGCATTTCTGCAGGCACCCACCCCATGCTCCCCAATAAGTTACTTCTAGTCAAAACTAACTGGGAAACAAATATCACTCTCCTCACTTGGCCCAAACACTAATTTTCCACCTACCTTCTTGAAACTGGGCTGACTCATATGCAGTCAGGACCAGACAATATGCTCTGTAAAATGGCAGCAACTAGGAACTTAAAAGAAAACAAAGAATACTGACCAACAAATGTTTTTTTTAATTAAATAAATGAAAATGTGTGAGCTAAATGGGAGAACATTTTAACCCACCCCAGCAATTTAAAGAATGTATGGAATAGTGAATAGTGTATTTGTACCTTTGATCAGATATTTTTTCTAACACTCAGGTCTGTAGTTCATTACTTTCTGGCTTGTATTCAAGCAAATAAAGGAATATAATTAATTCTAAGAACAAATATCAGGGACTCGATACTTGAGTTATGCTTTAAAAGGCAGTGAAACAAAAGCATAAAGTGTTAAACCACATCCAGGGTATTGATCTAGGCTCTGCTACTGTTAAAGCAAGCTTCTGTGTTAGAAGTTAAGGGATTGTTATTTCATTAAGGAAGTGCATAAAATAATTTTTCATCCTGAAATTGGTGATCTCAGTGTAGGTGTGTGAGGAAATTGTCCAGTTGTTCTTTCTCTTTTCACTAATTTGCTGCTCTATAGGTTTTTTAGGACTCTTCAAAGACTTGTCCCTGTTTAGTCTGTGGGGGCACATAGAACCAAGGAATGAAATGGGTCCCCCCTGTTTCATAAACTGGGCTGGCAAGGGTTCTGTGGCCTGTATGCCTGTGCTGGAAGGGACACCTGCATCCCCTGTGCAGCCAGCTATCCAGCTGCTCCTCAGTAAAAGGCCAGCAAAACAGATGAATGGGGACTCTTTTGGGGTGAGAGCAGAGGGGTGATTGCTTTTTGCAGGAGCAATCTGTTGCTTCTTTCTTCACTGCAGCAGCAGGGTTTAAACCCTCAGTTCCTGAGTTTTGTCAGCACATGTGAATTATGTTAACCTGTTTTTAGGGTGTCAAGGTCTCATCTTCCCTACATGTTGAGAAGCCCAGGGACAGTCCAGTGTCAGCAATACTGTTTTCTAAGAATTCTGCACCCTTATATACTTAATTCACAGATGATATCTTTATTGTTTTTCCAATCATGCTACTTATACTTTAAACACAGAGCAGTACAAGGATTAATGGAATTGGAATGTGCAGACTGGAACATGGCCTGTTTGTTACAGGAAGCCTGTGTCACGCGTTACTGACAATCTGACATAGGCTCGATTGTCTGCACGGCGGCGTAAAACGGGAAAGTTCCCTGTGGGGAAGTAGAAACCATTTATCAATGGCTAATCTCCAGGTTGTTTTCTTAATGTCAGTGAGAAACAATAATTCAGTGACAGAGAGAAGCTGGTTTTTTGTCATAGGTATTCTACCTGGGTCAGCAGCAACATCAGTTTATTTAGAATTTTCTTTTTCTGTTTTACATTTTTGCAGTGCTAAGCCAGAAGAATAGCACACACACATACAAAAAAAAAAGAAGTTCTGGTCTCAGTGAATGTCAAGGCACATGGGGCTGATTTTTACCAGTACTGGAACTGGTTTAAAAACGGATCACAATTGCTTCGGTTTCCCCCTCTCATCTTATTCAAAGTTTTTAGATCATGTTTTGCCCATTTCTGCGCTGTGTAAAAGCCTGAAAGCAGAAGTGTGCCCTGGCCCTCTACCACCTTGTTGGCTTGAAAACAAAGCAGGGTTCAGCCCAGCCTCTGTCATTCAGATCAAAATACCCTTTTCAACATAAAAAGGATTTTATCGGTAGGACAAAGGTCAACTTATTGAATTGCCTCACAAAGTTTTTTTTTAAGGGACACCTGAATGACTGAAAATTCAAATAATATTCAGCTTCAGTAAAACTATAGGAGCTTCTGTCTGCCACAGGCATGACATAAAGGTTAGACTGAGCTCCTGTGGGTGAGTAATATCAGGAGTGATCAAGGGCAGGAGGGCTGGACAGGGTACTGAGTTTTGTTTTGCTTCAGGCTTATGACAGCCCAATTGCACTGGAGATTTGGCATCCTTTTTTTTTTTTTTTTCCCTAGCTGGCATAATGAAAGTCTACCTCTTCTTCTGGATGCATATGTGTGGGTTGTAGGAACGGGGGAAACATACTGAAAGTCCATGTGGGATCACAGAGCATACTCCAAAGCACCTGGCTGGCGACCTGCAGCTTGTACAGCAGCCCTGTGTGCTGTAGTTGTTAAGTCTTGTTGGAGAAGGCAGCAGCTGACAGCAGTTGTTGAGAATAAGAGGAAGAGGGCATGGGAACAGCAAGGATGATAGCTGACACAGCAATGGAAGCATGGACCAGAATACAGGTGAGGGGAAGGAATTTGGACAAGAACACAAGGTGTATTTGAGTTTGAAAGGTTTCTTGTTGTGAAAGTGAATGCCTGCTGCTACTTCCTCTAAATATACTCTCAGGGGGTTTTACTGTTACCCAACTGCTTATGAAGCACTTCACCAGTCCTGGTCAGAGGCTACCTGCATATTAATTTTCAAGAGAGAAATTAATCTTATTTATGTGGAGGAAGCGATTAGCGCCTTTGATAAGCATATTGCTATCCAGAAACCAGACAATTCCAACATCTGAGAAACAACATCATGAATGTTCCCAATCATCTGGTGTTTTCAGTGGTATCAATCAAGCAAAAGAAATCAAGAAAACATCTTTGTCCAAGCAACTTACTCCCATTTCTCTTCTGGTTCAGATTTTCCTCTGATTCGACTCCAGAATAAGCACATTATGGCAATTGTTAGCAAGGCTGGAAGAGTTAAACCAGGGTGAATATGGCCCTTTTGTTTGTGCTATCTGTACTTTTTGTACTCTAAAGCCCAGGGTGACACTTGATATTGTACTTAGTCAAAGCCTTTCAAATGGTGCTCGCTGTATCAGATTAATGATGCTCTGAGTTACACAGGCAGCAAATCAACCAAATCAATACACATACAATAGGTCAGGTGGCTTTTCTTTTTTTCTTTTTTTTTTTTTTCTCAAAAGAATGAAGGACTTGCTGTGACAACAACACCGGAAAGATAGAAATATGTGGGCAGATGGCAGGAGGGCCTCATTTGGGCAAGTGAACAGCCTGAACTAGTGTCATCTCACCTGGTATGTGACCTGAGAGAATTTGGCTCTGAGTTCTTTCCTCCCTTTTGCATGCCCTTTGTTCATTGTCTTTCAGCAGTGGCTGATGTTTGAAATACATATGCTACTGGTGCTTACAGAGCTCTAGCACCTGAGGAAAGCCCTAGTCCCTAAACCTGAGCTTTAGGGACATTTTAAAAGCAAAAGAACATAACATCTCTCTCTTGGCACAGCTGTTTAGTCTGGTCTCTTTATAAAGTTTTGCCACTGAGAACATGGCAGTTGCCTAATTTTGAACTGTCATTACCCTACTTTTACTTTGAGGGGACACTCATTTCATCTGGGATCTCTGCACTTCCATCAGGGCTGTCTCAACACCTAAATGAAAGCTGTTGTGTGAAATATTCTTTTAAAAAAATCTAGATGCTATGAAAAAAAAAAACCCTGCCCATTTTATGCAAATGTTTGGGTCAGAACAAGAAAAAGGACTCAGCCTGAGGTATTTGCCTCTACAAGATCAGACTACAAGACTTCCAGAGAAATTCCAATGAGATTGTTGTTACACATGCTAAAATAGCTTTTCTGTTCCTTTCCTTTTTTTTTTTTTTTTTGTTAGGTTACCTTGTTTTATCATTCAGAAAGATCAAAAGACACACAAACATCATGAAAGAAGATTAGGAAAAGATGCAAGTGCAAAGAACCTGGCGAAAGACTGCCAAATGAGTTGCATTGAGGAGACTGAGCTGGCTTCTGGCTGGGTCTGAGATTCCAGAATTAAATTGAGCAAGGTATATGCACTGGCCACTTAGGAAAGGCAGATGTAATACAAGTGGAATTTTATTTCTGTACTTCATATTTCTTTGTAATTGGAAGACAGCTAATAGCAGGAATGCTGTTGCCTCAGATCTGTTCTGGAAGAGATGATTTCTTAAGGCAGAGTGTACGTGAGGAAAGATGTTGGCTTCCTATTCAGTAGTATTTTCCCTGTTTGTGAGCATGACAAATAGAACAGCATGACAAATAGAACAACACTTCCATCATGTTTATATGTTTTATAATACATCCTAGCAGTAGAATCAAGACCAAGTGCCTTTATTTTAATTAATTAAAATTAATTAATAGTTAATTAATTCCACTTTTCCTGAATTACCCATGAGGTTTAAGTTATGTATGGCAATTACCTCCTTTAAATTATAAAGTGTGCAGGGGGTGGTTATTGCCTGCTGTCTTTCTGTCTGTGCTGTGGCAGGGACAGTGAACCTTGCTGTGTGTGCTCTTGTGGTGACACAGGAGTGCCAGACACCCTGCTGCTGCTGCTGGATCCATGAGGATCTGCGCTGGTGGCCCCACTGTGCCAGGCTGTGCTCCTGCAACCAGCTGCCAGCAGCTTGCTTCCTGAGGAGCTCCTGTTCCAGGAGGTGAGGCAGGAAAGGGTAAGGCAGCAATGCATCATCATTGTGGCTGTAATGTGAAGGAGGAGAAGAGACACAGAGAGTTGAAGTGACAAGTCCAAGGTTGCCCTGAGGAGCTGGAGTTACTGTAACCTGTGTCTCCAGCCCAGGACCTACCCATAGAGTGGGTTAAATCACACAAACCTTAGAGATTTCTTTACAGTTTAGTTTCATCATGCTGCTAAAACAATGCCAGTACCCAGCGATGCTCGTTCCATGTAACTTCAAGGACTCAGGTAACTTGAGCAAACAAGGAAAACCACAACCAATGGGCAAAAACATGCTGCTCCTTGCTTGGACTTCTAGTCTTGTTTTTTCAGCTGAAGGTGCCTGGTTACTTTTTAATTATCTTAATCTGATTAGCTTTCACTGGACCTGTTTTAGAATAATGAACTTAAACTTGAACCTAACAGCAGTCTGAGACTGCTGTGTGTTTCTGTAGAGTGGTATAGTACCTCCCCATCTGCTTGCAGGACATATTACAGGGCCTCTGCACAGAAGCTGGTGAAGTTAAGTGGTTCTGGTGCACTTGGTGTTTTATACCAACAAATTACCAGATGTCTGAAGTGGGTCCCATGGCTCTGACAGACCTCCCTAAGCCATTTGTGAGGCTTCACTGCATAGAACCAATGTACTTGAGTCTACTTTGGACTGCACTATTTCCTTCAGTGGTTCTTTCCTGGGCTTTGTGGCATGCTTTGAGGTACAGCCCTGTGTCAGTTGAAAGGATAAAGATGATGTAGTTGATCCATATTTAAAAGCAAGACCACCATCCATCCCAGAAATCCATAGTAGAAGGCAAAACCAGAGGACAGTTACTAGCAAATGACAAATTTCAGCTCCTTCCCAGAGAGCTGTGCACAGAGAAAGGGCTATTTTCCAGAACACACCTTTCCCTGCATGTCTAGGGACCCACAGCAAAGGGTAATGCTGCTCAAAGCTTGTAAAGCTGGGGTCCCTGGAGAGGGACATTGCTATAAAAATGCCTGCACTTAGCTTACTAAGAAAAAAAATACTTAATTGTGAAAAATTAGAGTGTTTTTATGGTTGTATTTAAAACCCGAGGGGAGCCTGTAATAGGCTAAATAGACTACTTAGAGAGAAGCCCTCATGTTTTCCTCTTTTTTGTGTGTGTTTTAATTTACTGTGTGTAGCTGCCATTATCCATAAACCAAAACTTACGACTCTGTTACAACAGGAGAAAAGAACACTTTATTGTCTGCTGCTGGCAGATCACCCAAAGTCCCCTCCCAACTTAACAAGCATTAAGCTTCAGTAAGACACAAGACACTTCAGAAAAAAACATCGCCACAAGGCTAATGATGACAACAGCTGCCAGCAAACTTTCCATTGCGAGCAAGTAAAGACTTGAAACAAATTTTAGCTCAAGTTTTGTTTTAGTAGCATCAGTGACATGTCTGTACCGGCAAGGGCTCAAATCGCATTCCTTAACACTAGGACTGAAGACCTATCTCCTGGAGTCATTACATTGCAATAGCCTGGTAGTCATGAGTAAAGTGAAGTCTTTAACGAATCTGACCTTTTTCTTCTTTTTAGAAGAGGTATTTATGCCCTAAAAGGTCAGTGGGACAAGTCACTAGAGTCTCACACAACTGAGAATTTTTGCATGACAAAGAATGTTAAGGTGCCTTTTATGTTTGGACTAAGGTATGAGAAAGAGGTTGTGGGTCTCAGCAAAGCTGAAGAGTCAAGAAGTTTGTAATTTTGTTTACTTTTCAGATACTCATTTTCTTCTTAACAAGTTATTTAAAGCCCACTCTACATCAGTGACCATACCTACATGAATAAGAGCTTTGTACAGGATGGGTAGATGAGGCGTGACCTCTCTTCATTCTTCCAGCATCCAGTGCAGTGAAAATTTTATTGGTATGCCTCTCTCTCAGCTGGATGAAGTTGCTCTATGTGAAGATCTTCTATAAAGAAAGATAATTAGATGAAAACAACACAAATCCCCTGGTAAGAGTAAAATGTCTAAACAATATAAGTACAAGATGGTAGAACACAGGTAGTGAGAACAGGCTGGTAGGAAGAGAAGACCACAAGGTCTGTTTTTGATGCACTCTCTCTTCTCACAACAGCTGTTGCCACTTCGCTCCACACCTTCAAGAGCTGAAAAGATATAATGAACAAAGGCAGGCTGAAAAGCCCTTCTGACAGCCTGACTGTCTTTTCTGTCCTGTGAAAAGAGTCTCTCATGGAGACTGTCTTGCAGAGGTGGAAGTGGCCATTAGGTTAAAATAGAACTTACTTAACAAATTGTGTTTTTTCTAAGAAGAATCAGGAAATTTTGGGCCACATGGGCTGCATCTCCCTACCCTTGTGGATAAAGCACAAGACAGAGAGCTGTGTGAAACAAAATGCACTTTCTCATCTGTGTGTCTGGAGTTCTGGCCCTGAAGGACAGCTCAGCAGCCTACCTATCCTTGCTGCAGATACCAGTCGTTTTAGGAGGCACCTACACTGCCTTGTCTGCCTTGTGTAATTTTGCTGCATGCTAACATGTTTGAATCTGGACTAAAGAACAGTATGACTCCAGATCTCTCTTTAAAGCCCTGTTTTGGGTGTTAATATTGAAATTATTTGGACATGAAACCAGTTTGAGCTTAAACATGCACTGGGACACAAGCTTGAAATGCAGTCTAAAAGTGACCATTGTGATGCCCACAGCTGTGTAGACTGTAGCCCAAAGTCCTGTTTCTGGAGCCACACAGGGGCACAATGATGTGACCTCCTGCTTTTGTTTATTTGTGGTGCAGATACACCAAGTAAAGCACATGCTTAACAAAAGTACAGACCTCCTAAGCTTCTTCTATGAAATTGTTTTATTTTTGTCATCTAGTATGAGCAGAATAGTACAAAATAGGCAAAATGAGTGTGTTGTTAAGGAGTTACACTGATTAAAGTAAAAAAAAAAAAAAGCTAATTATAAAAAGTGAAGAGGAATATTGAATTTGAGAGTTTATGCTGAGTATTTTGTATGGAAAACCTTATATTAAAGCTGCAAAGAATCCTGATTTGTATTTCAGGGATGTAATCCTGGTTACTTATATACAAAATGCTTGCCTGTCTTGATTATTTAGGATATGTTTCTCAAATTAATTTCTTTTAGAACAGAACAAGATCAAATTTCTATGTTCTTACTTCAAAGCAAAACTCCCACATTTAGCCTAAATGAAATTAACTTGGCTTGATTTATCTTTTAGTCATTTTTTACTGGACATGTTGTGTTATTAATTTAGGCAGAAAGCAGAACACTCATTGTTTTCACTGGAGAGTCCTGCTTAAACCATGGATCCACATTACACTATCCTAGTGATGAACTTGGAGTAAGTAATTAGATCTGAAGAAGGAGACAATCTGATTCTGGAAATGTATTACTTTTTAAGCAACTTGACTTTAAAAAAGGAACAAAAGACAACATTCAGTTTGAATCATGCCACACAGAATTAATTTTTCCAAATGAAACTCTCTTCTCTGAGAAGTAAACTTCATTTGAGGGGAGGGGAAAAAAAGAAAAGAAAGAAAAAAGGAAAAAAACCCTGAATTGCATCCTCCCACGAGGACATTTAATTTAATAAAGCAGCCTCCTCAGGATTGCTCCACTGTTGCTTAGGTGCCTCGGGGGCAGGATTCTTCCTCATGAGGGGGAGGACCTTGGCCAGGCATGAGGGAGACGCCAAGGCTGGGTGTTAGGGAGTGGATTTGTCCCTGAGGGCAACATTCCCCTTTCCAAACAGCTGTATGAATTTCTAATGCAAATTCTGTCTTCATTATGTCTGTGAGAGGATTCATTTTTAGGTAGGTCAACTCCTTTCTGAATTCCCCTGGCTAACCTGCTTGGTCTGGCAGTTTGCAGGAGTGCCCACCCTGTGCCCTGGTGTTTACCTGCCACCCCCCTCCATCCTTGCCCCCAGGTGATGGGATGTTGGATAACAACAGGGTAAATGAATTGTTGGCAAGTTGTAAAAGGTAATCTGAGTTTTGGCTTTAGTGTGCCAGTGTTGGTAATCCCAGGAAGAACAAGGTAGCCCTTCTGCCTTTCAAGGTGGAGTCAGTGGCGTCCCCTGCCCTGTTTGTCGCTGGGGTCTGGGTGGTTCAGTCAGCTGCTGCCCCAGCATCAGTCACCCACCAGCTCCTAGAGCCAGAGCTGTTTCTCCTTGTCACACTGTGTCAGCAATTCCTTCTTACAGCATCAGTTTACAAGGTAGTAACAAAAGACAAAATCCACTGTATGCTCCTAAAGTGGAAAGGAACTTTCTCTGTTAGCCTCAACATGAGCAAGACTGAGAAGAAGCCTCCTCCTGCCCTCCCAGCCTTTACAATAGTGCAAGAATCTTTCAAAATGTGAAACAGATACCTGCTTTTGGGAAGCTCAATGTGTACCTGTTGCACACTGCCTTCAACACAGGTTGTATGTTGTCCAGGAAATGGCAAAGCAGAATCTACAGTTTTGCATACACGAATAATACACTCTTCTATCCAGAAGGAATATTCTAGGGGTATAAAATAAGTTGTCATTTGGTGTTAAAGCATTTCAGGCCAAACAAGCAAAGAATGAGAAGATTTGCAACAAACTTGCATGGAAGAAAATCCTTACTAGGTGGTTGGCATTTGTGTGCAGCATCTTGACTGATGAGATGCATTCCAGGCTTTGGGGAATTTGTGAAGGACTAGTCCTTTGTTATTGTTTCAGTTTGGTGTTTCTTTTTATAAGGGGGGGCAGGGTGGACGGGAGTTGGAAGAATGGATGTGTGATTTTGTTTGTTTGATCTTTGTGCTCTTGCCTCCCATGTCAGTCTTTCTGATTTGTCTAACCTGTTTGATTGAGTTTTCAAGAGGAAACATAAAGAGGGGAAGCCAAGGAACTGTGAAGGAAAGGGCATTGAAACGCTCTTGCATCCAGAAGCAGGAGTGCATCTGGCAGCACATTCGTGCCTTTAAGCCAAAACTTCTCTGATTAAATGTTTTTGGCTAAAAATCAGAATTGATAAGTGCATTGCATATTGAGCTCCTTTCCAAAAGTGCTACAAGAAAGGGGGGGAGATACTAATCTGTTCAGCAAAACTCGATGGTACTGTATTTTAATAACTAGCTATGCATATTTATTGTAAAACATGAAAAGTGGAGGTGGCCAGTGTCAGGGTCTCATCACCAGACTTTTTAAGAAAAAGCCGACAATAACGCCAGATGGCGCTTAAAGCCCAAAATAGCCCTAAAATTGCCTTAACCGCAGGGCTTCCAGTGCCACCTAGTGCCGCCACCCACCCTCTTGCTCCGGGCAAGTGACATCTCCGGCAAGGGGAGCTCCCAGCATGGCTGCTTTCTGAAGGAGCAGGTTATGCTCGCTGTGTTCATAATGTGCAACATGGGTGATGGTTTGTGATGGGGAGTGAGTCTGGAGGAGATATTGCCACCTTCCAGCATTCTAAGTTGGTTCTTGCACTCCTCACCAAGCATCATGGACAGTGTACTGCTTTAGGTGCACTTTTCACTGTTCTTGTGGTAGTTTTTATGGCATTGAAATTTGCTATCAAAAATCAGTGATGCTATCAAAACCCAAAATGTATTAATAATAAGAGGGAGTCTGTGAGGAAATAAATATGCTTTCTTCAGTGTCCCTTTCAGAGTGATACTTTGCACACTTACGTGCATCCAACAGAGATTTTACAAACAGTAATGAGTTGTTATAGTTATTACAGCTATTGCCATGTTACTTTGTTTGTTTCCCTTTATAACTCACTAAGTGAAGCAAACAGAAGAGAGTGATTGTAGACAGTCATTTTCAAGGATTCATTTGGAGCAGCAAGTCTTCAGTTCCTTCTGCTTTGCTGCTGAGCTTGCAAATACTTGCTGGCAATCTCTGTTGTTCATCACAGGGAAAAATTTTAAAGCAAATGAACATCAAAGAAGTAGTGAGAGGAAAGGATTGGCAGTCTCCACACTAGACTAGCCCATGTAAAAAAAAAAAAAAAAAAAAGAAAAAAAAAAAACAAAAAGAAAAAAAAAGTTGTTTTATCTCTGAATGGATGGGACTTACTCATCTCTCACAGCTGCCTGTTTTACACAGTGCTCCAGCCTGCCTGAGCATGCATGTTTTCTGAGTGGAAAATGTCCTGTCCTGTTGTATCAGCTGCTTGTCTCCTTGGGGGAAAAAAATAAAAAACTGCTGGCAACAATGTTCTTTTCTTGCAGAGTTATGATTTTCTGAGCAATGATTTTCTACATTTAGTGGCTTCATTGCATGCTGAACATTAGTACTTCTTACTGAATGAAAATCTTCCTTGTAGTTGAAACAGGTTAATTGCAATTATTTAATAACAAATGCTTACAGGCATTGCCTATTAAGTCATTATTTTGCATAGCAACTTGTTTGCCTTATGGTATTGTTTCCCTATCCATGCCAGTTCTCTAGTCCTCCCATGGATCACAATCATTTGCCCACAAGCAATAGGCAAATAAGGGTGTTGTGTTTTTGGGCATCTTTCCCCCCTTCATCCAAGTGTTCATGGTCTGCTTTGTTTGTAAAGGACACCTGAGCCACCTAGAGGGCTGAGGGGAAGGAGACTTCCCTGGGAGAAAGTCAGTGAAAGAGTGAGGAGACCCCCAAGGGCTCACTGGTTCTTCCTGGGAGACACACAAGGGACACAAAAGAATTCACAGCAGTGTCACAAGCCAGACAAGTAAAGCCTTGCTCTGAGTTTTTGAGTGCGTAACAAAATAAGGGAGAAAATTATTCACTCATCTGGAGAAAGTGTGGGGGAAATAGCAGCCAACTTTCTTGCCAACTTACATATTTTTAAAAAACAAAGACATTACATTTGTGATATAATTAATATGCATTTTGGCTGTCAGTGTCACAAAGTGCAATATGCAAGTGGCAAGCCTCAGTTTAGGAGAAGACAGTGACAGACACTGCACTTCTGCCAGCTTCAGTGGAATGAATTCTCAAAATTAAATGTGTGCTGGACATTTTGGGGCTTAAGCACATCTGTACTGTGAGATGCCTGCATAAGTATTTTGCTGAGTCGAAGCCTGGGCCACATGTGGACCCAGATTTGCATGTAAAGTAAGGACACCCAGTAGAGCAGAGCCATGACTAAGAATGTATTCCCTCGAAGACACTTGGAATGGATATTTGTGCCTGCAGTAAAGATTGTCTGATGCTTCCCAGTGAGAAAATGGGTGCAGGGTAAGTGGGAACAGATGTGGGGATGGAGAGACAAGCCCGGGAGAATAAGAACAGCAGAGTTTTCCAAAAAGAAAATACATTTTTCTTCTGTGATTGAACTGTGCTTTCCCAACTTTCATCTTTCATTTGCTGTCTAACAAATAGCTTTGAAATATACTCATTAAAGTTCTGTCTCATCTGCCTCCCGTGGCTGAGCATAGACAATAGTCTTCTACTGTGTCACCAAATGCTCAAGCAGATTAGGACAATCGTAGGCTGTGCTGTGGATCTAAGCTTTTGGGACCTGATGACTACTCATGAAGTTTTCCAGTTCTCTGTCCCTCATTTTTTTTTCCTTTAATGGAATTGCATGTAAAACCTACATTATTCAGCTTGCAAGTCAAGCACTACAAAGTAACAAAATATCAGAAATAAGTTGTCTCTGTAACATTGTCTCCTCCATGTCCATGACATTTACATGTTTTTTCCCCGCAGACCCCTTAGTTGCACAGTCTGATCTATATTCTCAGAAAAAATATCAAGATTCTATTAGTCTTATCTCTGGTAAAATGCAGAGGATGGACCCAAAGTTACAGTCTGGACCACTGATAAGTTTCAATTTCCTGTAGTAGTTCTGTTAAAATCAAACTACAAGAGAAATTTTCTGGAAAAAGAGATTTTCTGGAAGAAAAGCAATCAAATGCTTACTATTTTTCATCCTCCTTCTCTTTTTGAAGCCTATAAAACAATGTGGTTTTGTGTGTGCTTTTTGAACCAGGCAGGTGGTGAATTCCCAAGTGGATTATGTGTTTCCTGAACCCTCTGCTGTTTGGTTTGGCTGGTAATTAAAATCTTGGGTAAATTACATGGAAAATCTGTGCTGGCTGATTCCTCTCATGGTTTAGGTAGTCCAGGTGGATTAAGAGGTGGCTTCCACAGACAGCATATGAAAAGCACAGTCCTTCAGGTGCTCATTTCAAACCACTGGTTTCAAAACCTCAGCAAAAAGTATTTGAAGGTGTAAATTTTATCCATGACCTTTCTGGGCCACTGAGGCCAAGTAGCTTTAAAGAGATGGTATTTAGAATATCCCATTTTGTCTTCCCTACTGAAGGTACCAGATGTGGTTGCTTCAGGATGGATCAAATGCCATAACAGATGTGTTTTAGAGGTTTCTGAATGGAGAGCCAAGTGCCACCTGAGATTCATCAGAGAGAGACTTGTATGCCTAAATGTATATTCCTGTGTATGCTTCTCATACTCAGGAACAGAGTACAAATTTGGGACCCTGGGTCTCAAACTTGTGGCCGACTCGTCCCAAACTTGTGCCTTAACTCATCAGATTCCTTCTTCTCAAAGAAAGCTGGATGGAAAAATGTTGTCAACAGAGTTGAGCTGATAACTAAAGCTTTTTGTATCTGGTGGGTTACGTCTGCATCCCTGTGTAAGCTAATTCTGACCTAAGGATTCATATAAAGGACATTCAAATATATCCCTAGATCCCAGCCAGATGTCATGAGTCAACAGTCCCAGAAGGAATTATCTCCCTATGAAAAAGTGAAGAGAAGGATGCAAGGAATAATTTGCTTTACTGGCTGAGGTAAACCATAGCTGCAATATGCATGACCTCTGGTTCTTTTTCTGGGAGAACATAGCTGAAATCTGTTAGACTTAGAGTGGAAATTTTTGTGACAAAGAGATATTCTTACAAGTTTGCTAATCCTTCCCTGTTGTAAAATTTGTCTCACCAGATGAAATACATCTTTAAATTAATCAGATGACTTTAGTTTTAAAAGTATACACAAAATGATTTTTTGACTGGCCAAATAAGACCCTGGTGTTGCTTTGACTTGTCATGGAAGGTCTTTGAGGCCTCATCCACACTTAACAGTAAATTGATATTCACCCTCTGGGAGATCTGGCAGAGAGGAAAGCAGGAGGGACAGTGCCACTGCTGCCCTGCAATAGCAGAGGAGCTGCTGGCAAGGTTTGGCTGTACAGCCTTTACCCCTGCTGTAGAGATGTTTTATGAAAGCACTTTCAGAATTGAATATAGCAATTCATCCTTCTGTGTGCTCTTCTCAATAAAGGATGTAACTGCATTTTAGGCAAAAGCTGCGCCAGGAGAAATTCTTTTTCGAAGTCAAAAATGCCAAAATGATGATTTGAATACAGACATAAGGAAAGGCTGAAGCAGAAGATATGTCCTCCTTTATCCTTTTTTGGCCTTGCCCTAGAAACTTTGTTCTCCACTTAAAGAGAGTTTAAGCACAAAAGAGCTCCTGTAGAGTACAGAATTAAGATTGATGTATTTGAGCCGTGATTTTTGATGGCATTAAAGCACATCAGAATATGTTCTAAAAATGTTTTCTTAGCTTCATTACCAGAATTACTGGTACTGAGTAGCAGTTTCACCAATCTTTTACTCTCCTCTCCTGATGCACCTCTGCTGGATTCCTTTCCCCCACTACTACTACAGTTTTTCTTACTAACAAAAAGAACACACACCTTGTTTATATGAAATTGGCATATGAGGAAAAGCTTGGTATTTAGAGAGAGAAAACTTGATCTGAGACAAAAGCAAGTGCACGCAGATTGCTTTCATTTTCAATCTGCTTCATAAAGAAATGTCTATTTTTGTCACACTGCTCAGGTGCCTATCTTTCAGGCCTCTGTAGCTTTTGAATCTCACAGAATCACAGAATTGTCAAGGTTGGAAGAGATTCCTCAAGTTCATCTAGTCCAAGGGGGTACCACTACATCCATCAAGGTGGTACCACTGTAACCAACTCCTATCCCCAAGGGCCACATCCAGATGCCTCTTGAACACTTTTAGAGCTGGTGACTTTGCCACCTCTCTGGACAGTATACTCCAATGCCTAGCTGCTCTTGTAGAGAAAATTTATTCTAACATCTAATCTGAACCTCTCCTGGTGCAATCCTTGAATTTGCTGATGAATTTCTGTTTATTTGATGTAGGAAAGTTGACAATAATTTCTTCTGTGTTTAGTGAAAATTAGTAGCTGAGCAGAGTTGAGGAGTCTGACTTATTTTTCTGCTGAGGGAAAGACTTCATTATGAGCCAAATATTATCACTGGACATCAAAAAATCTCCATGGGAGAGAAAAAGACCCGATAGATGCCTCAACCTCAGGAAAAGTTTCAATCAGAGTTTGCATCTTATTAGGCACAAGATAATTCAACCGCAAGATACAAAGCCACAGGAAACTGGACTTCATTTTCTGTAGCTAGTTGTTTTCTTAAATCAGAATATTTGGGGTTTTCCCCTCTCTTCACTTCCAAAGAATTATTACTGTGCTATGATCCTGGGCTTTGAACTTACAGCATTTTTATTTTTTAACTGCAGCTCTTTTTCTATTAGTTTGTAATGCTTCATGAATGTAAAAGTTAATTAGGAAAGTGTGGATAGTAAGTCTGAGTATTCAAAATGTATTTGTGATGTCTGTCTGCTGATTAACTGTGGAGTTTTACTGCTTGTAAACATAGTAAGTAAAAGTACCTTTCCAAGGGCTGATTTAATTTTCCAAACAATAATGTGTGTGCAACTCCTTTGTAGTAGATGCTGTGGTTATGGTTACATCAAGACTTCGCTATAGCTCTTGGCTTACAATTCCTTGAGGAGAAAAATGTACTTTTGAGTTAATTTGTCTGTATTTATTTAAATCCCTGAGGATTAATTTGCTTGGGGGAATTTTTACTGCTTATTAAATTATTTATTTGGTTTTATAGCATTTATTTAATGAGATCTGTTTTCACTCTTGGCTTACATATGGGAGGAAAAGCAGTAACAAGCAAGATTAAATATTGTTTATATGTATTTCTTCATTTCTGTGTGTGTTCTTTCCTAGAAGAGGCAAGAAGGGAGAGGGTAAGACTGTTTTCTTTAAGTTATTAATTGTATGAATTACTTAATTTATTTACTCTTTCTTCTGTTCTGAATTCTATGTAGCCAGTTTGTTGGTGCACGGCATGCTTCTTTGTATGGTAAATCCTATTCAGTCCAGGTCAAATCACCATCCAGTTCAGGACTCCCATTTAACACTTAAATAGCAAGTCCTTAGTTGTCCCCAAAGGAAGCAATGTAGTTAAATTAAGCTGTCCCCAGCCTGAAGAGTTATTGTAAAATAATGAATATTCCATAGTAAGGAAATGGCGGAGGGGAGAAGACGAATCGTTGAAGCCTTATGAAATGTTGGAATTAGCATCTGTATCAGGACCTAATTAATGTTTCCTTTCTGAATTAATTTTCCATCTAATTGGCCAAGCTCTGATTGGGAACTGGAAATGTCATCTAAAAATATTTCCTCTTACACGACTACTCTAAACAGAGTGATTGTAGCCTGTCATTATATTCCCAGTTTATTCCCAGAACATTGTATTATGTTCTGTGTTTTTATCCTACAAGGATTTTCAGCCATAGTCACTGTATTTGTGGCTACTGTAACTGCCTCATCTGGGCAAATTTCAGTCCCAATTAAATTGTAAACTGAACTTTATTTTGGATCAACATAACTCAGAAGAAATAAATGGTGCCCTGTGCCCAGTGTCAGTGCTGTGTGTCCATGTGAAGGAGTCGGACGGGTGGAATTAAGCTCCCTACCCACCGTGCAGACAAAGCTATGGTTCAACTCCCAGCTTTGGTGAGCCATAAACCAGGGACAACCTTGTTTAACATATCACTGAATCTGATTGATATGTTAATATCATCCAAGTTCAAAGCAACACGTCCTGGCAAGATAAATGCTATTTTTTTCTTGTAATTTACCATTTCCTTCTTCCGTAAATCCAGCACACAAAATAACAATGGAGAGGGGGAAGGGGTCTGGGTCGGACCAATCCTTTTAAAAACTAAGAATGCTTTGGCAAAGCCTCTCTAACCTGTTACTGTAAACATCAGCAGTCCTGTCACTGTCTCAGCCCATATAAATATGTTCATGGCGCCCCACCTAAATCAGTGAAATATGTACATAGTTCAGACATACAAGTTAAATCCCAGGCAGCAACAATAAGGAGTAGGAACCCGAGGTCTTTTCCCAGGTTTTATCTTTTACAGGCATCAGTGCTGAGAGCGTAGTAAAGCAGTTACTAAATCCTTCTCAGCCCGAATCCTGCTTCCTCTGTTTGTGTGGCACTTCCTTCAAGTGTTGTGGCTGGGGCAGCAAAGCTGGGCCCAACACAATAGTCCTGGGCTGAGATTGTTGTCACCTGTCCTTTTTTGTCTCTTGGTTTTCAACCTACTATACCTAAGTATGAAAAGGAAAGCCCATGGACAACTGCTGCTTGTTTTTTTTTTTGTTTGATTTTTCAAAGAAAGAGATGAATTGTATTTACTTGATCTTAAATAACAAAGTCCTGCTCAGTGCAATCAGGGCAGTGCTCTTGCCAGTGCTCTTTCTCCCAAACTTCTCCAAAGTTTGTGTTGCCTGAGACACGACCCCTGTACTCAGTGGTGCTCGAGAAACGCCGTGGTCATTCATTGCTTATTGTATCAGTGGCTATTTTAGAACTGTGGGAGAGAAGTGTTTAAAACGAAGTCCTCTGTGACTTCAAAGGCTCTGCTGGCATGATTAAGGGTTAGCATGCATTTAAAGTCTCCTCCTGAACTGCCATGGCAGCATGAGTGATGAGAACTGGGATGAGAAACCAGGCTGAAGTCCAGTCCTCATGGACTGCTTGAGAGGACTGAAAAACAACTCCTACTCAGACAGAAGATATTTTGTACTGGGAGATTTCCAGTTGATTAGATGACAGGAAAAGTTTAGTCAACACTTTGTCAGAGTACCCACTTATGTTTGGTTGTAAGGTGTTACAAATAATTTGGGGGCTCCACAGTGCTGCTCAAGTCTCTTGGCCTCCAGATTTCACCTGGATTTTTTTAATTAGGAAGAGAGCATTAGGTGATTGAGATGATGGATTGACAAGTCTGAATAAGTTGTAAAGTGGTGTGAGGTACCAAAGTGGTACACTGTACAGTGTTAAGGCCTGGACTTAACCACACAGTTCTCTGTATCTGTATGTTCTCTGGTATTGCTTGTGGCCATTCTGCAGGTACAGCCACTGCCAGGCAGGGCTGATCTGTTCTGCTCCAGATGTGACTGTCCTGACCCCAGCCAGGACCAAACCCATCATGATAAGCTGTAGTAATTGGTGTGGGAGGTCCCAAGGGTGTGGGACCACTCTGCTGACATCTACGCTTGGGAAGGAGCACGGGTGTCCCACAATATCGGCACCAAGAGCCCAGCCTTGCCTCAGCTCTCTGAGGCACCCTGGCTCAGGCCAAGCCCCTGCCTGGGGGATCTTTGTGACAAGGAAAGCAGTGGAAGAGGCTCTACATCACTTTGGGCATCTCCTCTTATCCTGAGCTGGCACTAGGGAAACAGTGAAGGCTGTTCTTTGTGCTTGGTATGGGAGTGCTGCTAATGCACTACGGACAGCTGAGCTGGTGGCATCTCTGAGCTTTTATGGGGCCTTATTCCAACAGCAGAGATGGGCAGTGGGTTTGGATTGACCAGCTCTGTCCCGGGCTGACCCCAGGGGAGCACCCAGAGGACTGACCAGTGCCTCATCCACTTGCTCAGCAGAAGGGGGTTCATTGCAGGGACTGACTGGCAGTGCTGTTGAGGGGTCACTCTTGTGAATGCTGAGATGCTTGGTTGTGTTCCTTACAGAGGGAGGGGGCGCATTTCCTTCTGGGACAGAAACGCTGGTGATTTATGCTGCTAGGGGAAAATGTAAATAATTACAAATTTCCATCCTACTGTCCAAGAAAGACAGCATCATTTTCTACATTTGTTTTGGTGCACTATAATTATAATCACTATTCTGGAACATTATTGGAAAAGTTATTGTTCTTTCTGAAACGTTAGGTCACTTTAATGACTAAAAAGTTAGTAAGGGTCTGGTTGTTCTTATTTTTCATTTATTATCCAATTACTTCACAAAATTGGCTCTGAAAATGTAAAATGTATTTTTATGGCATAACAAATGCTACAATTAAGTTTTAAAGAGAAGATTGTTTTTAAATTCCTGTGGAGAATATTAAAACTGAATTTAAAATATTAAAAATGGAATCTGAAAATGAACAAAAACATTAGAATGGAATGAAAACAAGTTAATAAAATTATTGATAGCATATAAGCAGGGAAACATTAACCCTTTCACCATTGCAGCTGACAACATTTATTATCACCACTTTCACAGGGAGCTGACTTGGCCCCCTTTGTCTACCTTGCCTCTTGCTCACAGTTACTCACTTTAGGACTGAATAGCACCCTGAAGAATTAAATCAGCCCAGGTCTGGTTCTGATCTTCATTTAAAACTGAAACAATTATTGTCATCAATGGAGCTCTGCTGGTCAAGGTCTGGGTTTAGTGCATGTAGTCATTACTTTGAAATTTAATGCACTTTACAGTTACTTGCCTTTCTTTGGTGCACTCAGTGGATTTCTGGTTAATTGCCTCCAATTCTGTGTACACATGGAATTTTATTAAATTACTAGTTTGTAAGAAATGAAGCAAAATAAACATATTGATGCTTCTATGAAGATGTGGAGTGAGTTCTTCTTCCATGAAGTGTCTGGGAATTGAAGTCAAGATCCTTTTGTGGGAAGGTTGGTGTGTTTTACATCTTGTACAACGGGACTGTGCCCTGCTGGGCTCCATCAGCCACTGTATCTTCTGCAGTTGAGAGCTCTGTTGTCTTGATAATCAAAGCAAAAAAGGCAATAAGGAATGTGATAGGGGAAGCACAATGCTCAGTTGTCATTGTCTGAAATCCCCCATACGTATCTGGGCAAGCAGTTTGAGAAAACTTGTTTGTTAAGATTGCCATCTCCCTTCTAGGAAATTTGAAATTTTTTTTTTTAACTTTTTCATGAATCTGCCTCCTTAATAGGTAGTTTTCCAACAATGAATGGTCCACATTTCAGTAGTGAAACTCTGGAAGCAATCAATGTCTGCTAATTATGTAAGTTAGGCTGGTAGAAGGGGTGTAAAAAATACAATAGAAAACATGACTTTTGAACCATGAATTTTATTTGATAGTTAATATCCCTTGTTTGCCAGTGGCATGTTCAAATTTAATACTCATTTATTGTAGTCTTCAGAAAAGGAGAAGAAAAGAAAACAATATTATTAGAAATGAATGGCAACTCATATCTGTGAAAATACTTGAATTTAAATTTGACTTTGGATTCAAATATGAGCATTTTCCTAAGCCCATTCTTTTCATATGATTTCTAAGACTTCACAAAATAGTTCAAATTAAGAGTTAAACTCACTGATGATCCTTTTGCATTCTTTAAATATTTGCATTGAGAGGCAAGGTGATTTCTTTCTCCATTATGTTTATTAAATCTTTGAAGATTAATAAAAATTCATAGTCACAAAAGGGAGTACCCAGATTCACTTGTGTATAAACTTGCAAGTTTTTTTATTTACAATTACAATGTTTCTTAGTAACATTTTATTTTGTGTCAAGTATTCCTGACAAAAGAATGAATGCAAAACTGCTTCTAAGATAAATTTTCATGTGACTAAGTCTGTGTCTGGCTAAGAACTGTTTTGCCATACATAATATATAATAATTCGTTATTGTTTCATGCTCTGGTGGCAGCTGAGCAATTGTATGTCAAAAAAATATGACCCCATCTTCTGCAGAGGCCACCAGCACTGAAACATTGTCCATATGAACAAAAACTTTCCACTGCCATGCTGGTATTTCATTCTCTCAGCATATGGGCATATAAACTTAGACGTTTCCTAATAGGACAGGAGATAAACAGTCCCAAGGAAAAAAAATATCAAGGAACTCAAATCAAAAATCTTTCTCATTATAGCATCTTTATTACGAGGATGGCTTGCACACTGATTTATTAGAAAACATTGCCAGATAATAAATTTGCAATAGCATATAATATTGTGACAGAACTGGCTATAAATAGGATAGGTAGATAAATTTTTGTTCAAAATTCTGAGTTCAATCCAAAGTTAAAACATAATTTATCCATTCTCTCTCCAGCTGTTTTCATATACTTCTGGTAAACTACGCAAAAAAATGTGCCATTCCATGACCTTTAGCTGCTTTTCCCTGGTATTTCCTCTTGTCTCTTGGTGAAAATGGTGGCTGATGTTTTGCAGTCTGTGTGCAGAATGACTTGCTTCTACTTCCCCTTATCCAGCCCTCCTTTCTCCTTGATTAAAAAGATTTTGTGAAATAATGATCTGAACATGCCTGTATGTAAGAGATCACTGAAGATTACAAAATGCTGCAGAAAGAATGGAGAGAACATGGAAGTGAAGGGTTTGAAACTCTTTCTAACTGTGTGTGAATCTAGCAATGTCACACTCATAGTGTACTCCTCATCAAAGAATAACCTCTGTTTCCAGTAGTGCTAAATACAAATTGTTCTCCTTTAGTTATGGGACTTAAACTATTGCAGGACCAGGGAGACTAGGTTGCCCACCCTCACCTTACTGAGTTTCCCACATGTCCTTGCTGAGCAGATGCCAAATATTCTTCTTGCTAATTAACTCTGTGTGTTTCTTTCAAAAATGGTACAATATATCAAACTATAACATATATCCTGCAATGCCATGGCATCACACGGCAGGAAGAAGCTTCAAATTATTCAACTCTCATTTCATTAGCACTTCATCAGCTGACTTTGCTGGTTGCTGTAATGCTGCAAAACAATTGTTAATATGCTAATAAATACCTGTACTTTTAAACACATCTTTCCTCACCTCTTGGTCCGTCTCACTAGAAGAGCAGAAATCTCTCAGCAGTACACGTTGTGCTGCCTTGCCACCAATAACAGATGTGTAGAGTATACAAACCTCATTGCCTGAAAATAGTCTGGCCTGGGGAACAAAAATAAACTTTCCATTGCTCTGAGGTCCCCAAGTGCCATCTCAAGGACACAGAGCTGTTTTCCAGATTTCCACCAACCCTTGCTTGTGCAGTTTTCCACCTGCTGACAGCATTTACTCAGGACAGACAAAGTAGTTCAGTAGTGTACCTAATGTTATCATAAACTCTACCAACCAACTGCAACAGTTAATACAACCCCATCTAAAACCAAATTCAAGAAATATTCAAATGGATCGTTGCCTTTCATGAAGAGTCATGAGCTTCTAAATCCTGAAGGAAAGAAATGGCTATCATATAGTCCTTCCTGTGGATGACTTCACTTCAGGCTGCTCTCAGAAAAAATCCATTTAAAATAGTAACAGAGTCTCAGTTGGAAATAACATTTTGATTCACTTTTCCACATCTCCTGCCTGCGAACTTAATCCTGCCATTCTTTGAGATTGTACTGCAATTATTTTAACCTTGATAATTTGCTGGGAAACCTGTAGCTGGAACCAAACAAGGTGATATCATGGTGTTTCAGGTGGTCACCACCTTGGGGGTTTCTACTCCCACAACAGAACTTTCAGATCGCAGCAGGACAACACAAAACCTCCTTGCAATCATGTGCACACCAGAGACCAATACATAGCTGCATGAGAATGGGGATTAAATAAGTATAGTTTCTTCTAGTTTCATCCAGAAATGATTGCACTTGTTGGTTGAAGGCTGGAATTTGAGCCTAAATAGTAGGACAAGTGTAAGATGTTTTTGCTGGGAAGACCCTCTGGATGCAAACAAGGTTGAAATCATGGTCTCATCTCAATGTGGACCCTGACTTAGCTGTTTGCATTGCCCCTCTTTGCTCTCCTCCTCATCATTAGGCTTCTAGGAACTGACAAACTCTGTAAGTAATTTCTAACCTGCTGGTCAACATATTTGAAATGAATGTGAAAGGGACAGTGTACAGAACATAAAAACTTCTCTTTCAAATTAGGATAAACTACTTATTTTGGACCCCTTTTCTCATGCATATTATACATCAGTCATCTTGCATGACATCTGTTATGTTGCACCTATGTTAGTAAACAGAACAGGGTCTGGGCAGAAATTCAGCACTGGCACATCCCTGCCTATGATGTTCAGCTGGTACCACAGTCTCTGTGAGGTTTTGGCCACGACACTTGTGCAGACAATATGCAGGCCTCATTCAGGGGTGTGGGACAAGGCCATTCCCATCAGAGACATGTGGACAAGGCCAGGTTTTCCTGTCATGGGGTGTGTCAGGAGCAAAGACAGTCTGACTAAAAGCCCAGGCCAGATGAGAGCTCTGGATCTTCTTAACTGGCTAGTGTGAGTCCATACAATGATAGACAGTCAATAAAAATTCACTCCCCACTTACTGCAGGACAATCCACAAACTTCCTTGTGGCTTTGTATTTCTCTTGTACCTTCTGTGGGTAAAATGGTACTTCTGCCCCTCCATGAGACGTGTGTGAAGTTCAGTGTGATGAAGGATATACCTGCAAAACACTCCCCAGACTGAGAATCTCAGTTACACAGTGTCCATAATGCAGAATGCTTCATGAGACAGCAATTTTAACCACTGGGCAGCACTGAACTTCACATCAATTGCAGCTCTCCTTATCCCAAATCCTTTCCCAAGTTCTAACATTGCCTCAAGCTCAGATTCCTCCTTCAAGCTACCTTTTGGTCCAGGGGTTCAAACCAAGAGCAAATTTGTTACCACAGTCAATAAAACAGCTGAATGATGTCAGAGGTCCCTCTGTGTTTTCAAAATATCTTTTGTATCACAGTTTAAATAAACTCTCCAGAGGAATTGGGTCTTCTCCAGTCTCACCATCAGCTTGACAGGAAATAAAGGGAGGTGGTTTTTCCCACTCACATGTTCTCTCTCATACACACATTTTATTTTCTATAGTATTAGTCCCTGATGGAAACGTTTCCCCATGTTGTTCAGCAGATCTGTTTCCATCCACAAACAAGAGGGAAGGGGTGTAAACACACTCTATTAATCAAAGGGATGAAATTCAAGCAAAACATCAGTTAGCTCCAAAGGGCACACTGATTCAAGAAAACCCCAGCCCAGACTTGATCAGGACTGTGCTTTTAAAGCAAGCTGAAGGCAGCATACACTCTATTTTGCTATACAACATATCAGAAGGCACTGACTAAGCAAGATTTACTCTGTCTTACCCTGGCTTTTTTTCTCTTTAGTGCACTGAAGACAATTCTTGTTCAGATAAACCAGTGAACATGGATAGCAGTCATTTCCTTCATCTGGCATCCAAATTGTTTAACTTTCTCCAGCAAGAAAATTTTAAAAATCCAGTGCAGAGCAAACATCTTTTTTGATCCAGGTAGCATCTCTAAGAATTACCAGCAATAGTAACAGAGGCAAACAACATGGAGTTCATTGTTTGAATATATCTCATACATATAAATGAATTTGCTGTAGGAAGTGATGTTTATTCTCCCCCAGGTATGGATTCAAAAGAAGTTTCAGTAGCAAAGAAGTCACATGAGACAGTAAATAAAAACCTACCAAAAGAGACTGATACACAGAAAAGGTACCCAAGAAGCAAAACAAATCTTTGCCTTTGTCATTGTTTAATCCCAGCCAACAACCAAATCCTATGCAGCCGCTTGCTTGCTCCCCTCAGAGTGGGATGGAGAAGAGAATGGGAAGGGTAAAAGTGAAAAATCTTGTGGCTTGAGATAAAGACAGTCTAATAAGTAAAGCAAAAGCCATGCACAAGCAAAGAAAAACAAGGAATTCATTCATCACTTCTCATGAGCAAGTGTTCAGCTATCCTTGGGAAAGCTGGCCTCCATAATTTTTAATGGTGACTTGGGAACACAAACGCTATCACTCCAGAATGTCCCCCCTTCCTTCTTCTCCTCCTAGCTCTATATGCTGACCATGATGACATATGGTATGGAATGTCCCTTTGGTTAGTTGGGCTCACAGGTCCCACCTGTGTCCCCTCTAAACACCTTTTGCACCCCCAGCCTGCTCATTGCTTGGGTGGTGTAAGGAGCAAAAAAGGCCTTGATGCTGTGCAAGTGCTGCTCAGCAGTAACTAAAATATCCCTGTGTTATCAGCACTGTTTTCAGCACAGATCCAAACCATTGCCCCATACCAACTACCATGAAAAAAATTTACTTTATCCCAGCCCAAACCAGCACAGCCTCTTTTTATTCTTCTAGAAATACTGTCACTAAAATAACATTTGACTTCTGTCAGTTGTTTCACTACGGATTCTCAGAAACTGAGTCAGAGTCAAAGCATTTAGTTTTAAATAAACAAAGTCACAGTCCCAGTTCTGCAAAATTTACAGAAAAATATTTACTAATACCCCTGCTTTTCTAGCAGAACCCTTTTGAAACATGGTAGATTACTGGTCACATAGACTTAAAATGAGTTTAGAGGTACAGCATTTGAGCAAATACCCAGCATTACTTTTGTCATCCTCTGAGAACACCTCTTCACCTTATCAGTGGGGCATGCAACACATGCAACACACAGGTTGTCTTGTTCATGCTTACAGATTTTGTGGTGATGCTATGATGATGGCAAATGGTAAGAAGACAGCACATTCCCACTACCTACTGAAAAACTTTATGGCTGTAAATACAGAAATAGAAGCATATTGTGGTACCCAATTATTTTCATTTTTTACTGACTACTAGTAATTTTCATGATTTTACTGTCCTTTTTTTAATGCTATTCTAAAGCAGAAATGTGTTTGCCTCAATGCTGGTTGCTAACAGAACTTGCACATGGAGATAGTCCTAATAACACAGATTAGTGAATCTTATTCTACAGGAGAGTCTTGTAGAAGTACAGAGTGAAAGGCAGAAATGTGAAGAATATAAAGAACAGCCAGAGAACTTTCCAAAATGCACAGATATCAGTCAATATATCGCATTCTTATTTCTCGAGGTTCTAGTTCTCCATAGCTACCAGAGCAAAGAGATGTCTGTTCTCTCCAGATACAGGCCAAATGACTTTTAAGTGCTATTATTTTTGGCTTTAATTTATTAATTAATTAAGTTAAATTACATATTGACAGGTTTTTTTGGTAATCCAGCTAGCGGACTCTGTTTCAGTGACACAACATCCCTGATGACTAAAAAGCAGCTGCTGTGTACTGAAGTAGAGAAGAATTGGGATGAACCACCTTTTCTTCTCTTAACACAGCTGATGGATTTGAATTGGTAATAATGCTTGTTCTCCCTGTGGAACATGCTATTACCCATCCTACTACTTTTCTGCTTATTCAGCTTTTCCATGCTGAGAGAGGTTGGAGACATCACTAGTGTATTTCAAACAATAACCATCCAGGTGGAAACCAGTTATTTGATACTTTAAATTACTGATGCTCCTCAACTACATGCATTTCTGTTTACACTAGCACTAAAATGGACCTTGGCTCTCTCAGCAGATAAGAGAAGTACAAGAAAGCTTCTTTCCTTTGGGTTTTTAGGTGAATGCCCTGCTGCAAAGTTCACTGATGTCACTGGAAAACTCCCATTGGCCTCAGCAGGTTTTTAGTGGTTGAAATACAGAGACCACACATTAAATTGGCATGTGTACTGATCAGCTTAGAGACTGTATCTTTGGTTTCTACACATATGTACCCAAAATGGACCAACACTCATTTCCATTGACCCTTCTCTTTGTAAAGACAATTTTGGAGTCTGAAGTCCTGATCCTGTGAGGGGTTATTACTAATGCTATCTTGTCCATCTACAGAAATTCCTGTTTTGGAAATCCTATTGAAAGACAGACCTTGAGCAATCTCTTTTGTTCAACCTCTGTCCTGTCAAAGGAGATGGGATGAGGCATCTCCAGAGCCTCTGAGGACAAGAATTTTTTCTCCAAGTATTTTTCTCTTGGGTGTTTTTCAGTTTAGGTGAGACTTATTTAAATATCAACAAAGAAGAACACTTAGATGCAAATGCTAAGGTCAAGATTTGCAAAATCAGACTGCAGCCAACAAGATACCCCATGACTACTATAATCAGTGGGAACCTGTCTAGCTGCAAGGAGATCCTTCCCACATGGTGTTGCAGGGACAAAAAGTACATGTTAATTACACAGGCACTTTTCAATCTATCCAATGGTCAGAATACTTTCCTGTCTTCCGTTCTCCTTTAGATACCTCCTTTTACATTAATAACTGTGGACAGTCCCTACCCCTTCCAACAACCATAACTTATACTGCTCACAAGTGACATGTCAGGAAATGTTACGTTAAGTAGAGCCAAGCAGCAGGATTGTGCAATGCACTTGATTGAATGCACCGGGGTAGGAAGCCAAGCCAGCCCCCACCACAGCCTGAAACCAGAGCAGACAGAGCTCCCTCTTCATGCAGTGTCTCCAGATTCCCAGGCCTGGTTGAAAGCCTTCTCCTGATTTATGAGTAATGAGCCTGCTGGTGATTTCTAAGCAGCAAACTTCCAAACAGAAGTGCTGATGGGCACTGCACTGTATCATATCAGCTAGACAACACCTAGGCAGACTCTCAAAGGATGCTTTCATTGGGATGAGAAACTACATGGTGATTGAGTGCTCTCCTGTCACTGTCTTCTCGTGCTTTGCACAGTATTTAACCTTCAGATGCTGTTAAACTTGGATTTTTAAAAGATTTTATTTTAAAGAACTTATCTGCAATCACAACACAGAAATATAGGAAGCCTAGTGGTGAAGGTGCCAGTGAGACTGATTGATGCAAAAGTCTGGTTTTGAGAAGGGGAGGAGGGAGAGCAAATTCCTTTAGTTGTGCTTAAAAGTAACAAACTTAAAAACAAGACAAGAAAGTTGAGTGGAAGCTGAGAGGTTGAATGCAAGCTCTGCCAAGATTTGAAAAGTTACAAGCTAATGCTGGTACTGCATGTTTTCTTAATGATTGAGGAATCAATCATTTTTGTGCATGGAGCTCCTAGCATATTGACAGTGTAAGCTACTGTGTATTACAAAGTCAGGGAAGTGATTAAAAATTATTTGTTATTGGTATTTTGACTGAAGAAGTAGAGAAAAAAAAGTCTTATGACATGTTTTTACTGAAGCATTCTTTGTCAAAGTCTTCCTTACTTGAACTCCAGAAGATGTCTCGCCAAGTTTTGCCTATTACTCTCTGACTTTTATTTCTGTGTAAGACAGATGTAAATTTTGACTGTACCTACCTGCATCCTGCACATCTGAACATCTGAAAAAACCTACCCAGACACACACTTGCCTCTGTAAAATCTCTTTGTCACTATGGACTTCCATGCTTGTACCCATGTGGTTGTTAAAGTAGCATTCACAAAATTCTGCTCATAAAGGAAGCAAGACACTTAATGTTGAATAATCACCAGTCTGACTCTTAATGTGAAGTAAGTTTAGGCCAAAACCTTGTTTTTTAAAGCAGTTGAAACTCCATCCAGATCTTGAGTAAGACTTGAAGACAGTTTTTCTGTATCTTTTAGAAGTAACAAACATAAAATGTAACAGGAAACTGCAAATGAGACTGTTTGTTATCCTTGAGGAAAAGGGGGAAAAAGGAAAATAAAATCCCTCAGAATTTTGGAGGAAAGGAACATCTGTGAATCAGGAAAATAAAAAACTACTTCCAGAAAAGACATCCAGAAATTGAAATCTTCTTGGAGGCCTTTAGGACTGTGCCTAGACTCTCATGACCACTTTGGGAATCTCACTGTTGCTTTAACACAAATGGCTGTGGCCAGTTTGGAGGAAGAGAGTTGGACTCTTTTTTCCCTCCACTTTAATCTGGTGAATCTGTAGCTCTGTTGCTTGCACATTTTCTAAAGCTGTGACTCCCATTTTCATGAGGACACAAAAGGCATCCTGCTCGGGCTGGCTTAAAGGTGATGGCTTTGGCCTTGGGGATGGAAAGATGGATGAAATGAAGACAAACAAAACTCATTCCCTCTTGCCATGGCCCATGTGGCCAGATGACACGAGGTGCACCTCACAGGGTGTCACCACTCGGAGACAGCCAGGTGGCTCTGACAAATGTCTCCCTCCGGAGGTGCTACCTCGTGGTCAGGATGGCTCAGCTCAGGCAGCAGAAGTGTGGTGTGGGCTGATGGCCTTTGCCAGCCCCACAGGGCTCAGAGCAGAGTCTGGCCTGAGCTCCATTCAAACAGCTTCAGATGCCTGTGAAGGGCACTGTATTTTTTTGGTGCTGAGTATTGTCCAAGCAGCACTAGAGCAGTTAGCTTGAGATGTCAAAACAACTATATTTCTAACAAAAAGTAATTAAATTTTATGCCAGACTTAGGGGGCAGTTCCATTTTTGTGCTGCTAATGGAGCATCAGAGTTGCCTTTTGGTGTGCTTTATTCGCAAGCTGGTCTGGAGACAATTTTTTTTCTTCAAAGTAGTTTTTTTTTAAATGAATTGTTTGTAGTTTCGATGAAGTTGTTCCTCCTCCAGGCTATACATCAGTGCCTCACTATGCACCAGTTACTCCCTTAATTTACAAGCTGTGGTAGTCATTGTGTTTTACTATGTTTTTAATTTATTTATCTGGGAAAGATCCACTCAGAGTCAGTGTTTTTCCTTCCTCAATTCTCACTAAGATCTGCTTTTTGTACAGATTAAGACCAGAGCATAAAATAGCCAAAGTTAGATGCCAAATTTTTCAAAGCACTTGTCTTCCAACAAGAATTCACCTAGAAAAGGGACTGAAGGAGTGACATGAAACCCCCTGTGCTGCTGAACACCCTTTTGCAGGCAGCACATTTGCAGGAGCATTCCATATTGAACTTCACATTGTCTGATCTGTGTTTACCCTGTGATTTTTACAGAGCTTGATAGTCTCCATCTAACAGGTTTTGAATGCCTTACCTCCTTTCATACTGATCATATAGAAACATTTTAACTTCACATTAAACTTCCCACACCTCTGTTATAAAATGGACAAATGGACATTATTTCTATCTATTGCCTGTTCTAAGACCAAATCCAGGTTTCAAACAACTTTGTGAGATGTACTGTTTAGTTGTTAGTGCTAACCCAAACCCTGGCTCCTTCTGAACTTTCCACTGGCTGAATAATTCTGGCAGACTTTTAAAAAAGGTTTTAGGGGCTTTCTTTGTGCCCAAGGAAAGCAACATTTCTCTGTGGAGTTGGAGACCCATGTCAGGACTCCTCATTCTCAATCCAGGAGCACAATATGCCCTTTGATGTGCACTTATTCAGCAGCACACGAGGTAAAGCTGACCGACCTCTTGTTTTGTGCACAGGTAATTTATGCACTGCCTCTGGGAACACACAAATGACAGGACTTACATGTGTGAACCCTATTTGTGCATGAAATCAAGTGTAAATTTAGAGCAGATGGAGTTTTGACTCATTCATGATAGAATTTATGGCCAAGATTAATAAAAATGGAGGAAAAAAATCCAGAGAAAAAAAGGGGAAAAAAAAGCATGAAGTCAGTTTCCCAAATATGGGGTGTATGTGTGTGTGTATATATATGCATATATATATATATATATGCATGCTGGAACTATGCAGGGCATATACCTGGTGCTTAGTAGTTCTTGGAAAACAGGCTGCTGGTTTGGATGCTACTTTTGTGCTTAACTGAATGGCTTTCTTTAAAAGATGGACTAAGCTGCCATCTAATACAAACCATTTGGTTTGATAATCTTATCAGTGAGCTGTTGCTGTTCATGTGAGCTGTAGTCAGAGGTGGGCACACCTCTAATGCAAGGGGTGGGGTAAGTGTCTGAATGGTGGGGAGAGAGTTGCCACTGCCAGACTCTTGTTCTGACACAAAATAATTCTGGAGTATTCAGCAAACTGGTCAGTCTTTATAGCTAGCCGCAGCCTAGATCAGTTCTTTTGTTGACCTCCTCATCAAGGCCTTGGACAAACTTTGGCATGAATCACTGCTGATGGTGTGGTGCAATATCTACAGTAGCTGTACAGCAGTACCTGTGCAGATACACTACCTGTATCTGAACAGCAGTATCTGTAAAATACATTAACCACCCTTAACTGGTGCAGCTCCCCAGCAAAGGCTCCGCAGGGCTGCAAGTTTGTAATTTTCTTAAAATCCTTCAATTTATTTGGTGACTGCTTCTGTAAGCTTTGGACACAAGTATTGTTATATAGTAAGCACTATACGCACATAGTGTATGTTCCCAAAGCCAATGTTTAGAGAGCATGAGAAGATTTTAACTTCCCCACTCTTCTCTTTTGTCTTCTGATTCATCCTCTCACTTTCCCATCTGTTCACAACTGGGCAAGGTTCTTGGCTGTTGACTTTCCTTGATGGGTTCAAGTGTCTTTAGCTGTCCTCCAGGACCTGCTCACAAGCAGTGATGCAGCTGGCTGGGAGGGCTTTGTGAATCTCATTCCTCCTAAATAGTTCATGATTTCCCTCAAGCCTGTGGAAATTCTTCTCGGGAGAGACAACTTCATGGCATGCTGGGATGTCCATCCTCTGAGGGAACCCTGTCATGGTTATTGATGATCCTTTATTTTAAAAAGTCCATCGTAAGGGTGGAAAAATGATCTTCTGGAATGAGGCAGTCCCTCTTGTTTTGCTGACTCAAGAACATTTGGTATGTATAAACTTAAATTGGTACATAATGAAGTCTTCATAACTGAGTGCTGTGTGAACATTGTTTGGTATCCCTAAAGGCCGGTTTTCCCTTTGAGTTCCAATCCATCAGTCTTTTTGTTTGACTGTGGCCTCTCTCTATCAGCAACTAAAAAGATTTTATGCTATTTTGAAACACAACCAAATGTCTTAAAAACAAGCAGGCTTCTTTTTGCAGCACATAACATGACTCCTTGTTGGAGTAAGTAGTCATGAATGTGAGTAGAGGGTTCAAAAGGTTATGGATATTGGAAAATACTAAGGGAAAAAATCGGTTATGCCTTTTTTTTTTCAGTCTATCCTTTTGCAAGTCCTACTATCTAAGGCAGTTTGAAAATCTCAGCCTGAAGGTTCATAGCAAAGAAGCTCAAGATCTAAGTATCCAAAGTGCCATCCTGTTATCTCTGCTGCTCCCTCCCTTTCTATGTAACACCAATTTGTTACACCTTGTATTAAATTACAGAAAGAGCTTTGAGCCAAGGCTGTGGGCTGCTATGCACTGCTCTAGAAGATTTTTTTTTTTTTTTACTTTAACAAAAGCACTACTGGCCCTGATATCGCTGATATGGGTATTTTGGAAAGAGACCTGAAAAGATGGCCTTCCCAGAACTGTGGTTTGTACCTCTCTCCTGAGCACTTGGTTGACTCAGTGGTGTAAATGGTGTAGTTCCCTGCCACGGCTGCTAAGGCTGCATTGTGTTCTCCTCTTTGGCTGTGTGCAGTGCTGAACTAAACCCCACTGTACAGGGAAGATATCCATGGGAGGTGGGATGCTGCACCCACCATGCTGGTGCAGGGTCAGCACAGCCTGGCCACTGTCTGTGTGACCTTGGCAGGAACACCCTGGGGTGTGCCAGCTCCCAGCGAGAGTGAGGGAGGGAAAGATGTGATGGGATCCCCTTCTCCTTTGCTGGCTAAAATCAAGGATATCTTCAGAGTAGATCTGGGCCTTCAGCAAGGGCGAAGCGTGAGCCCTCCTGCTGTGCCTTGTCTCTGCAGCATGGCCAGGGCTCACAGCTCCCCACATCTGTCCCTGGGTGTCAGGAGCCAGGAGGCCTTTGGCGCCGGTGTGACTGACACCCACCGCAGCGCTGTCGGGGAGAGATAAGGGCAAAAGCACACATGGCAGAGTTCCCCAGGACTCTGTGCCTTGGGTGCAGCCATCTGCATAAGCCAGGCTCCTCTTTTCCAAACTATGAAAAAAATTTCTACCTTAATCCCAAGCCTTGTTGCCGCTTGGCTACGGCTGCTCTGGCAGCCATCAGGGGAGGGAAGTCCAGTGTGACACATTGCTGAGAGGGCAGAGCAGCTGCCTCTGCACATACCTGCCTCTCTAGGTTGGAGGATAGAGCCTGAAAGGGAGAAAAATAAGCCAAACTTGCTGACCATTCTCTGATTTCAGCAGGTGTGCTAAGGTGGCTTGAGGCTATTGCAAACAGAGGGACAAAGAGCTGTAAGTGAATCCTTTCCCTTTTCCTTCTCCCTTTTATTTCAGTTAACATCCCCAACTGCACTCAGAGATTCAGAAATCACAGGCCAAAATCAGTGGTGTAAAAATGTCCTGAAACTTAAACATGAGATCTAGCTTTCCTTTGCCATCTGGCCTGGGAGTAGTTTTAGTTAATGTTTTATTGCTGCTCTTCGCTGTTGGAAGGGATGGAGTTTTGGTTTCTTCATGAAGCCCAGGTTCTCAGGTGGAAAAATCAAGTTACTCCAATAGCTGGAGCATTACAGAAAGCACCAAATAATAGTGAAACTTATGATAAAATTGCAGGATCAGGAAGTCTTACAGAGCCTCAGCCCATGACAGAGTTTGACTGAAAAACCAAAACAAAGACAAAGGCCGCATTACCTAATGCAGATGAGAAAGAGCAATAAAATTGTGAGCCATTCCTGTTCCTTTGTTACTGACAGAGTCCCATAGCAATTTCCGGGACTGTAAAGACATCCTAATAAATTTCCAGTGTTTCCTCAAGTTGAATGAATCACAGAAATGCTGCTAGCCTTGAATAGGTTTAGCATTCACATCAACTGCTCAATGGAAAACTCAGCTGAATCACAGCACAGCCAGAAACAGGCTGTAAATCATGGCTACAGCCATGAGGTATGGAGGGCTGTTTAACAACATAACCAACAATAAGATTCCTTCAAGATGGAAGCAAAGACTTCCTCCACAATGGAAAATGAATGGGTAGACAAAAGGAAAGACATCACCCTCTGAGTGGACTTCTAGCTCAAGTGAGACAAGTTTAGGAAATCCTTAGTGGGACAAGAAATAACCCTAGGGAATCAGCAGGTGTTTCTGTTGCTCCTCACTGAATTTAGAAGTAAAACAGTGCCATGCTTGGGAAGCACGTTTGTCTGGTGGTCAGCTGTCCTGTAGGACTGCAATTCACCTCTATCCCCTGTTGTCCAGTTCCTTGCTGGAAGAAGCTGAGCTTGAAAATGCTCTTGCTGCTTTAAATGCTTGAAAATATTTGCCTTAACTGCTGTGGTATAAACCAGGGGGACTATAGGGCAAATGCAATTATGTTGGTATCACTGGGATACTCAGGAGGTCTAATTTGGGTTGGTGTATTTGAGATCAACTGTGGAGATTCCTCAGGAGAGTTGTCCTTTTTGTAAAGATGGTAAGAAGAAGAAGATAAATGTATTTTGGCAGAACGTCCTGTCTTTGCAGTGTTTCCTTTCAGATGCTCTAACGACTCAGGGTGGACCTTGGGAGAAGTGGTAGGTTGAGACTTCTGCTGTTTCAGCTAAAAAGGGACAATTGTGGGACACAAGATTCCTGAGGGTGATGGGAACTGGTAGAGGAAGTCCTTTGCTGGGTAAGAGGCAGCCCTTTCCTCTGAGGCCAGAGAGGGAGCACATGCTATGAGGCAGGAAGCAACACCAGTGGTCACCAGCCTTCCTGAGAGACCTGTTAGGCCCAGGTCAAGGCAGGGGGACCCGGAGGAGAAAAAGTGCATTGGCTACTGTGAGGGGATCCAGCAAAAACCACGGGAGGAGGGGACCACAGGTGGGAATGCCAGCTTGTAAGAAGGAGGGTACAGTCCCAGAGGATTGGCTGGGAGCAGATGGCTTGGCATGGTGAAGACTCTCAGGAAAGAGTCTGGCAATACAGGATGGACAGAAGAGGAAGGCTGCAGAAGCAGCAGTGAGCAGTAAACCTGCTAAAAATGTGCTAATCCAGCAGCACTTCTGAAGAGTCAGGATAAAAAAAGTGCCCCAGGTGCTTGGCAGGGCGAGCGTGTTTGTCAGCGCAGCCTGCCCATCCCTTCCCATCTGCCCATCTCCCCAGCACTCCCCACTAGGTGCCAGTATAGGAGCACACCACGGCACATCCGCTTCCCGGAGGGAGAAAAAGGCATGGTTAAGACTTTTCAAACCTATATGTGCTTGAAAATGTGTTTTCAAACACACATGTGTTTGTAGTGTCCTCAGTTTTTACTTAATTCTGAATATAAAGCATGCACAGGGTCACCAGTAGTGTCTAAACCAATCCCCATGGGCACTATTGCTATAAGAATGTTAGGTGGATCAGGAGAGAGGGCACCCAGCTGCTGCAGCCTTTGAGTGGTACCCATTGCCCCTGGGCAATGCCAGCCCCAAATGGGTTGCCATGGAAAGAGCCTGTCCACTTCCATCCAGCTGAGAAGCAACAACACCACCTGATGGTACTTGCTGCTGGAAGAATATTTAATTGTCAAATAAAGGATTTTATCAGAAAACAACAAACAGGTTTGGGATCCTTTTTTTTTTATCCTTAAACTACCTGGCAACACTCATTGCTAAACTCCTACTGAGCATAAATAATTTTATAAACTGCTTTTGCTCTTCACTGCAGATGTTTTTGCAGTAGAAAGCAGGATGACACTCGAGATGGAGGATGCCAGGTGGGTACCTGACTGAACCTCAGAACTGAGCCACAAGATCACAAAACACATTGCCAGTACATTTCAAGTTTTTCTGGAAGAAAAGTTGCTCCATAACCTGCAGACCACCTCTGTCTGAACTCTGCACTGCAGATTTAGTAATAAAATTAAGTGAATAAACAGTGAATAAAGTAATTAGCAGAACAATTCTTTGTTACAGACCACTATGGGAACAAACAGTTTGTTGAAGCTCTAATGCCTGTCAAGTCTTAAATCTTCTCTCTGAGCAGAGGTTAAGTTGCTTTGGTTTTTCTGTTAGCCATGCCAAAATAAATAGAATGTGCTCAAGTGAAGAAAATAAATACTTGAATATAATGAAAAATCAATAGTACCCTTGTTATTTGGTAGCAGGTATACAGATCTAATCTGACAGGCTGTATTGAAAGTGTAAATGAATGCTCACACACATGTATTAGTAATGTCAAGATGAAATGTTAGCTTAAATCTTATCAATTCAGTTTATAGGACAGGGAGGAATTACTGAAGTAATTTTATCTGAACACCCCCCACACGCCACCCCATTTTGGAAAGGGTAGCTCTCAATGGAGTGTGTATTTGTGTGTGTTTAAAAATGTTCAGATTTCAGGTACCCTTCTTCATTGCCATGAAGCTTTTAGTATTGCCTCAACCTGACAGCTTCTCCAGTCAGGAAGAAATACTAACAACAAACCTATCTTCATGGAGAAATTTAAAGGAGTCTTTCATTCTCGGACTGATAGCATTATTCCCATGGGCAGAGGACAAAGAAATATACAGCTAAGGAACAATTTCATATAAAAATTACATCCCTTTGTCCAAAAGCCCTGCTATGTGTCATGCTGTTATGGAGCACATACAGGAACTGCCTCTGCCCTTTTGTACACAGCTGGCCCTTAGGCTCCATGCAGTCTGCATCGACCGGCCCCACTCATCTAAGAGAACTAGGAACTTAAAGAGATTCCAAGCTTTCATTTTCCAAATGTGTGTATTTCTAGTCCTTCTCCATAGCGAATGGAAATATTTTAGGAATGGCAGGTTTTTTTTTCTTTTGCTAGAATTAAAAATAAACAAACAAATGAACAAACAAACAGAGTAAAATACAGTCCTCCACAACTACAACATGGGCAAGGAAGGATGTAGTGACAGAAGAAAGGGGACAAGGCTTGCCTTGGTAGATCTGACCTGCCATCCAGCAGCCCAGGAATCCCCCAGCAGTGGTGACTACAACCTGGTTTGGGGGAAAGTACAAGATGAACAGTTTCACTGCTCCACTGCTTAAACTAAGGAAATAGCCTGCAGGACTGCAAATATTCAAAGAAGAATCTTTCCTATTATTTTTGGAGCAGCATCCTCTGTGACATGTGTAAAGTCATCACAACAGAAGGAATCCAGTGACAATGAAAAAAAGGTCACTAGGAGATTTGGTTTGGGAGGATTCACAAGGAGGGACAGGACCTTATTTTTGAGAATGTAGGCTGTGTCATCATGCACTCTGGCAGTCATGGCAGAGGCTGGGCTGTCACCTGGGAGGAGGTTGTGCAGTATGGTGTGCCGAGGCAAAGAGGGACAGAGAGACTTGAATTTGTCATGCCCATTCACAAGATGCTCTGCCGAGTTTTCCAGCACGAGCCAGTGGACCTTGTGTTTCCTCTGTGGGACACAGAGCTGATGAGGGTCTGAATGCTGCTGAGGGTGTTGTTGGTGAGGATCTGAGCTCTCCCAAGGCCCCTCTGTTATGTAGGGAGTGTGGAAATGGCTGCACCATCCCTTGGCTTTGGGCAGGACAGCTCTTCCTTTGCCTCTTGGGAAAGGGTGACTCAGGCCCATCTGTGCTTTGATCAGCTCGGAGCCAGCACTGGCAAAACTTCAGAGAGCCCTGGATTACCTGGGAAGGTGCAGATAGCAGGTATGGACATTGCTTAACTGCAGACACTTATTTGGTGACTAATTTAGGAGAACTATTGTCCCTGACTAAGGAGGGCCTTTCTTCTAAGGATCCCTATCTCATCATGACAGAGATTTAAGTTATATGGATGCTTTCTCTCTTGATTACTCAAGGAGCATAAGAACTGTCACCATCATAATGATCTCCTCTTCTAGATCTCCACCAAAGTGAGGGCTTACAGGGCATACTTCCCATTTTGTAAACAGGACAGGAAATTTTCTGAACATTTTGTATCCAGGCTTACCTGATCTGGAGCCCTTTCTCTTTGTTTCAGTGAAGCTTAGCAAACTATTATTCTTACTTGTAGCAATTATTTCCCAATAGAGGACTGCTTTGAGTGCCAGGGAGTCATCCTGTTTGCAAAGGGGATGACTAGGTTATTGGAGGCTATTGAACTCTCCAGCCTCATTCTGTGGAAACAAAAAGTGCTGTGGGTGCAGCTTACCTCTAACTGCTGCTGATGCACGGAAGCACCTAAGTGAGATGTGAATATTAACACTGCCACATCCATTGCTGTTTGGTATGAATAGCACTGCCTTTGCCACCTTTTTCATCTCCTTTGGTGTTTCCTGCCTTTCTTGGGAACATTCTTGGCTCTTTGTGGCTGACCTGGAGTGGGCCAGGCACAGGCTCTGCACTCCTGGAGTGGGCCAGGCACAGGCTGTCCCTCTAATCCACTCTTGGGAAATGGCATTACCCTTTGTGTGTGTGTGTGAGCACTCGACCCTGGAATTTTCATAGACTAGAAAATGGGTTAAATCAATTAGAGAAACACAAACTGCAATTGGTTTTGCATGAATCTCTTTGCAAGATAAGAATTATCTTCACTCCTCCCCCGTGAACAATAACTGACAGCATTACACTCCTTCTCAAATGCTTTTGATAGGTTAATGGGCCTATATTGAGAGCATATAATTGCAGCAGTTTTGGTTCAAGAGCTGATGTGATGGATTACACCCCTCTTGATGCTTGGGGTTGGGATACAATACAGAGAGGCTGCCTGGACCCTCTGGTGCCAGAGGGCTTAACACGGTATTGACAGGGCTGTGCATATTAAATCCAGATCAACCTTCTGAATGAACACAGGCACATCTGAACTTACATGGCTGGAAATCTCCTTCCATAGTCTTAAAGGAGTTATTTTTAGTAAATGTTGTTGAAAAAAAAGAAAGAAAAAAAGCCCATACTCTTACTTACTGCTGAGATATGAGCTGAAGGAAACTCTCCTGTCAGATCTGTTTCATATATGTTACAAGAACAGCAAAACAGAAAAGTTCAGCAGGGTATTTCTTTTTTTGTTGTTGTTGTGTATTTTTTTCTTAAATTTCTTTTAAATTTATGGGGTCTGACAAACCAGTCTGGAGGGTGCCAAGTCCAGAGGAGTCTAAAGGTATCCTTCAACATCGGGTGATAGCTGCTGATTAGTTTTGGCAGGAATGGTTTCCTGATGCTCTGCAAATGAAAATTAACAAACTCTGGGGCTCCTTGGAAAAAAATAATGCAGCAGTATTTCTTGCTTTAGAGGTCCATGCTGGGAAGTGCCGCTCTCCTAGACTCAGCTTGGGTAGCTCCACCGGGTAGTACCACACTCACTGACTCTTTCCTTTGGAATGAGCCAGGATCTTCCCAGAGCCAGGCACGGAGCAAGGTGGGGTGGGTAATACTTTCTCCTACTTGCACAGCTGCCAATTTCAAAAGAAATCATCTTTTTTTTTTTTTTCAGTATTTGTAAACCCTGATTTTTAAATGCACTGTAAAGTTAAAAGCTCATAAATAAGAGTACCTAAGACAGTCTTTCATCTTGCAAGCTCACATGGAGCACTTCTGTCCTTCAAGAGGCCTGATACCACATCCTACTTCTGGTACAAAGTTCCCCAAATCTGTCAGCAAATCTTTCATTCCTGCCTGACTTCTTCCTATATGGCCCTTCAAGAACACACTGGAGAGCTTGATGCAAGTCCAGCTTACATAAAGGGAATTGCTTTGGAGTTTTGCAATAGGCGTTCAGTGATATTCTCTCATTTCACGAGTTCACCATGAAACTTGGTGTGCTCGTCTTTTTGTGTCAAAGAGATTCCTATTGTAACCAGGGAAATTTTCTAATGACACCCTTCTCTACCCTTTCCTATCAACATAAATCTTGTTTCAGATAGCCTGATACATTTTGCAAACATGTGTACATTACAGTAACTTTTCTTTCTTACTCTTGTCAAGAGGAAGTACAGATCACATCTTCCTTAGCACCCTCTCAAAGAGCTGACAGAAACAGGCTAAAGACTTCAAGAAATCTGATGCATTTAAGGTTTTTGAAATATAGTTCTGTCCTTCATCCCAGTCCAGTTGCCCTGACTCTTGGTGGTTTTGGGATAGGCAGTTGTCTCTTGACACATCTTCAAGGCCTTCATTCCATGCCAGAAGACCAAAATTCAGAAATATTCATAAAATTAAATTGGTACTTTTCAGCTATGTCTAATGTACAAAATTAGTAAAATGTTGAGATGGAAAATGTGCTGGGGCCTTGCAGTGTGCTAGCCCAAACCATGATACTGTTTATGCTTCATGATTTTGTGGTATCAAATACAGGAGTGTTTTAGGACAAAACAAAGACCAATTTCAGAAAAGGGAAGACCCTGAAACCTGATGTTTCTGTGTTTAAAACCCCAAATTGTCAGAAGTACCCCATAAGATTTATTTTCAGAAGCTGTGAATCAGTTTTCCAGTTGAAGCATATAAAATAGTGCAAGATGATCTCTCCTCCTCCCCCCACCCCCCCTGAATTTCCTTTAATGTGGGTAGTTTAAATCTCTGTTCACCTAGTGAGACTTCCTAGCTTACAAAATCCTGGAGAATTCATACTGGAGAGAGTCATGCCACTTGTTGCTTTCTAGTATTGCTGTGAATAGTCAAAATCAGGAAATTCTGAAAGTGTTTATGTCAATTTTGTTTCAGTTCTGTGTGATCCCTCTCCATGCAGACCTTCTGACACTAACAAGTTTCTCTGCTCTCTAACCTGTTCTTCTGCTGCTTGCTATCTCCAAAGTCGTACTTGATGAAATTTGACATGCTGCAGCTATGTCAGTTGTATGAAGCAGGATAGTGCAAGTGTTTGTTTGGCTATTTGCACTGACATTAAGGGATGCAAGTCCTCTTTGGAGGACATGGGAAATGGTCCTCTGCGATGGAGAGCCCTTGATCTTGCTCAGATGCTATAAGAGAGTCTTACTTTCTGTTTTGTTTGAAGAAATTAAATACTCCTTTTTTCTCATAGTCAGAAATAGGCAATAATGGTTCTTACTATTCAGGCTTTGTGGTTCAGATGTGCAGTCTGCAGGTGCTTGAGTCTGATGCATTAGCAACACTCCCCTTACCATGACACTGTGTGCCTCCTTACCTTGTGGACTAGGACATGTGAGGCTATTTTCATAGATAAAGTACTTTATTTTATATAACTAATTAAAAATCGACTTTCTGGGAGAGTGCTGCCTTACTTTCCATGTTTAAGCCTGAGCCCCCTCCAGAATCTTGTATTCTCTACTGTGCTTTACTGTATTTTGATTAAAAACTCTGTTTGTCACCTAAGAGCTTGCTTCTCTTTCAGTTCTGAGATCCATAAACTGGCAGGATGTTCTTGCTAGGTCTTTGATTCTGTATCTAAAGAAAGCATGGGTGATAAAGGGCCATTGCTCTGGAGATTTTAGTATTTGTTGAGTTAAACATTGTTGAGCAGTCTAGCATCCCCACCCTTGTCATGAATGAATCTGGAAGGAATGAGTTTGAAGTCTTGTTCTGGTTGACTATAAACATTTATTATACGTGGGATGTTCCTTGTGGAGGGAGGGAGGGAGGCAGTTGCCTCCCAGATGAAATAAGAATTCATCAGCTTACTCACTTGGAGTAATTCAGGGTGCCTGGCACCTGCTGGAGCAGGGAGGCTGGCTGGCAACCATGAACCTGCAATCAACCTTGATGCCTGCCCTCAGTGCAGACTGTAAATAACAAAGGCATTTATTTTATTTTTTCAGTGGGGATGGGAACAGTGGTAAGAGTAAAAAGAGGGAATTAACACCACCATGTTGCTGAAAACAGGTGGTGGCATGCCCTCAGCTGTCACCATGGCCAGCCTCTTTCAGAGCTTTTTGTAACAATTTGTACTCAAGGAAAATTGGTTTGCATCTTCTCCCCTTACCTCATCTTCACTGTAAGAAGCAATGGGGGCATGAGCAAATCTTTACATGAAGAAAAAATGAAGCAGAAAATTGCAGAGACTGAGGATAGCCACTTAAATGATGTTAACTGACAAAGACCACCTCTTGCTCCTGCCTTTCCATTCTTGGCCCCTATCACAGCTATATCAAGGGATACAACCATGGATATTTTTATGACTTCACGGAAATTTTTCTTTAACTCAAACTTTGTTTTTCTGACATGCTCCTGTAATTGATGTTTTGTGCCCAGTTAAATCCACTAACCAGGATCCATAGTGCCTTTTTCACCTGTAAAGGGTGTGTATTTGAGCTATTGGCAAATAATCTTCAGTCAGGTTGTTAATGACTACAAAGGCTGTCATAAAATGCTCACCAGAGTCACCCATCCAACGTCAGCACCTTAGCTGGAAATTCCTGGTACTTATGGATATTACGGGAGTTTCACAGCTTTGAGACAGAGGGCAAGAGGGGCTGTGACAGTGTTGCTGTTCCTGGTGCCTAGAGAGATTTTGTCACCTGGTCATTCTTGGCTAAATCTCCCTCATCTTTTCAGGAAAAGTGAGTTTGAAGTCTTGCTTGAAGTCTTGAAGTTTTGGAAAGTAACTTGGAAAGTAACTTGGGTAATTTTTTTAACTTTGCATGGCCAGTGATTAGAAATCCCAAGTGCTAGGGATACAGCTAAGGACTCAAATTACTGGCTCTGGAATTGCTGGACCACAGAAACATGGGCTGCAGGTTCAGACTCCACTGACTCTACCAACGAATTCAAACTGCTTTTGAGCTTTATTTTCTAAAGTACTGCGATGTTTCCAACAATGAATTCAGTTCAAAGCTATTAGATGGACAAAGGAGGAAAGCCTTTACCTCTGAGGCTGTTAATTTCATGTTTTTATATGCAGATATAGATTGTTTCTCAGTAGACAGATACAGAACTGTAAATCACCCTATACAACTGTCCAGGTGCCAGCAGAATATCTGACAGTTAAATGACATGTGAGAGCTGGAGGACAGTGCCCAAAGGCAGAAAATTAAGCCTTCAATTAACAGGAGTCACTTTCCTGTGATTAGATTTTGTAAAGCTGTGATTTGAATCCTGCTACTTACTTGCCTGGGTGTGCCCTGCACTTCAAGCTAAGCTCTTCAGGTGAAATGCTTCTGCTCCTACAGTGTTTGGAGTTTGTACCTTCAACTGCAGTAAAAGGCATGATTCATGTTACAATTTAAAAAAAAACCCAAACATCAAGGAAATATATATAAAATGTGAGTGTTCATGATGGTAGAATTCACTTTTACAAGTACTTTTATGGAGAAGTGTTTATCCTGCCATAAAAGAGAGGTGCTAGGTGGGTGTACAATGAATTCTCAATTATTCACAAGCAGTTTATCCAGGTTGTGGATTAACTGTGCTGCAAAGGCCCTGACACTTAGCTGGCACTGTGTAAGGGGGTCCATCTGTACTCATGTGCTCAAGCACAGTGTTCCAGGATCCAGTCCAAAGCTTTAGTGAACTCTGTGTGGCAACACCTAAGTACGCCCTGGCTCCAGCAAAATTTATCCTTGTGGCTGCAGTGCTGCAAACATACTTTGGGTTGCACATTAGCTAATACACCCTCTTGGAGCAGAGTGCAGAAATACCTAAGAGATTGTGCAAACAGCAGGTTGGATCTGGCAAAGCCAAGGCTGAATTGGAGCTAATAAGTCTGGCTAAACTTACATTGACTCTTTCTGGAGTCAATCACAAAGCTGACCAGTCTTCACTTTCAATATGTGTAACGTGCTAAAAGACATACAGGCTGTGTTAGAACAGTTCTCAGGAGTGACTCTGTGCTTCCAGCTCTGGATGCCTCCCAGAGTTTGTCCAAAGCACCTATTGAGTTGAAACCTGGAAATGTAGCAGTCTCTTTCTCCTTCTCATCTCTTCCTCTGGCCCTGCTTCCCAGGTGGGGTCCAGTAACAACTCAAAATGCTCTAGCTGTGACACCACTGCAATTAGAACTGTGCTGGATACACAGTGGATGACATGGTGCAGTTGAAATGTGCTTATCACAGAAACACAGTTCTTGGGAAGTGACCATCTAGAGCCTGCGTCATCCATTCTGCCAATACAATCCAGCATATACCACCATGAAATGAAGGCCATGAATTTGGGAAAGTCCATGAGTGTGGGAGGATTTGACCCAGCAGTTTGCTAAAGCTAAAAACATTATGTTTTTCTCACTGCCCTAACTTAGCACTTTTCCACCTTTCATGCTGTAATTCCCCCTCTTTACATGGTAATGAAGGAAGTTAATACATCATAAAAATCTCAGAAGGAAAAAAGTCACAGATGAGTCACTGAAAATATTGATAAGATCACTGAATGAAGATGACTTATAGCTTCCAACCTTCCTGTTTTTCTATGCCCACTCCTCTTGCAGCCTCTCCTTGGTGTTCAGAGGGGGACCAGAGGGATTTCTTCACCTCCCTGTAGCAAGGACATATGCCAGAGTCACAGAATCCCTGCTTTGCCATGCCAGGATGTCACAAAGTCTTTAGCACCTACAACAGCTCCTGAAAATTCTCAGAGCTACTTATAGCAGCAACCAAAATGTCTTATCACACCCCTGCCTTGGTGACAAATTAAAACTGCAATTTGATTATTAACATCTTTCCAAATAAAGGCCTGGATCTCACTGCCCCTGCTGCTGATTGCAAAACTGGACTTGACTTCAGTGGAAGCAGATCTGGCCTCAAGGGTATATTTAGAAAAAGCAAGTAGCAGCTATTTTCCTAGTGTTTATTTTACATTTCAGGTTGAGGCATTTGCAAGAGTGGTTTCTGCTGGACTTTGTATAGCTGGGGTTGTGACTAACAATAATAACAGGCAAAGCTGTGACTTTGCCCCAGCCCCGGAACAAGAGGCCGCCTTGTCCCCAGAGTCATGCAGAAGGCACACAGTGACTCACACCCTCGTAATCCCTTTGCTGGGTTTCCCCTCACTCCACAGGAAAGGAACTTTTTTTGTCCTTCTACACTTGGTGCAGCCCGTGGTCCCAGCCATGCTTGTCCCATAGCTGTGTAGTGTGTTGGGAGTGTGACTGCACTGGAGCCCACAGGTCAGGGTGGTTAGCAGCCAAGGGAAGGTAAGCAAGGGGATCTAGTGGGAAAATAGGCTCTGTTTTATTCTGCCTTGAGCACAAACCAAACATGCATCATGGTGTAAGGCAGCACCTTGGGATAAGGGCCCCATGATGCCACAGCCTTTGTCACAGCTCTCCACAAAACCAGTGGCTTCAAGGTGCTCTGTGATTTCCATCCAATTCCTAGGTTTCCAGGTTCTGTACCTTAGTCAACTCCAATACACAAGGTGTCTCTGGGCCTTTTTTCTGTGGCAGTCTCATGCATCAGCTTTATTCATTCATTCATTCATTAAGAGATCTCCTTCCTTGCAGAGGTACCATCCTCAGGTGATGCTGTCCAATGGATCTTAGCACATACAGGTGTTGGCTTCCTGTGAGATTATGGCTCTGGAGCACTCACACAGGGGCAGTCTGGAGAGTATCAGTGTGAGACTAGTGATAGTTGTGAGAGGCTTGGAAAACTGGATATCTGTCAAGGCAGCCTGGCTGTCTCGCTCTTCTGTGTCATCTTCAGAGCATCTGAACTTACTGTTGTTTGGACGACAGATAAAATGGAGTTTCTCGGACTCTGTTTTTTTTTTCCAGGCAAGTGCTTTCTCTTTTTTCATACCTTCCACTGTTTATCAGCTCTACTTTTGTTTCTGATAGATTTGATTCATATTTAGGGAGCTGCCTTTGCAATTGAATTGGATTCCTTTTAAAGCTCCATGACAAATGTGTTAATGGACAGCTAGATTTGGAGGACACCTGTATTTTGCTCACAATAAAGTTCCATGTATTTTGCTCACAGTAAAGTTCCATGTTTTCTCACTGAAATGTTCATGGGCTGCTTGAGTGCCACAACCTTGAAGGACCAGCCACATATAGTTCCTTTGCCAGACAAACCCATGCTTCAAGATGGCATAACCTTTTGAGGAGATCAGCTTCTCTCATGACTCATGACCAATCAAGACTGGAGCAAAATCTAATCAAATAAGATACAGCTTCTTTGGAAAATGTTCAGCTTTTGCCCCTTGGGATAAAATTTTTGACTGTTTAGACCACTTAGGTTTAGATTCTTGGAATTCTTCTTCATATAAAGCTCTTAAAATCACATCATTCAGAAATTATGCCTCTGCTGCTGCTAACTAGGAAACCTAACCTGTGGGACAGAGGATATCTGTACCCTACAGTCACAGCAGTGACTGCTGTGGCATCTGTATACCTGAGACAGCTGCACAGCCCTGTAACTGCAGTGCCTTTTGACACCTGCATGCAAGAGGCAAAAATAGTCCTCATGTGTCTAGCAAATCCCTCACTGCCTGCTAACCCAATTCCTCTGTTTCGAGTAAGCAAAACTAGCCAGGGCAGCCCTTCTGTTTACCTCACTGGCCAGGAGTGTGCATGGTTCCTGTGTTGGTGGTCTGTGCCACGACTCAGGTGCCAGCAGGTACCTGGTGATTGTGGTTTCAGCACAAAAGGTTCACCTGCTAGCACGGGACATGGTCATCTTTTCTCAGCCATGTCACAAGGGCACACTTCTTTAATTTTCTCTCCAGAAGAGGTAATAACGTGCATAGTTGAGAAAATACTCATAATGTAAATCTCTAGGACTAACTAATTCAGTGTTGTAGATCATACAGACACCCTTTGAAAGTCCTTAAACACCACTTTTGTGGGAATTGACTGGGGGATTCTTCTTGTGCCAGCATCCTGAGTAAGTACAGGCTTTTTCCATCCAGAAAATTTGACTGTGTGTCCTGTCAAAACTGGGATTAGATTGCAAGTATGAAAATTCCCAAGGTTTGTGATTAAACCTCATGGGAAGCCAATGCTGCTACAAATTCAAATAATTTCTGAGGAAAAACATAAGTCTTATATAAATGTCCTCGAAGTCCACAAATTCAAAGCGACTTTGTGTGAAACCATTTCACCCTTCAGGCATTCTTGGCTGCCTGTTTTGCCCAGTCTGCCTCTTCCTTTATGCAAAAGCAGTCCCCGTGTGCCCTGCAGGAGCTGGGGGGTGGCTGTGGAGGGGGCAGCTGGTGGAGGGGCTGCAGCAGCTCTGTGAGCAGACCCTGCACTGTGGGATCCACCCCAGCTCTGCTGCTGAGGGCAGTGTTGGCTCACGGCGCACGTTATCTTCTCATGGAGCTCCTTCTCCCAGCACATAAACAATTTTGTTTTTGTTTAAAGACTTTCCCACACGAGTGTCTGCCAAGTTCAGAGGACTGCTCTTTGAGACTGCTCTTGGATTTTTTGGAAATGGAGATGAGATTATATAATAAATTCAGTTGGTCTCAGTGAGGCAGTTGGGAGATGCTGTTTGAGACTGTAATGCTGTTTGAACTGTAACAGCCAACAGAATTGAGAAAAACAAAAGAATCCATAGTGTAAGTGGGGAAGGAACTCAATTTTCACTTTAGTAAGTTTAATTTGGAAGCAGATTCACAGGCAAATAATTTACACAGTAGAGCTGAATGGATTAATTTCTCTTACAATAAATAGCATGTCTTTTTTCAATATACCGCTTGTTGTACACCTTGTTGTGTACCTATGGACTCAATGATCTCAGAGATCTTTTCAGCCTTAAGAATTCTATGATACAGTGTTTTTCAAGTAACAGTCAACTGGAGATTTAAAGAATTATTACTGCTCTTACTGCTGTGAAAATATTGAAATTCTTGTTGCTTGCCAATTGTCTGTGGGTACTGATACTTTTTGTTCAGCTCAGGTCTTGCTCTTCTAAATAATTAAACACCCCAAATGCAACAGTTAGAAATAATAATGTAGGAGAAAGATTCCTTTTTAAATTTTAACTCAGTAATCCAACATTTCCAGAGAAACTGAAATTTAAAAGCATTGTGGACTCAAGGAACTGGTCTGGCAGGGAGGCGGGCAGGCTGCATGCTGGAGGGGCTGGACACCCACCGTGGCTTCTCTCGGTGTTTCTGGTGGAATTGATGCAGTTGGCCAAACTAGCATTTTCTCATGGAAATGCTGCTGGCAGTGAGGCTGAAATGGGAGGGAGAGCTGTCAGAGAAGCATCCCTGAGAGAGGGGGAACTGCTCATGTACTAATCATCTCTAATCCTCCTGAGTAATGTGTCTTGTGGTCAGTGAGGGCAGGTATTGCTCTGCAGAGGGAGAAACTATGACAAAATGTACAGACAGCATGAAACCTGTGACATTGCTTGGGTATCCTCCTGTCTCCTTTTCCTTCGATATCTTTCTTATCTTTTTATGCTGCCTTATTGTTTCTTACATAGCCAGTCCAACCTCTCCTCTGAAAAGAACACAGATAATTAGTAAAATAGCAGTAGCAGTGATGGGAGGGCTTCAGTCTTATGACATTTTAGATGGTACCATAATAATTTCATTTTTTTATTGTATTTCTTATGCAATTAAAAAAATAATGATCATTATGCTACCATCTAAAATGTCCACAGGAAGAGAAATTCATCTTATGTTTTGAGAATTGAATAACTCTATTTGTGTACTGAACAAGGAAATACATCAGTTTAACAGTTGTCTCATAGTTAATTATTTCTTAAAATAGAACTTGATTCTGACTGCAGAAACTGTAAGGACTCTTGGAAGCTAAAAAACCTTGAAAATCCCCAATTAATAGACCATAAAACAAATGTGTAGTTAAAGTTTTTTGAGAGGTTATTTCAATTTTTCTATTCTTTCTATGTAACGAAGAAGGTCTTTAATTCATACTGCTGGACCAGGCTACAGACTGTTTATGGCATATTTCTTTAATTATTTAGGGTTTTTTCCAGTACATTATACTTTTTCCATATAAAGCTAAAAAAAAAAAAAAAAGAAAGCTGCTGTATTCTGAAAGATAAAAATGAAGAACCTGTTTATTATCATGGAATAATGGAATCACAGAATATGCTGACTTGGAAAGGATCCATCAGGATTATAGAGTCCAACTTCTGTCCCTGCACAGGACACCCCAAAAATCTCACTATGTGCCTGGAGTGTTGTCCAAATGCTTCTTGAACTCTATCAGTTTTGGTGCTGTGATCGCTTCTCTGGGGAGCCTGTTCAGAGCTCAACCACCCACTGGGTAAAGAACCTTTTCCTGATATCCAGCCTAAACCTGCCCTGACTCAGCTTCATGCCATTTCCTCGAGCTCTCTCACCGGTCATGGGGGTGAAGAGATGAGTACCTGTCCCTCTGCTTCCCCTGGTGAGGAGAAAACCACAGTGAGGTCTCCCCTTGGTACATCAAATGCCTTTTTACTGTTGTTTTCCTTAGCTGAAGAAGTGGTTTGGCCTGAATGTGACAGTGACACCTGCTCTTTTTATCTACCAAAAAAACCCAACCCCCAAAACAAAACAAAACAAAAAAATAACCACCCCCCAAATATCCAGGAAGGGCAAGGAAGGTAATCCAGCTAAGAGGAAGGGGCCAATAGCCATACCATCCCTGTAGCAGATTGTGTCTCCTCAGACCTCCTTCCCCCCAGGGTGATGCTGGGTCTCACCTCTTTCACAGCTAAATATTCCAACTCCAGAGCATGCCATCTCTGAGACCTCATGACTTAGTAAAGCAGAAAGAAACTTTTCATGCTCCTTCAAGCATCTGTAATCCACCTGTAGGAGATTTCAGCCACTCCAACTGCCTCTTCTGACTCACCTGGGCTCCCATTGAGGAAATGGGATTTGCTGGGGGCAAGGCAGAAGCTGTCATAGCCTGTGGATGCTGGTGCAGGATGCGTCCAAGTCCTTGTGCTCTGGCCAATCTTCATCCCCTTGCCTGCAGACACTCTGCCACCAGGCCCAGATACACCATTCCTCAGGTAGGGACATCTCACATCTGAAAAGTGGGAAAAAAAAGCTCCTGAGAAATCTCAAAGGATTTATACAATTACATCCCTCAGGATGTGGGGTTGATTACTCAGGAGGTGACTTCACTTTTTTTCTGAGTCAGTACTGAACAAGTAAGTGGTCTGGCACATCTCTCGGAGGGACTGTAGTGCTCTGGTGCTGCCTTTTGCAAGAGACTGAAGTCACACCTGCATTTTCTCAGCCAAAGCCAGTCTGATCCTGAGAAACGTACTGAGCAGTAAATGCAGCCAGCTGTGCTTATCTCCCACAGTTTTGCCTGCTTGTGCTTGGTGGTATCACCAAGCATTTGAACCTGAGTTACAGAATTAATTTGGGAGGTCAGTGTCCTTGTGCTTTATAGCCTAGAGCTACCTCTTATGGATGTTTTGAGCTGCCTTAAATCAGTCATCTTCTGTGAGACTCTTAGGTGGGGACTCATACCAGATGAAAAAAATGTGAAAACGAGGTTTAGTCTTATGGGGAATGTCTGCCATTCTATTAAAAACTGAGGAACAACTTCTGCTCTGTCACTACATGGAGAGGGAGGAAAATACTTTATCTAGTTATTAGAAATTTGTAGGATTAGTATGATTTATACCAAGTGGCCAAGACAGGTAGCCCTGTGATTATTCCCTTTTGTAATGATGCACTTCTGTATCCTTTAGATGCATTTATTTATCTGGTGACTCCTAAAAATGCATAGAAAATCTGAAAAGCAAGATAGGCAATGAACTCTTTTCTCCTTTTGCCTCTTTTTGTGTGGTTAGAGAAATATTTTAGACCATCTGTTTCCCAAATTGTAGACCAATCTGATCCTGTTGTAAAAATTTACATTATGCATTGCCCCCTGGAATCAGAACTAATGAAAGTTCACACAATATTATGATCAAATACAGCCCCAGTTAATAACACTGTTGTTTTCTCAGAATGGTTGATCCAAGAAAACAAAACCTTTATGTTCATGGCCCAGTTTCTTCTGGACCCTATACAACAGTAATGTTCAGAAGAGGCATTTAAAGATCAGTCCTGCTTCCTGAACAGCATTCATGCTGCAGACACCCACAGATAGGATCAGATGATCCTGCAGTGTCATGAAAAGGCACTTCCAGAGGAATTTACATCCTCATGCTTTTAGCTGCCCCCAGAATTTATTAGTTAACAGATCACTGCTTCCTGTTTCTGGAAGTCTTGGTCTTTTGATCATGCCCCCATGTTCCTGAAATGCACAGGAAAATGGAGGCTCTGGGTGCCTGTTTTGTTTGATGAGCACAACAGTCCTGAAGCAATCCAAACCATGCATCATTTCTGGCCTTCTCACAGTGAAAAAGGCTCATTGTTTAATCGTTACTTTTGCCAGATATCAGAACACCAGGTTTACCTCTGAGAGCCCAGCAACTTACCTCAGAAGTGCTATGGTGGAAGTCAAAGGAGGTGATGCCGATCCTCGTGTTCTGCCGACATTGTGGTCCCCTGGTCTACTGAATGACACAGAGTTACTTGTGATTAGTATGAGCAAAAAATGAGAGATGCACCTTTGCTCTGACTAGAAGCTGTTAGTTAAGCAAAATTGGAGCTACACTTAGGCTAGTAACAGTGCCACCACAGCTGGGTGTCTTACATGGGAACTTCGTTCTGAGAAAAAAAGGATTTAGGTAGTAGCGAGTATTCACTGATTAAAATGTTGATTCATTGATTGATTGATTGACTGATTCATTAATTAAAATTAATTAAAATTTATTTGGGACCAGTCCTGGTGGATGAAACACTGGACACGAGGCAGCAATATGCACTCCATACCCAGCAGGGCAACCACATCCTGGGCTGCACTAAAGCGGTGTGGCCAAGAGGTCAAGGGAGGTGATTCTGCCCCTCTGCTCTGCTCTGATGAGACCCCTCTGGGGTCCATGGTACAGGAAAGACATGGATCTTTTGGGTGGGTCCAGAGGAGGACAATGAAGATGATCAGAGGGAGGGAGCAGCTCTCCTTTGAAGAGAGGCTGAGACAGATGGGTTGCTCACATGGAGAGAAGCCTCTGGTGAGACCTTAGAGCGGCCCTTCAGTACTTAAAGGGGTTTTGTTAGAAAGATGGGGACAAAGTAGTTATCAGGGCCCTTAGTAACAGGACAAGGGGCAACAGTTTTAAACTGAAAGATGGTATGTTTAGATAGGATATAAGGAAGAGATATTTTTATGATGAGGGTGGTGAGACACTGGAATTTGTCTTCCAGAGAAGCTGTGGATATCCCATCACCATTCAAAGTCAGGTTGAATGGGGCTTTGAGCAACTGGATCCAGTGAAAGATGGTCCTGGCACATGACAGAGGAGTTAGATAATATGTGAAAGTCCCTCCCAACCCAAGGTGTTTCATGGTTCCACGATTTGAAGTATCCGTCTCCCTCGGATCTGGCGTGCTCACATGTTCAAGATGCAGTTCAGGGTCTCATGAGACAGAGAAGTGGGTGTTATGGATATGGTTGCTGAAGAGCTCCCCAGATGATTCTGAATTCTTGAAATATTAAGAATAAAGATTGAAACCCCCCCCCCCTTGTTTCTCTTGAGGCATTCTATAGCTCTTGTGAATTGCCAAAAAAAGAGGGAAAATGTCTTTTTAATACATTGTGACCCAGACTGTGCTCTTACATCACAATCCCTGTAAGAGCATAAAAATCTGCAATTCCTTCTATAACCTAGCACTGCCACAGTGTTGTCAACCAGATTTCTCCTCAGCACTGGGCTTAATATAAAAAAATTGCTAGAGGAACCTGAAGATGGAGTGAAAATAGGAATCAGCATTATTGTAGTTTGATAGCTGGAGCTTTTTGGAAAAAATACAATTTTTTTTTGTGTTAGGACATATTCCTGGTTTTTATGGCAATACCTGTGTATTTTCAGAATTGTTTCCAAGATTTTTCATGTGCAGTGTTACTTTATATTTGCTTTTCTATCCAATTCCCACTGAATGGAAGTTTTTCACATACTGCTGCCCCTCCTCCACTCCATCCCTCCAGTTCATGAGCAAGTTTACTGAGCTCCCCAGCAGCTCATGTTTATTTTCTTATCTTATGTTAGAGTGAGAAATTAAAACACTTGATTTGTCCTTGGCAAGTTAAAATTGTATTATTCCTCTAGCACTGTAGGGGTCTGCAGCTCTTTGTGAACAAAAAGAAACTGAAATACTGTGACACAGGGCAATGCATTGCCAGACCTTGCAGACATTCAGACTGGGCACGATGGAGCCGTTCCTCTCTTGGCTAACTCCACTGGATGCTTTGTGGATGCACGTCCTCTCCTCACACCTGGTGTGTCCAACCAGGACGTTTCACTGGAAGGACATTAGAGCCATTGTGCTGTGTGGGCACGGCCCCTGGGGACACTTTCACAGGGCACCTTGGTGCCAGGTGTATTTCTGGCACCAGGGCACGCAAACATCCCCAGCCAGGTTTTATGACACCTCAACTAGGTATTGCTAGCAGTCAGCTCGCAGTGTCATTGACCTCCAGGTGGAAAAACTGCCTTCATTCACCTTTGCAGGAGGTTTTTTGCAGTCTCCATGGAACTCCAGGTAGCTCTACCTGTATTTATAGCTGAGGCAAATAGCACCAGGGTAGTGCACCCCACAATGATTCATCATAAAGCTGTAATATATTATTTAAAATGCTGTTAAATATTGTTTTTAATGTTTCATATTAGTTGAAGTTAAAATCTAAATCAGTTAGATTAAAATCTAATTAATTATTAAAAGACAGTTAAAAGATTAGTTAATTAGATAAAAGTTAGTTAAAAGTTACTTAAAATATAGTTAGTTAAAAGATTAGTTAATTAGATAAAAGTTAGTTAAAAGATTAGTTAATTAGATAAAATCTAATTAGTTATTAGTTAAAATCTAAATAAATCAGAAAAAATCTTTATCTATACAACTGTAATTAATTTTAACCTTAAATTTCAGCTAAAAGCACATATTCAACAGGCTCTCTCCTAGTATGTTGACAGGAAAAAAATTTCTTGTCACTGTTGAATTTGAGGTGGGAATAGTATAATAAACTGTAAGTTTTAAGAATCTGAGTAGTAGTAAGTAAAACTTGAACATTTCACCATTTCTTTATGCAAAACTCTCTAGAGTATGTGCACACACACTTGTGAATGTCTCAGTACAAAGTACTTCTCATAAAAATAGTCACTACCCAGCCTCTTGTCCAGTTTTATCCCTTTATCAATGCCTGCCATTTCCTGAAAAATAAGCACCATTTCCAAAGAATCAAGTCTAGATCAACATAGAGCAATTTCTTGAAGGTGGAGGGTAAAGTCAAGCATTTTAAAGCTGAAGTACCACCGTGAATGAAATTCTTTTCCATTTTTCCTCCTTTGCTAGATCAGATGAGGGTTATATTTATTAACAAGTAATTTGCCATCAGTTGTTGCATTTTGCCCTGAAGTTCCATGCCATAAACTTTAGCACATCCAACATAATATTGTTCCAGTTTTAAGCCTATCATAAAAGCATTAAAACTGTTTTGCCTGAGACATGAAAGAAGTATTCAGTCACCTAAATATCTCTCCATTCCCTCCAAATATTTAAAAGTGCAAGTGGGAAATGCTCACCTAATATACAAAAGCAGGGTCCAATAGCTGGAAAAGAAGATCCTTTCAACTGCAGGTTATAAAGATGGTTATCTCTGGGAGAACATTCCTCATCTTTTCCATATGTTTGAAATAAACTGTCTTCTGTGATTCTGAAGTTCTTTTGGCAGGAGAGGAAAAGTGTTGAAATACCATGTTTCACAATTTTCCAGACCAAATAGTAACTTATCTAAACGATACATTACTGTATTTTCCAGCACATAAGCTCACCAGCTCTCTGCAAGTCGATAATCCTTTTCATTTTTCATTACTTGATAGCTAGAGAGGTATCTCACAGAGTTATCATAGGCATTATCAGCACAAACAGTGATGTGAAGCCAAGGACCTTTGTGATCATAGCATGTTTTCTGCTTGTATGGGATATTTTAATGCAGTCTCAATGCCTCATTGAAAGCAGTCCAGCAGACGACAGATTATTTCCCCTAACTGTTTAGTGAGCAACAGCTATTTGAAACATTTGACATTACAATGGCGGGGAGTCATTGGCCACAAACTAAAATCTGTTCTCTTTATCAAAGATTTAGTTTTTATATTATTTGAAAAAAAGCAATACGATTGGCAGCATTTGGTGTTGGCAACACACAGAAGCTTTTGTCCTACAAAGTTATGTGATTTTAGCTCTGAGTGAATCTTGGGAAATCACATCATCTCATTTTCACCATTTCTTTGTGCACAAATCTTACGGCATGTACATAAAAGCTCATGAACCACTCAGTACAAAATATTCCTCAAAAGAATAAATGTGATGTTCACAACTGAATTCGCCTACTGAAGTGTGAGCATGGTAGAATTTTGGTATAAATTTCTTGCTTCCTTAGCAGGCATCCTCTTGTTTTCTGTGACTTCATGTGTTTTAACAATGAAAAACATTTCAAGAGTTTTGTGCTTAGAAGCTTTGTTAGATCTTTTTTATGATTCACACTCTTTGCACTCTGTCTTGCCGTGAGCAATTCAGAAACTTCTGCATAAGTGACCATGAGTTGTCTGACACTTACTGCCTTCTTTCCTTCTGTCTGCTCTAAACAAGATCATTTCTACACTTATTTGGTAAAGCTGAAAATCCTATTTTTAATTTTTTTTTTCTTTTGAGGGAGGGGTTTTCTTGACATTTTAATGGAAGAGCACCAGTTTAGTTGTTGTCACAGTCCGGATCCATGGAGGGGTGTAATTTGAGCAAATAAAAGTATATGAGTAAACTTATACTAGCCTTTAAATCACAATGATTTTGTAAGTTTCAAAACCTTGTGTACTAGGCTGACTGATCCCACAGGCTGCATACAGTACAGGCAGTATTTGGTCCATGACATGTATTTAAGATAAAACCAATATACATACCAAATTTTTTTTCCTATCCTGATTTACTGTAGCAGCAGCTCTTTTGGTAGGTAGATGACTTTGGAAATTATTTTAATGCCCCTTCTTTCTTTTCAGCCACAATGGAAATGATGGTTTTGCAAACTTCCAAACAAAATTTAGGACCCTTTGTCATTAAAAATGTTGCGCAAGTGCATTATATTATTTAAGATCAGGAATGCGAGACTTCATCTGAAAAAAGAGCGTGTGGAAAGATCTGGGGAGGTTTCCACAATGGGATCTTAATTTATGAGGGACTCGTCAGAGGACCTGTCTCTAAGTGAAGTGCCGGTGGAAGAGGTTATGGGCTCCATATGCACAGCGAACAATGCCAAGTCGTCAGGACCAGATGGTATTTACCCAATGGCTGTGAAGGAATCCAAACAACAAACAACTGAACTGCAGTGTTTAAATGCGCACTGAAAGCTAGCCTGGTAGCTGAGGACTGGCAGCTGGCAAACTAACACCAAATTTTTAATTGTGCTACCTAAAAAAGAACTTTGTTCAAGGGAATTTCAGGGGAACTACAGGCGTCCTGACGTCTATGCTGTACGAAAGACAAAATTGTGCTGGTAATGGGAAGTCTATCGTTGAAATTCTATTAAAATCTTATTTATGAAATGTTATTTCTCTGGAGGACTCAGCAAACATGTAGGGATATTCCATTGATTCAGTCTATTGAATTCTTAAAAGTCTTTCATGAGACCACAGAAGTCACTCCTAGAGAAACTGAAAAAACGTGGCATAGAAAGTCTTTGTATGCATAAATAATTGCTTAGAAGATAGGAAGGAAAGAGTAGAAAACACGGCCTATTTTCATGGCAGGTTGTTATTAGTGGAGCTCCAGAAAGACCTGTGATAAAACCCTTGATCAAAATATTTATATGGGATCTGTAAAAGAGCTTAATAGTGAGATAAAACTGGGGACATTTTTAGATTGTTCAGAATAGCAAGATGATGTCTGGCTGTGAACAGTTGCAGAGAGTTTTACAAGATTACATGGCCAAATGGCAAAATGGTAGAGGAAGCTCCATGTAAATAAACATCAGATGATGCACATGGGAGAAAATAATCTGGAAATTAAATACAAAATGCCAAGGACCAACACAAGTGTTTATCACTTGTGAGAAACATCTTGACGCTAGAATAGCTGCATGTAAAAGTCAGCCCTGTGCTCACTAGCACTTAAAAAGCAAATCAGATGTTAGGGAGCATTAGAAAAAATATACAGAAGAAAACAGTGACTGTCAGGGTGCCACCGCTGTATAGATCCATGGTTTCCATGAGCATTGACTAGCATGCAGCAAAAGAGAAGCAGGTCCCAGCAAGGTGGTGAAGGCAGCTGAAGGTTTCCACATATGCCATGAGTGTGTGAGCAAGGCTGTTCAGCTTGGAAAAGAAACCTCCATGGGGGACCTGCAGCCAGAGCCTAAACAAGCCTTGGCAACAGGGCAAGGGGAATCAGAGACAGACTGACCATTGCCTCTCCCAGCTTGAGACCTCACATCCAACCAATCTATCAAGTACCAGCTTCGAACAAAAAAGGGTTGTTTTATGTTCAATGCCTTCTGATCATTTTCTTTCTTAGTCCTAGTCATTGGTCTGAAACCCTGTCATTCTGAAATCCAGTTACTCTAGAACCAGCGCAGCATCTCAGAGGATAGCTGTGGCCAGTACAGGAATGACACTCAGGTCTCAGCTCCTCCTCTAACAATAGGCTGTTGAGCCTGGATAAAATTCCCAGTGTGATATTACCACTTAAAAGATTTTAAGCTCTGCTAGAAAGATATGGCATGAAACAATGCTTCAAAGCAATATCACCTAAGGCCTGTATGTAGGAAGCTTTTTCTGTTTACAGAACCACTGGTTAACATTTTCTGATCATGTCATATTTATTTACCAGGGTTGCAAATGCAAGAAACTGAGGTATTTTCATGTTTAATAGATGAAGTTTCAAGAAAAAAGACATTGTCATATGCATTTTTTTACATTTCAGAGATGTGAAACCTTTTCTTCGTGACATAGAGTTTAGTATTTACTCAAGATAAGGAAGAATCCTACAAGGAAAAAAGGTGATTACCTGATTAACAGACTCATTCACTCATTCATTGAATCTTCCACTTCCTCCTGTGACCAGTGAATGAAACAAGGTGTAGCTGAGACACCCCAAGCCAACAAGCAAAGAAAAGGTAGCTGAGGGTGCAAAAAGGACAAAGAGGAGATCTCTTGGAGAAAAAGACAAGAAATAGCTCAAGGAAAGAAAAACCCTCTAAGAGAACTAGAATAGGAGAGCATGACAATAGTTTTATTTCTACAGTACTTTGAACAGTATGTTAATCTGTGTCTCAGGTATGATCTATTGCAGCACACTGGACTTTAATGTTGCAGTAGTTCTAGTTTCACTCATTCTTTTAACCTTTTTTTCTTATTTTCCTTTTTATTCCTCTAGCAGAAATAAATATAAATAAATTCAGCAATTGTGAATTTTCTGTGAAAAAGGCTTTATTCTGTGCTGTTTAGACAGTTTCTAGCATAGTGTCCCTGACCCCATCACGAGGATGTGCTTTGGCAAATAAAAACCAAGAAGAGAGTGTAGTTGGAGATGAAATGCTGAAAGTGGGCCTTGATGATCAGAAAAGATGTTCCTTTGGTATTTTTTTCTGTGTGTTACTATTATTATTCCTTTAAGCAAACAAACACATTAGTTCACCTCATTAAAATCAAAGAGAAAAATCTGAGAAATGTAGCTCAGCAGCCAAAGTCTCAAAATCCACCTTGAAATCTTATTGGCTATCTTCTCGAGGGAGGTGTAAATCTTCCTTTTGTTGGCTTTTATTTCTGAATTTGGCTCTGCTCCTGGAAATCTTTCCTGAGAGGCCTCCACTGGCTATAAACGTTGCAAAAGAAGCCTCACTATTTGCAATGCTGTTCTAATTATTTTTCTGATGGGCCAAGAATCGCCTTGTGGCCATCTGGGGAGAGCCTTGGTCCTGTATTTCTAACTCATCCTTTGGAATCATTCTGCACATAGAGCTCTCACTGCCCGTCAGAACCACTCAGGGCTGGGCCTTCAGTCCACCCAGCTCCCTGCAAACTCAACTGAAGATTTCCATCTGATGGTTGTGATGAAGTGCAGCAGATTCCTTGCTGGGAAGGCAACAAAAAAAAAGAGATTAAAAAAACAAATAGCAAGGGACATGAAGAGAGGCTTGGCCATAGGAAATCAGGAAGAGTGATTATATCTTATCTTTTACTTGTGCTCTTCTTCTGGGATCCTGCTGTAAGAGGGGTCTGTACCCTAATTTTGGAAAAACACCCAGTTGTCCACTGCACTCTTTTCCAAACAACAATGGAAGGATTCTGGAGGAAATGCAGTGACTTTTTTAATATATAACTTTGCTTGGATTAGTGGATGGCCTGGGGTGCTTTTGAGAAAGAAATGCTGTCAAGAAAACACACCAAGGGCTCGGTGTCTCACAGCAGATCAGATAATTTGCAGTAACAAGGCAGGAAGTTCAAGCTAGGCAACTACAAGAAGTTACCCAGAAAAAATAAAAAATAAAAAAGGAAAAAAACAAAAGGAAAGACACAAAAAAAGGCAGCACAGTGGAGCTCAAATACAACTTTGTTTTGCTATGAGGTTTGTGCTGAGCACAGTCCAGCTTGCGGGCTTCTCAGAGGTGCTCACAGAAAGAAGGCTGATAAATTAATGAATTTCAGGGGGCAGGAAATGCTGATGCTAACTTTACTGGGAGCAGCTATAAGACTGCACTGCAACCTTTGAGCTCTGACTGCAAAGAAATGCTGTGCCCCATGTGACACTATCACAAAGCTTATGATCTGGGGGCAAAGAGGAGGGAAGGGGAGAGAAAGGGGGCAAATAACATCATTACTTACTTTGGTTTTAGTTCAACATTTATCTTTAAATATTTTTTTCCCCTCTGAATTAGTTTCAATAAAACGTGCATCGCTCGTGGAGCTCCTTCAATAAAAAAGTCACTGTTTGTTATATGATAACACTGAACAGACTCCAGGCACTCCATTTTCTTATCTTAGATATACAGTGGAGCATAACTCAAGCAAAGGGGAGAAGTTAATGCATCTGTAACACTAGGTAACAGAAGCAACAGTAGCATGTTAGTGTAGTAATAACTCTCACATGTGGAATATCTGAAGATGGGTTTTATTGAATTCAGTTTATTTAACCAGGATAAACCCTTGAGATATGGATCTCATTTACAAGATGGTGTTGGCAAGAAGGCAGATTATTACAAGCACATGTGGAAGATAAATATAAAACAAAAAGTGAAAGACCTGTTTATATTTTTAATTAGGACCCTTTTATCACCAAAAAAGTTAAGTGAAAAGGAATATAGATAGAGATATAAATATTGCTGTTGATATTAACAGCAATGATCCTTCTTACTTACATAGCACTTTTTTTCCTGAGTATCTTAACACTGAAAAAAAAAAGGTGAAATGTCCTCCCTGTTGCACATCAAGTCTGGCTAAGCCTGCTTTGTTCAGGTCCCAGCGAAATGGCCCACGAGGATGCAACAATTGTGTCAGAAGAGGGAAAAGGAGCAGTGCAGACCCGTGCAGGGTGGAGAGCCCCTCGACTGAGCGTGCTACTGAAATGCAGTCACAGCTAGGTAGTGCTGACACGTTAGAGAAAAAGCCAGGGAGAACACAATGTACAGTTGAAACTTCAGGAGAATTAAAGTAGGCCAAGTGTAAGTATTCAAAGTGGAATTTGACCAGGATTACCCTTTTTAATCTTGCTAAAAATACTACATGATCTTTCGTGAGCACGTGTTCAAGACTCAACTTCAGCATTTCACACAAAAGGCATTAAAATATACATTTATATGAATACATTTTTTGAAACAGTTACCTTTTGAGTGACCTCTAAACAGGTACAGACCACATTAAAGTTATATGTGGTATGCTGGCACTTGAGGCTGCAAGGTGATGGAGTGCTTTTCTTTTCATAAGGCAATTTTGCTTGATAATCAAATGTCTCTGGTAGGTAAATAAAAAACCTCTCTCCTCTGTTAGAGGAGTTATTATGTTGTGTTTACAATGTATTCTTTTGGTCTGTAGTTAACATACTTTAAATACTCTTAAAAGTAAATGGCTGCCTTCCAGCCAATGACATTTTTGGGCTATCAAGTTGCATATTTTGCTCAGAAGTGTGATGCTGAGTCTGGTGCTCTGCTTTCCCTCTGCACTTCAGGTTTCCCCTTCCTTGTGCAGAGAGCTCCAAGCAGCACAGTCCAGCATCTTTTTCATCTCTGGGAATGAAAGAAGACCAGGCTTGTTCAGCTATTCTAGGGTATGGCAACTGCCGGTATAAATATAACAGGACATGACAAAATCATGAAGGAATGTAGGCCAATGAAAAACAAAACAAAAAGTCTTTTCTGAATGGCAGCCTCCAAGATTTTCTGATGATTATTCACCTGAGCAGTAGGATGCTTTGCTGGAGCCTTCACAGCAAAACTGAGCCTTTTAGTTTTGTATGATGACCACAATGGAAACTACCTGTTGGGTTACCACTACAAAAGCCTTTACAGGCTACAAGGATTTCATGGGCCATACCTTGATAATTAATTTTATGCAGCAGCAGAGAAATAGAAGCTCAGCCCCCCAGCTTGCCTGTTGGAATTTCCCCTTGTTTTCTCCCACTTGCAGGAGAGATTTAATTGTGAGTGGTAAACCTAAAGAGTTTGCTGGTTGCCTCCACCGCTGCCCCCTGTGTTCTTCATTTTATTTGAGCTTTTCTGTGTGATTGAGCCGTGGAAAGGTAAAGTCTCATGTCTTGCCAGTGGTGGAGTGGCTGTGAAGAGCTCCCCAGTGTTCCTGGCTCCTCAGCATTTAGAAATTTCTTGCCATTAACTTGCACAGACTGCTCCCCTCCCAGTCACTGCCTGCAGCCATCTGGTGGCAGACCAAAACGTTGCCTGGGGGTATCTGCTTGAATTAATTTGCTTTGGCTGTATTTGCACTTTTGTTTACCATTTGAGCAGTGACATTTATTGGCACAAACGTGCTAAGGAAAGCCAGTTCGGGGAGAAATGTCAATATTTGCTCTGAAGAACAACCAGGCCCCAATTCAAAAACATACTAACTCTAAGTACATGGATGTGTCTCATTGATTTTGTTGAATGAAACCTGATGCTGGGAACAGAAGCAATGCTATGAGCTTTCACTCGCCAATTAAGACAAATTGGTCATTCCCCAGCCTGAGCTAAGATTGTTCAGGATCTATCTTCACTGTACTGAATCTGAAAAGATAAAACACAGGCCAATTTGCACACATTTGCAAAAACATAGCCCAATCACGTCTGCACAGAGAAAGAGGCAATTGGTATGAGGAATTGTTGCAGTTGTTGAGTCTCTACAAAGGCTGCAGTGAAAAGAGAGTCTAAAAGGAACACAACTGCTAAGAATATGCTAAAAATAATGCTGGAAAGTTTTGCTTGGGGAGTCCTATACTCTACTAGGTCTCCACAGGTGTATGGGCAAAACAGACCAGAACTGTCAGGACAAACTCATGACTTTTATATAATCTGTAATTGTCTAAACACATCCACATCAGGGAATTTTGGCTGCAGAAGTGATGGGGGATTTGCAGTCCTTGCTATAAGTAGATTGTGGGTTTTTTTCTGATACTTATTATGTGAATTATAACATCTATGGGGAAACATGCTTGATTGAAGCTCCTGTCCTGTCAGAACAGCTCCAAGGAAATAATATGAGGCTGAAGGCTGAGACCATCATGTCAAATTAGGCCACAACAATAAAGACTTAGTACAGGAGCACCAAAAGTTCCTATATTAATGTTGCCTAAGTTTTCCCATTTTAAAAGATTCCAATTTTTTTCCCAGAGATTTGGAAATGGTCAGACTTGCAATTAGGATGGATCTGCTTGATGTCTCTGAAAAAACCGACAAATTAGTTCAGAGTTGCCTGTGCCCTGTAATGAAAAAATCCAAACCCATTCCTTTTATTTTATTATGACCTGTAGAACTTGTCTGATGTTTCTGAGTTTGTACTGCCAGCTAAGCACTCCCCAGCCCCTTCAAGGACTGTGACAAAGGGAGTGGGTTGTCCAGTTCTCTTTACTACAGACAAACCCTGAAGAAGCTGGGTAGGGAGACTGATATGTCTGCCCCCAGAAACCCCTGTGTGATTTCCTAAGTGTCATGAACCAGAGCTCAGGTGGTACCTTGAGTTATTCATGGAGACCGAGAAGTTTTTGGTCTAAACCACTGACATCCTGTGCTGAATTCAGCCTCAACTACAGACTATCCCTACATGCTGCCTCTGGTAAGGTTTTACAGCCATGTAAATCATGGAATCAGGCACTGCATCTCAAAAGTGGCTGCACTGAATTCACACCATGGTTTGGTTACACAGAGCTGTGCTCTTGCAAAGGTTGCTCCAAGGAGGACAACCTGCCCAAATGCAGCTCACCTTTTGCTTTGGACACGGCCAAATCATATCCTACATCTTGATTTTCAGCTGAGAAGTGACTAGCTTGCAGTTCTGTGAAATACAACCATCCCCCTTTCTCTTCTCCCCCTACTCCTGAGCATGTAGCATTGAATATACCCCCATGGCCAAGTTCAACAAATTATCAGCCAGAAATTTTAATCAGATATTTAATCTTTCAACCATGTAAGTGAGATTTTGTGTTTACAGTGGCAGTAGGCCAGCTCAACCTCAGAGAAAAAGATTGTTAGTAGTGTCCTTGAAGCTGGGGAGCCAGAGAGCAGTGACTCCTCTGAGCAGGTCTGGCTGACCTGCAGCTGAAAGGCAGCTGTAATCACCACATCAGTACCTACAGCACTGTGTGCTTACTGAGCAGGGGAGAGCCAAGGAAGTTATTATCGTCTTTGGAATAGTGCTGCTCTGAGCATTCAAAATTATTTAGTATAGTAAAGAAAAGAACTAAGCTTTGGTGACAGGAGGCCACAGCAGATGAAATTCTAACATACTCTGCTCCTGAATTTGCCAAATCCTGGAGTAATGGGAAGCATCTTCCTAGATCAAATGCCAGTAGTGAAATTAATGAATCTTCCTGTTTTGAAAGTTTCTTTCCTCATACAGATGCCTTGGACAGATGTATGCCTAAGTGTAGCCATATGCACATTATTCATTCCTGTTTGTAAGGATCTCATCTGATGCTGCAAAGCAGTACATGAACAAGTTGGTTTTCATAATGTTAACCCTGAAAAATGTGTTGCAAAGTGGAGTATGTTAAGCACTTTTCAGTAATACTTGGTGATCACCTTTATGACTGGAAGCTGGAGGTCCAGTATTCTGACATTGATTTTGCTGTGTATAGTCACAGAAGGTTTATATTCAAAATATTCTTATGTTATGCCCAAGGCCTGAATGCTTTAAAAGTCTGTGAGGATTTGGTTGTCACCAGGGTCTGGGTGGGATGGCATAGGATCAATTTCTCATTTACCCTAAGTACAAACCTGAGCTCTCTGGGGCAACTAAGCAACCCCAGATTAGAACAGGAATCTTGACTTCACCATTCAGACTTCTCACATAGAAATGTGAAACCCTATGGGGAAAAAAAAACTTATTTCCTCAGTGCAGATGTATCTGCAATCAGTGATTTGTGTCAGCCCATCAGTATTCCCAGCGGTGAAGTAGCAGTTTGGGAGGCATTAGAGTTCTGTACAAGGAACCTAAAATTTATTTACCTTGACTATTTGCTCAGCATTTTTCTGGTAGCCATATGAGAAGTGGATGCTAGGAGATAAGTTTGTATTGTTTATACTTCATTAGAGTCTGAAGAGGTTA